>NC_137823.1:64109385-64159385 GCF_963921795.1 Nannobrachium achirus
TGTTTTCCAGGCTGTTATTCTGCTAGGGTTTTCTATCTCTCTCTTCACTCCACACATCAGACACGACTTTTTACATGATTTTAATATTCAACACGTCGTGGCCCTCGCTGGAAGGAGTGTGTCATCGGAAACGTGCGAGACGCCGTGTGTGACTGCTGCGATGTTCAAAGTTTCACAAACAAGACACAGGGAGCTACAGAACCGCACTGGGGAAGACACACGGCTCACCGTCATTTCTAAAACAAAAAGCTACAATGGTGTGTGTTTGATGTGTCTCTCCAGAGAGTTGCTGTGTAACGCGTGAAGATTGACGGCAACCAAACGCCGCGTTCATGATTCGAGGCATTTTGTTCAAGTCGAAACAATCATAGCCAATCAGGATGTAATATGGAAAATCGGACCGACCCGTGTTGATCACAGGAATATAAGTAAGGGTTAATGAATATAAGTAAGGGTTAATGAATATAAGTAAGGGTTAATGAATATAAGTAAGGGAATTCATCCTAAAACATCACACAGCCTGTTTGTTACGAGAGACATGTGTTGTGTTAAGGAATTTACTGTTTACTGTTTCTGTACATTAGTTGTTGTTTTGATGTTCATGCTAATAGCTAACTGTGTGTGAGCTAATCCACATGAATGCTGCACAGCATAGTGTAACAGTGTTGTGGGTGCAGCTCTCCACTCCGACATGTCTCCATTCCGACATTAACCCTGACACCAACCCTCTAACCCTAACCCTAAACCTAACCCCTATGGGAGTGTCGCCACTCCGATAATAAGAAGTCAATTTTGGAGTGGTGACATGTCGGAATGGAGAAAGCCTCCCCAGTGTTGTGGTTGGCTAACCAGTTACTGGTTAATGTATAGCATGTAAAGAGGCAGCTGATGTTTTAGAATACACCGTGTACATTAGATTTATAAGTCAAGTGCCTTTGAATTGGAACTGACATTAGTCTTTCCTTTGTTAAACATCTTTTCATAAGGACACAACACTATGTTAAACATCTTTTCATAAGGACACAACACTATGTTAAACATCTTTTCATAAGGACACAACACTATGTTAAACATCTTTTCATAAGGACACAACACTATGTTAAACATCTTTTCATAAGTATCATAAGGACACAACAATATGTTAAAACATCTTTTCATAAGGACACAACAATATGTTAAACATCTTTTCATAAGGACACAACAATATGTTAAACATCTTTTCATAAGGATCATAAGGACACAACAATATGTTAAACATCTTTTCATAAGGATCATAAGGACACAACAATATGTTAAACATCTTTTCATAAGGATCATAAGGACACAACAATATGTTAAACATCTTTTCATAAGGATCATAAGGACACAACAATATGTTAAACATCTTTTCATAAGGATCATAAAGACACAACAATATGTTAAAACATCTTTTCATAAGGACACAACACTATGTTAAACATCTTTTCATAAGGATCATAAGGACACAACAATATGTTAAAACATCTTTTCATAAGGATCATAAGGATACAACAATATGTTAAACATCTTTTGATAAGGACACAACAATATGTTAAACATCTTTTCATTAGGATCATAAGGACACAACAATATGTCAAACATCTTTTCATAAGGATCATAAGGACACAACAATATGTTAAAACATCTTTTCATAAGGATCATAAGGACACAACAATATGTTAAACATCTTTTCATAAGGACACAACAATATGTCAAACATCTTTTCATAAGGATCATAAGGACACAACAATATGTTAAACATCTTTTCATAAGGATCATAAGGACACAACAATATGTTAAACATCTTTTCATAAGGACACAACAATATGTTAAAACATCTTTTCATAAGGATCATAAGGACACAACAATATGTTAAACATCTTTTCATTAGGGCTGCTATTAGATTCCTCTCACTTTCCCCCTGCCGCACTTATTCTTCCTCAGCCAAATGATTTTATCAGTTGATGAATGAGGCTCCCTCTACGGAGGATTAGAATATAGTTTTTTTAAACAGCTCTATCGGTGTAAATGCCCTGCGATCTGCAGCGCGCTGTCCAAACAAATGCAACGCATCATTAACCTGATTTATTGCGTAAAATTCCGAACAAAACGGGCCCCCCGGCTGCTGATTTTGACTTATTATCTTGGGTGATTATTAGAATTGATCAAAGCACCTCAGAGCTGAATGAAACCACTAATCATGATTTCCTCCTAAAGCAAAGGTTCCCAAACTCTCCAGGCAGCGTCGCCAGAAAGATAATGATAGTCGAACACACCCTGACAAGCAAGTGTTGAGGCATTACGTTTAGTTTGACTCAGGTACACAGATAAACATTGTAAAAATAGTCTAATTACAAGATTGTAGATTGGCCTTTTTTCCCTTTCTTAACTCATTCTGAGCCCAGGACATTAACGGATTAGGGGGTCCAGAGTGCCCCCTCCCGGCCCCATTAACGGCCATTGTCTTATTTTGAAGGCCAGAAGTCCAGACCGGAAGTACTTCCGGTCTGACGTCATCGCATCGTGCGACGGAAGCGATCGTTGTTTATGTGGAGCCATGCTGGATTTGCCTCGGAGTATTTATACATGTGTTATATAAGCGAGCATCTGCCTCCATCTTCGCTTCTAAAGTGTAGTTTTGAGATAATGGACATTAAAGATGAGATCCCCCGTCCACCTCAATGTTATGGGATTACTATTTTGTGCTCGTGAGCCTTGATGATGATGAATCAGCGACGGATTTTCGTCTCCGGACATCCGGCCATTCTACTCGGTAATGTACTCAACGTTACAGTAATATATTACTTTTCGCGCGACATCGCGCATTCGGCACTATAAGTACTCGAGTACTTTTCGCGCGACATCGCGCGTTTGGCTTTTAATGAGTTAAGTAACGTTGGACAATTTGACCAATTTGGTATTAAATAGCTCTTAGAGTCATTAAATTGTCACTTTAGAAATGTGCAGATAGTCTTTATGCAATTATACTGTATGTTGGTTTGTTTACTGTTGAGTGACAAAATGAGGAAATCTCGCTTTTTCGAACGCACATCATTTGGACAACGGAGCGTCGGCAGGCATCGCTACTCACCCCTCGGAGGTTAGGGTAACGATGACTTGTAGAAATAGCGACACGCTCCCGACAAAATGATGTTCTACATTAATGATTAAGCTAATCCTCTGGGGACCCCCAAAATACTTTGGGGACCCCTACCCAGTTTATAAATCTGGGGGAGTGGCTGAGACAGGTACCTATAGGCGTCGGAATCACTACTGTACCCTAAAGGTGTGTTTTTGTAATGCTATATCTGGTGTGAGTGATCACCTATAGCCTACACATACCGTATACTGTATGTAGAAAGATCCATTCATGAGGCCCAAGGCAGATATCCCATTACCTGCCTTTATGTAATGTCTTCTGTAAATGGAAGTTTGGTTCCTTGACTTTACATCTCAGAGGTTTGTGTCCGCGCCCGTGCATGCATGCGTGCGTGCGTGTGTGAACTGTATTTCAGTCATGAGGGTGAATCACCTCCCCTCAAGTTCATACTGTAGTATAATTGGAGGAACAGACATGGGACCAGTTCCCCCTGGCAGTATGCAGTCCTTCTACAGTCTGTATACAGTATGTATGGCAGTGTGCAGTCCTACAGTGTGTATGACGTTCTGGTGAATGGAATCATTTCCATAGTGTTACAGTATGATGTGCATTTCATGGAAACGTGTCACTTTTCATTCCCAGGAACAAGGCAGAACACTGTTTAATGATGCCTTGCACTGTGATGACGCATTCTCAGCTTATGTAGCTCAGCGTGCAAGGAGGCATAAAGGCCATGCAATGGTGACCTAACCCTAACCCTAACCCTTATAGTTTATATGGTTATAGTTTATATGGTTATAGTTTATAGTTTATATGGTTATAGTATATAGTTAGTACATCTTCACTGAGTTATAGTTTATATGGTTATAGTTTATATGGTTATAGTTTATATGGTTATATTTAGTACATCTTCACTGGGTTATAGTTTATATGGTTATAGTTTATATGGTTATAGTTTATATGGTTATAGTTTATATGGTTATAGTTTATATGGTTATAGTTTATAGTTTATATGGTTATAGTTTATATGGTTATAGTTTATATGGTTATAGTACTTACAGTAGCTTGTAGATCTGTTACTTACAGTAATTTGTAGATCTGTTAATTACAGTAGCTTGTAGATCTGTTACTTACAGTAGCTTGTAGATCTGTTACTTACAGTAGCTTGTAGATCTGTTACTTACAGTAGCTTGTAGATCTGTTACTTACAGTAGCTTGTAGATCTGTTAATTACAGCAGCTTGTAGAGAGAGGAAAATAAATAGGATTTCCAGGAGTCAAATTCAACTTAATGAATTCACAGCATGCTTTTTGAGGCAGCATTTCAAAAAGAAGAAAAGTGCTTTTTGACAGTTGATGTGTAATTAGATGTACTATATCTCTGAATATTTGAATCACAAATGATGTTAGCATCTTTTTAATGTATTTATTTAATCAAAAACTCCATACTCCACAAAAACTAAAAAAAACTACCTCTCAGCGACCTATGACCTACACCACATTATTTTTGATGCAGTCACACTCCAAACGTCCTTTTCAAACTATTTCGCCGTCTTTCACTCGTCATCTTGATGGTCTGGTTTAACTAAAACTCTGCTTTACAGCCAGACAGTAATTATGACAGTAATTATAACGCCAAGATTGGAACGAGATGCTTTGAAGGAGGTTCGCGTCCTTGACTCCAATTAAAATCAGCCTGGATTTCAGATCCAACTGAACTGCTTGTGCTGTCAGAAATCCAGGCAAAAGCCTGACTGACAAGTCAATTTCGTTTTGTGAAACGTGATGAGTAAAACATCATGGACAATCTGAGGACTCCCAACGTGATGAGTAAAACATCATGGACAGTCTGAGGACTCCCAACGTGATGAGTAAAACATCATGGACAATCTGAGGACTCCCAACGTGATGAGTAAAACATCATGGACAGTCTGAAGACTCCCAACGTGATGAGTAAAACATCATGGACAGTCTGAGGACTCCCAACGTGATGAGTAAAACATCATGGACAATCTGAGGACTCCCAACGTGATGAGTAAAACATCATGGACAATCTGAGGACTCCCAACGTGATGAGTAAAACATCATGGACAATCTGAGGACTCCCAACGTGATGAGTAAAACATCATGGACAGTCTGAGGACTCCCAACGTGATGAGTAAAACATCATGGACAATCTGAGGACTCCCAACGTGATGAGTAAAACATCATGGACAATCTGAGGACTCCCAACGTGATGAGTAAAACATCATGGACAATCTGAGGACTCCCAACGTGATGAGTAAAACATCATGGACAGTCTGAGGACTCCCAACGTGATGAGTAAAACATCATGGACAATCTGAGGACTCCCAACGTGATGAGTAAAACATCATGGACAATCTGAGGACTCCCAACGTGATGAGTAAAACATCATGGACAGTCTGAGGACTCCCAACGTGATGAGTAAAACATCATGGACAATCTGAGGACTCCCAACGTGATGAGTAAAACATCATGGACATCTGAGGACTCCCAACGTGATGAGTAAAACATCATGGACAATCTGAGGACTCCCAACGTGATGAGTAAAACATCATGGACAATCTGAGGACTCCCAACGTGATGAGTAAAACATCATGGACATCTGAGGACTCCCAACGTGATGAGTAAAACATCATGGACAGTCTGAGGACTCCCAACGTGATGAGTAAAACATCATGGACAATCTGAGGACTCCCAACGTGATGAGTAAAACATCATGGACAATCTGAGGACTCCCAACGTGATGAGTAAAACATCATGGACAATCTGAGGACTCCCAACGTGATGAGTAAAACATCATGGACATCTGAGGACTCCCAACGTGATGAGTAAAACATCATGGACAATCTGAGGACTCCCAACGTGATGAGTAAAACATCATGGACAATCTGAGGACTCCCAACGTGATGAGTAAAACATCATGGACAATCTGAGGACTCCCAACGTGATGAGTAAAACATCATGGACAATCTGAGGACTCCCAACGTGATGAGTAAAACATCATGGACAATCTGAGGACTCCCAATGTCTTTGTGCCTCCAGGAATTTGATGAATGAAGGCCGATCAAGGCCAGTCCTGCTCAATGGGTGTTCAATGGGTTTCAATGGGTGTTCAAAGTGTTCAATGGGTGTTCAATGTGTTCAATGGGTGTTCAATGGGTGTTCAATGGGTGTTCATGGTCAGTGAAGGGGGAATCTGTTCATCATCACTGTTAAAATGAAAGTGAAGGGGGCATGGTGGTCTGGTCGGTAGTGCTGCTGTCTCCTCACAGCTAGAAGGTCTCGGGTTCGACTCCCGCTGGGGACGCTGTGGGCGCTGGGGGCGTGTTCTATTCTCTGCATCATCAGCGCCCACACCCTAGGTGGGGTTGGTGAAAGTGTCTTTCTGTGTGGAGTTTGCATGTTCTCCCCGTGTCTCCTAGGGTAGACACCCTATGAGACCCCCCCCCCCCCCAAGTACAAGTACCTCTGAGACCTTAGTGTCAACCCCTGCATTTTGAGCTTGTAGATCTGCTACTTGTAAACAGTGCATTTTACATGATATGTGTGTCTCATTGAGTAAGTGATATTTATATATGTTTTCAGGAGCAGATACTGTACAACTAATACATAACAGCATTCTTCTTGAGGCAGCATTTCAAAAAGAAATGAAACAGTTTTTTTGACAGTTGATTTGTAATCAGATGTACTGCATCTCTGAATCTTTTAATCACAAATAATGTCTGCATCTTTTTTATTTATTCATCAGAAACTCCTCTTTCCACACAAACTGAAAACATGTCCTCTCAGTGACCTACGACCCATGACCTATGACCTATGACCTATACGCTGCGTTATTTTTGCTGCAGTCACACTCCAAATGACCTTTTCAAACTGTTTCAACGTCTTCTCGTCATCCTGATGGTCTGGTGTAGCTTAAACTGTGCTTTACAGCGAGACAGTAATTATGATTGGTTGAGATGCTTTGAGAGGTTATGATTGGTAGAGATGCTTTGAGAGGTTGTGATTGGTAGGAGATGCTTTGAGAGGTTATGATTGGTAGGAGATGCTTTGAGAGGTTGTGATTGGTAGAGATGCTTTGAGAGGTTCACGTCCTTGACTCCAATTAAAATCAGACTGGTTTCAGATCCAACTGAACTGCAGAATCCTGACTGACAGTTTATTATTAACTCTCCCACCGCTTTGAACGTTCACGTTCGCCCGATTGCGCAAGACCTCTCCGCCAATACGGCGCTCGTTCGGTTCGTTCGTCTGATGACTGTAAGCTGATGAGGGGTCGCGCGGCCGTCTACTGTAAACACATTTTCCGCGGTGATGGTGTAAAAAATCCATTATGCGTTAGATCAGCGGAGAACAATTCACTTCCTTGTTGATTTCCTCCGGCTGTAAGGCTCTATGGCCAGTGACTGGTCTTCTTCTTCTTCAACACATAACAGGCAAATTCACATTCATTCTCGCATGACGCCGCCCTCTGCTGCCTGGCAGACCAAAGTGCACTATTGCACAACCCAAAAAAATAAAAATAAATAAATAAATGTCTGTCTGTCTATCTACTATAACGTCGCAAAGGTAAGCCGCTTTTTGATGGCACCAGACCCAATAAATAAATAAATAATCTGGCAGTGGGAAAGTTAATACTTGACGTTCCTCCCCATAACATAAAATGAGTTAAATAACAGCATCGGAAGTCTTTAGTTGTGCTCATGTGAAATTCAATGACATCTATAATTGTCTTAATTTTTTTTTCAGAATTATTTTTTTGTTTTTACTTCATTGCGTCAATTGTCTTGTTATCACACAGTATGTTGGTTTGTTTACTGTTGAGTGTGTCACGGTCTGCACCGCGGACCTTGGACAGTTTATATTATGTTTCTTGACATGTTTCTGATGACTGTCCACATTATACATTGGACTTACAGTATGTTATGTTTGCCATTCATTATGTTCTGGAGTTATCACTGTCCGCTCCTCGGACTTTGGACATTGACTGTCCTTATTTAGGTTTTGGTCTTATTAGGCCGCTCAGTTATTCTGAACTGTTGTTCTGTATTAAGTCTTGTACTGTAACTGCTGTGCCTTGTTATTCTGTATCTTACTTTGTAGTAGTGTTACCTTGTTTCCTGTATGCCGTGTCTACTGTTACCTGCCTTGTCACACCCTCTGTATTGCTCGTTTGCCTGTTAGCCTATCCCAGTGTTGATTGTCTGTTAGTGTTCACCTGTGTCTAGTTAGTCCTTGTCTACTTATATGCCTGTGTCTTCAGTTCCTTGTCAGGTCATCATTTGTTGTTAGAGTGTTCAGTGTGAGTTTAGGCTTCAAGCCGTTTGAGTTATATTCCTCAGTTGTGGAAATAAACCTTTTGAACTTTGAATCCTGCTCTTGTGCGTTTGTCGTACTGCATACTGGGTCATCTGAACCGCACCCTGACAGAGTGAGAAAACAATGTTGCACATTAAGCTATAATCATCTGGGGAGGACCCCCACAATCATTTGGGCGCCCCCTTGGGGGTCCCCGACCCACAGGTTGTGAACCACTGCATTAAATGATTGGTTCTAAATGTGTTTTAACTGTCATGTTGCTCCAGGTAAGGCCTTCATTAGATGATGTGTTCTAACTGTGTTCTAACTGTGTTTTAACTGTTTACCTCCAGGTAAGGCGTTCGCCCCAGAGTTCTACTACGACACCTACAGCCCACTGTGGCAGAACAGACCGCGGGTCTATGGCTTCAAGCTGCAGTGGACCCAGATGAACCCTGCTGCTGTGGACCGCATCGTAGCCTATCGGCTGGGAATCAGACAGGTAGGACTGTCTGTCTGTCTGTCTGTCTGTCTGTCTGTCTGTCTGTCTGTCTGTCTGTCTGTCTGTCTGTCTGTCTGTCTGTCTGTCTGTCTGTCTGTCTGCCTGCCTGCCTGCCTGCCTGCCTGCCTGCCTGCCTGTCTGTCTGTCTGTCTGTCTGTCTGTTTGTCAGGGACGTGCATAGAATGTCAGGGAGGCAGGGGCTGACATTCTAAAAGGGCCTTTTGGTGGAAATATCGAAAATATCTGACCTCCAAGCTCACAGCGCGTCGCTGTGAGCTTGGAGGTCGGCTATTTTCGGTGCTTGATACCACACTGAACTAAGCATAACAAAGTGAATACTGGAGAGGTGGCGTAACGGCATGGATTTCTACACAGAGAGGGCAATTCTTTCAACATAAGATGCTGCATTCAAGTTCAGGAGAGTTTGGACAAGGCAATTCTCTTGAATGCTGCCTTCAGGTATGGCATGGAAAGAGGGGGCATTTGCATTTATCTCACCATAGTAAAAACTGCATTCATGGTCTGGAGAGGACACAGATGGATAAAAGGGCAGGGGCTCAAGCCCCCTTTGATGTCTATGTGTGCACGTGCCTGCCGAAAAGTACCAGTTTTGGAACATACGAGGTTCCCAGCCGACGGAGGCCATCAGTGGCGAAACTAGCCCCCGGTGTGCCCCAATGCGAGATTTTCACCAAGTGCCCCTCAACAACAACAACAACACCCCCCCGCACGGCCAATTAATTTGCGCAAATGCGGGACTACAAAAGAAGACATCTACACGAGTACACGCTCGCCATCTAATGTTTTCATGACAAAATGTAGCCCAACCAGGTTTAGTGTTTCCATCTCTCTCTGGAAGAGGTAGCTCATGAACTCCTCTTCCCCAGCTTTGAAATTGAGACACTCCAACATCACAAAACTCCTGACATTAGTCTATTCTACACTACAAACATCACCACGCCGTTTTTCCAAAACGGCATTATAAATATCATCCATTAAGAAAACTAGGCCTACTGACAGCACAGTTTAACTGACAGTGATGCATCACTGCAAAACCAGCATTATTTATATTAATTACTTAACTCACCTGCTAAAGTAAGGAGGATGACAACAACAAGAGCAGTTGGGCACGTTTTGTTTCATATTCCACAGTGTCTTGGTTTCAGAGAGCATGGCAAATATTAACTGTTGCTTCAAAGTCTTGTTGAAACTTTATATTCCATAATAATACCCGATGTGTTGTTTTTACTCATAAGTCAGAACGTCTCTTCAGCCTGTGTTCCGTCAGCAGCACTAAGGTGCCCTATAGAGCTTCCAGGAAGCTGCTTCCTGTCATACCAGCGGGCATTTCAAAACAAGAGTCATTGTATTGGATATTTGTAATGTGATCATTCAACACATGTTTTATTTTGAAATGGTAGTAGCCTACTACAGGAAATAGAAGCAGCAGACAGCGTCACACTGGACAGAACAGCGGCTCCGTCTGTATACATTGTTATTTAGATTATTTATTTTTTCCCCTCCGACCTGCGTGTGCCCCTGAACGCCATGGGCCCCAATGCGCATGCGTTGGCTGCATCGCGCTAGTTTCGCCCCTGGAGGCCATCATGTATTCTTCAGGCCTGACAGATAAAACCAGTCTGCAATCTTTTCCATCCTCTGTTTGTTTTGACATCCGTTCTGTTTGAAGAGTGTTGTGCACCACACACACATCCATTGGCTGTCTCTCCACCTTGTATTCTTTTTTTTCTTTTTCTTTTTTAAAGGTTTTTGTTTGGTTTCTTTCTTTCAGCCTATTTTTTTCCCCTCCGTTTTTCATCGTTGTCGGGTGGAAAACCTTTCATGTCCAAAAAACGTTCATTGTATTTATCGTTTTAAAAATGATGCACACAACGCCTCGCACTGTGAGGCGTCGTGTGCTTGATCTAGCAGATCTGCTAGATCAGTCTCGTACGACGAAGCAGGGCTTTGGACGTACAAACATGAAACTTGGAGATGCGAGTTTTCTCTGCCGTGTGGGTTGTGTTTTGTTTGTGTGGTTTTGTGGCGGGTGGGGAATGAGTCTGACTCCCAGACAATCTGTCAGGGCAGCCAGCTGAGCCCCGTTTTATTATTCTCTCTGATTCTCCTCCTTTTTTCCATTGAATCATTTGTGCTCCGGTAAAAGCTTCATTCATTCATGGACCCTCCTCCTCTGAGAGGAGAACAACATGCAGGTCAAAGCTTCATTCATGGAGCCTCCTCCTCTGAGAGGAGAACAACAGGCAGGCAAAGCTCCTGGTGTGTTTTTTCTTTTTACCTGTTACACTACAACTGATGATAGACATGGCAGACAGCGATGGATGGATGGCAGAGAAACAAGACAGCCTCTGTTATTTGTCTGTCTGTCTGTTCAGGGACGTGCAGAGAATGTTAAGACATTATCAGAGTCTGAGGTGAAGAGCTATCTCCTCAACTTTTAGGTGATAAGCTATCACCTAACAATGTGATGTCCATCATAGTCACAGACTCACGGTGTCCTTTCACCACGCCTCTGTGACTCTGAAACTCAGGGAGGTCAGGGATGTCAAACTCGAATACACAGTGGGCCAAAATGTAAAAAATGGTACAAGTCGAGGGCCGGACTGGTTCAATGTTTATTCAAACGAGGGCTTGCAGTCACAGGCCCTCGATACGCGTCAATGCACAAGCAGTGCATTGTGGGACTATTATGGTGGTGCGTGTGTGTCACACTCTGCACTGAGTGAGAATAGTGTTGATCGAAAAGGCACTTGATTCAACCTCAAAAATAGTTAAATGTTCAAAAATAGGAAGTCTGAGAGTTCTTTGTTCCAAAAAACAAGTGATTTATTCACCTTCAACAACAGTTTCTAATGGTGTTCAAAATTCAATAACACAGCACAAAACTATTTACAACAAAAACTGGCCAGATTGGCACCAGGTCTGCTCTGCTCTACAGCCCTACCTTGACTGCCTGAGCACAGGCGGCAGGTCCCCTTAAATGGGCTAAACCCCACCCCCAGACTGTACCATCTTGAATTGATAATGATTCCACAATTCACATAAGAACCAGTATAACCATGTCCAAAGACAATATAAATCATTGACACAAAGTATCACATTTCTCAAATAAGTACTTCACAGATCTCAAACAATACACACATCTTTGAGGCCCCAATTTCCCAATATACCCAAACCCAGAGTTGGTATGGTTCACCATTCAGGTTAATCAGGTCTAATTTAGCTCAGGTGTGGACAGTTAACATGCTCCCTACCATGGAGTCTACTATCAATCAACAAATATCAATACACACATTGCCTGCAAATTAATAAAGTATAAAGTGCAACCCAGTATTGTGAAATAGTCAGTTAAAAATTATGGGGAAAAAACAGAAATACACTTAAGTTTGTTAAAAGTGTATCAGTGGCAGGGTGAACAGCCGTGATGGTAAAACCTTCTTTCGATGTTTAGTTCTTTGACGATGGCTGCTGCTGTGGTTCTGGTGGTTGTTGCTCTGGTGCCGATGTTGGGGGTTGCTGCTGGGCACCCATGAACCGATGCTGTAGATCGACCCTCTCCGGCTGGGCAGTACTGCCTGGTGACGCTGAGATGGATCGGCATCGTCCCATTCTAGATTGTCTGCATTGTATTGTCATGGATTTGACATGGAAAAGTTATACTTTATACTGGTTCTTATGTGAATTGTGGAAATCAATTTAAGATGGTACGGTCCGGTGGGAGGGGCTTAGCCTATTTAAGAAGGGGGCCTGCCACCTGCTCAGTTAGTCAAAGTAGGGCTGTGAGCTGAGAGGACCCAATGCCAATCTGGCCAGTCGTTTGTACATAGTTTTTGTCTTTGCTGTATTTTGGTGAACACCAGTTCTGTGGACTGAGAGGTGAATAAAAGCACTTGTTTTTGTAACAAAGAACTCTCTGACTGACTGCCTTTGAACATTTTACTATTTGGGTGTTTTTGAGCGTTTTGGAAACGGATAAAAGTGCCTTTTTCGGCCAATACTATCCTCACTCAGAGTCAGAGTGTGACAGTGTGTAGCAGAGTGACTCATTGCCTCAGCCTGATGCCATCAAAAAGTCTAATATTTCCCCCAGTCCATAGGGATGTCCCTTTGTCTGATGAGTAAGATGTTGGAGTTTCATGTGGGAGACCTCGAATCCCAGGCATTGCATGTGCACTATACCAGTGGGCCAGTTCTAATAGTAATTAAATATCATCCCGAAGATAATTCATTCACGGGCCTGATTTGGCCCCCGGGCCTTGAGTTTGACATATGTGGTCTAGATCGACCAATCAGTGAACGGGGTGATGGGAGATGTCTGAAGGTAAAAACAGAGGAGCGATGTCTGGGTCCGCGGTGATAACCCTTCACCGCGGCTAATGGCGTAATGTTGTAGTTTTCTGACTTAAAAAGACTACACTATGACAGGGCCTTTAGAGAGGCAGGGGCCTTTTGGTGAAAATATTGCAAATAGCAGACCTCCAAGCTCACAGCGTGTCACGCTGCGACACGCTGTGAGCTTGGAGGTCGGCTATACTTTGGGTACTTGATCCCACACTGAACTAAGCATAATCAAGTGAATACTGGAGATGTGGCGTAACGGCATGGATTTCTACACAGAGAGGGCAATTCTTTCAACATAAGATGCTGCATTCAAGTTCAGGAGAGTTTGGACAAGGCAATTCTCTTGAATGCTGCCTTCAGGTATGGCATGGAAAGAGGGGGCATTTGGCATTTCTTTCACCATAGTTAAATCGAACCTCGGTTCGAAGTGAAGCGGTGAATTGTTATTCTATGTGTTCTAGAGCTATGAAATCTGTGTTCTAGATCTATACATTCTATCTTCTAGATCTATACTTTCTGTGTGCTTTAGTTCTATATTTTCATGAATTCTGAATGAATGAATGATTTTGTCTGGAGGGCCAAATTGTCATGTGAAGCTTGACCAATCTTCAATTCTGCATGCACGGGACATGTACGGGACAGACAAAGCCACACCTTGGAAGCGGGTTTCACCTCTTCAAAAACTGCATTCATGGTCTGGAGAGGACACGTTTTATAGACGGATAAAAGGGCAGGGGCTAAAGCCCCCTTTGATGTCTATATGTGTGCACGTGCCTGTGTCTGTCTGTCTGTCTCCACTGGGGTCTCTGTGAGACGTTGTGTGAAGGACAGAACTGTCTCGTCCCGTCATGTCAAACCACATGGTACCATGATGACATGGTGATGTCACCCATGTGTCACATGGTACCATGGTGATGTCACCCATGTGTCACAACACAGTGTGAGGTCGTGTTGACCCAGGTTAGAACACAGTCAGTTGTTGCATAGCAGATACAGTGGTGGACAGTACTCAAGTACATTTACTTGAGTACTGTATTTAGGGATATCAAGCAAAGGTTCCTACCGCAAAAAAGATTGGGCAGATCCCCTGTAGTTACTCTGAGGAACCCCTAGGGGTCCCGAACCCCCTGTAGTTACTCTGAGGACCCCCTTTTTGCTTCTTCAAAACCATGTGCCAAACTGTGGAGCAGGGGTCTTCAACGTTTTCAGGCCAAGGACCCCTTAGTTGAGAGAGCGAGATGAAGTAGTTCATAGATTCCATATATTTTCATTGTTTGACAGCTCAGATATTTAACCACTTGAACCGTCAATACTTATACAACTTGACCTTTCACTCTGTACTTAGTCTGCTCTTTTTCCCCTCTACACCAAAGCTCTTCTGCGAGGCGTTGTGAGCTTGTAGATCTGCTATTTTCGGCTAAAGTTCTCAGAATATGGACACTAGGGTTCAAGTGGTTAATATAAAAAAGGAGAAAAAAAAACGTTCTATCACTCAAAGATTTTAGTAGATAATGTAGTAACTCTGAGGACCCCCTAGGGGTCCCGGACCCCCTGTTGAAGACCCCTGCATTAGAGCATCTCAAACCCTGCTTGTGCTTGAATCACGCTCGAAAACTCACTTGTTCTCCTTGGCGTTCGAAAATTCAGAGACAGAGTTGCTGTTTCCACTGGGCAACGTGTACTGTAGTCTCATGTTGTCCTGTTTATTGTGTATTGTATTTTGCTCTCTGTATTTTAGCAGTCTTTTAAGTCTACAACACTTTGGTTCCACACTGTTGTTCTAGTGTTCTATAAATAAAGAGGATTGTTGAACATGTTTATCGTTTTACTGTTAGATGGGGGGAAAATGCACTCTTTTTGTTGGCCAGTTTGAGAAACATTGCATGTGGAACAACACAACATGTGGAACAACACAACATGTAGAACAACACAACATGTGGAACAACACAACATGTGGAACAACACAACATGTGGAACAACACAACATGTGGAACAACACAACATGTGGAACAACACAACATGTAGAACAACACAACATGTAGAACAACACAACATGTAGAACAACACAACATGTAGAACAACACAACATGTGGAACAACACAACATGTAGAACAACACAACATGTGGAACAACACAACATGTAGAACAACACAACATGTGGAACAACACAACATGTAGAACAACACAACATGTGGAACAACACAACATGTAGAACAACACAACATGTGGAACAACACAACATGTGGAACAACACAACATGTGGAACAACACAACATGTGGAACAACACAACATGTGGAACAACACAACATGTGGAACAACACAACATGTAGAACAACACAACATGTGGAACAACACAACGCATGGCGCGGTGCTAAATCTGTCCCCCGTGCGGCTTAGTGAATTACCCTGACAGCTCCTGTGTTCTGCACTAATTAATATCATTTCATATTTGTTTTACGTCGTCACTCCTCAAGGAATTAAGGTTTAGGGGAGAAAAAATACACTCTTTAAACTAAAGTCTTGTTTGTGGAGCAGCAGTAATTTCTCCTGTCAGCTCTCTCGGTCGGTCGTGTGTTTTGGTAATAAATGATGCTGCGTTGCATGCAATTCATCCTCCGTGGGAAACCCGATAGATCCTGCTGGGCTGCACGTCGTAGCGTAACGTGCCAGGCGTTCGCTGCCTGGACGTCGCTTGCCAGGGAAATAATACTTTATCTGTAACGTCCCCCCATTTTCCAGCTGCGGTTCTGCTGTCTCTTTTCGCCTGTTTCACAGATTAAGACGCAACAGCTTTGAAAAGTGGTCCCCGCGGTAATTTCAGCAATCGCATTAAGGTTTTAATCTTCCCCCGCACACTTTTCTGTGAAGGAGAACATCTCCACCTGTTCTACTTTTCTGTGAGGAAAGCAACGTTTGCAAGAATGTTTTTTTTTTCTTCTTTTTACTTTTCCTCCTACCGCCGTGATGATGCCTGGGGAGGGAACACTCTAGTCCAGGGTTCTTCAACGTTTTCAGGCCAAGGACCCCTTGGTTGAGATAGAGATGAAGCAGGGACCCCTTGGTTGAGAGAGAGGGTTAGGGTTATGGGGTTATGTCAATTTGTGTTTTCAGATATTTAACCACTTGATCCATCAATACTTAACACATCTAGTGCCTCTTAATCTGAAGGTTGCTTGGTGCCTCGGCGCCACGCAGTTTCCTCCATAGGCCGCCGCTATTATTTTGAAGGGCTGGAAGGGGGTTGTTTTTGTTTTTTTGGATTATCACTTGACGGCAACGATTACGTCATCTAGTCACATGACAGTGTGGGACAAGAAGAGGAAAGATGGCTGCGCCCTGCCTTGTGCCTTGTTTACATTTAGATCTGCTGCAAAATGTCTCAAAATGGCTATTTTGTTTAAATGAAGTTTCTTTATGGGCCTCTCCATTGACTTAACATTGAGGAGCTTCACTTCGCGTGCACGCTCAACGTGCGTTGTAAACAAATCGCCGACATTACCGATGCGGGCGGGACCGGAGCGACGTACAGTAAGTAATCATATCTTTACTGTATATACAGTAAGATTCACAGTCCTCACCGTCAACGGCGCCATGGTATTAACCCTTTCAATGACGGTGAGGACTGTCAACGGCGGCGAAAAAGTTAATAAACTTGACCTTTCACTATGTACTTAGTCTGCTCTTTTTCCCCTCTACACCAAAGCTCTTTGCCGAAATAGCCGATCTACAAGCTTTTAGATCTGCTATTTTTGGCTAAAGTTCTCTGAATATGGACGCTAGATTTGGAGGACCCCCTGTAGTAACTCTGAGGACCCCCTAGGGGTCCCGGACCCCCTGTTGAAGACGCCTGCCTCTGTGACATAACAACTACACTTCCGTCGACTTGACTGTTCAACCTCTTTATTAACTTAAACACACTGTTCCAGGGGTCTTCAACAGGGGGACTGAGTTACTAGGGCCCAAGATGGAGGGCCCTTAATTATTTTATACTTTAACTGTTCCAGGCAGCTATATTCTTTATAATGAGTACTTTTACTTTTGGTACTTTAAGTACATTTTCATGCCAGTAACTCTTTGGTGCCAGCTGTATAAGCCTGGGCCTCTCTGTCAGTGGTGTAAAGTAACTAAGTACATTTACTCAAGTATTGTTCTTAAGTACATTTTTGAGGAAAGTTTTCCTTTGCTAGAGTGTTTCCAATTTTCAATACTTTTACTTCTGGTTCTACTCCACTACGTCTTGGATCCAAATATTGTACTTTTACTCCACAACATTTATTTGAAAACTTTAGTTACTAATTGCTTTGTAGATTTTATTATATTACAAAATATGCACTAACCAGTTCAGCCCTAATGCATGCTGTACTTACAATTGTAGATCTGCATTGTAGATCAAAGCATTTTCATAAATTTGGAAACTGATTGATTGGAGACTTTATCGTCAGTTTGCATAGGCAAAGGTGCAGTTCACTGATAAGGTCAACTAAAAGGAGATCCTAGAATGCACTTATTTGCACAGGAAACCATTGAAGTATCTCATATAACATTGAATGACAGACGGATACAAATATATACAGTAGATATGTAGTGAAGAAAGGGTCAGGGGAGGGTAAGGCTGGGTTAGGTTTGTTTTTACCAGTTACGAGCGACTGCCGCCTGTAAATGTTTTTTAGGGTGATTTTCAAGATTGTTAAAGGCCTTTGGTGAGGCCTTAAATGACTTGGAGTGTAAGGCCTTCAGTACTTTCTGTATATTTTAATTGTAATACTTTTACTCAAGAACAGTTTTGAATACCAGTACTTTTATTTGTAATCTGAGTATAAGAGCCAAAACCACCTCCTTTATTCTTCATCATTTCCTCCTCCTCCTCTTCTTCGCTTTTCTTATTCCCTCCATGTGTGTGTGTGTGTGTGTGTGTGTGTGTGTGTGTGTGTGTGTGTGTGTGTGTGTGTGCGTGTGCGTGTGCGCGTGTGTGTGCGTGTGCGTGTGCGTGCGTGCGCGTGTGCGCGTGTGTGTGCGTGTGTGTGCGTGTGCGTGCTGTCAGAACAGAGGCAGATCAATGAGAAGGCAGACTAATTACATGCAGGCAATCTGGATTCAGGATTCTGTCACTTTGATTATTACCCTGCACACACACACACACACACACACACACACACACACACACACACACACTTCTCTCCTCTCTTTGATCGGCACTGTTGGTTTTCAAAGTATATATATATATATATATATATATATATATATATATATATATATATATATATATATATATTTTTTTTTTTTTTATAAAACCTCCATCAGGAACTGTTGCTTCAATCAAGGTAAATGTAGTGTGATATGACTGAGGCTCTGTCGGGGGGGGGGGGGGGGTAATGAGATGTAAACACAAATCTTAAAGGAGTGCAGAGAGCGTTTAGAGCAGGGGTCTTCAACGTTTTATAGAGCGAATAAACAGGATCCAAAAGAAGACTTGAAAAAGCCTATTTGAGGAGTGAAATATTTTCTCTAATTTACATTCTTAAAAGACAATAATTTGAATACAATACATTTACCATCAGTAAGACTCCCTAATCGGGAGATAAGCGACCGTCAGGTCACATACACAAACTTTAGAAATCAAACGTAGCCAATCAGGAGGGAATACGGGAAATGGGACAGATCCATGTTGATGACATGACTGTAGAGATACTGTGTACCGCTTTGTGTGATTTTAGGCCTCAGGGCGACCTATGTAGGAGCAGTGTCCACAAATGTGTTTTGCAAAAATCGCCCTGATGGTGTCGCTAGAAGAGGGCCATGTGAGAAATGGTGGAGGTTGTGGTTTGGCATCCAAGGAGTGTGTGTGCAAAGTTTGGCATGGATAGGGGCAACGGTGGCAGAGATAAGAGTAGGGCAAAATTGTGACGTGACGTGACAGATGGGACGGACAGCGGGTGGAGAATTTCATAGTAACTTGCGACCTAACGTCGCAATAATTGCGACCGAAGGTCGCATATACTCTGAAGAACCGTGTCGCTTGAGTGTCCTTCCTTCCTTCCTTCCTTCCGTAACCTCTGTGATGTCAGTGTGATGTCAGCGAGTTGTGACATCACTTCCTGTACGGGGCGCTACACGAAATGTGGATAACACTATATATGGAGATAGTCCAGTCCATCATGTCATATGGGACTACCGTCATAGACAGTAGCCAAAAGAGAAGGATACACAAGACTAAGAAAGACAAAAAAAGGAGGAGGAGGATAAAGATACCAAAAGGAGAGAGAAGAAAGGGTGGATGAGGTACAATGTGTCTCAGAAAAGAAAAGGAGGTGGCATTTGGACCTATACATGGAGAAATGGAGCGAACCCGTTTGGCCTAAACATGGAGATGTGGTACAGAATGACTCATATATGGGCATAAAAAGTATGTCATGTGACATCACTTCCTGTACAGACAGTCAGACAGACAGCCATTGACTCCGGCCTAACAATGGCTACTGTCTATGACGGTAGTCCCATATGACATGATGGACTGGACTATCTCCATATATAGTGTTCTCCACATCTCCATGTTTAGGCCCTATCGCTCACACCCTAGGTGGGGTTGGCGATAGGGCCTTTCTGTGTGGAGTTTGCATGTTCTCCCCGTGTCTCCTAGGGTTGATACCCTCACAAAAACATGAACAAACTCCCCCCAGAATGATAACAACTAGAATCGTCAGAGAAACGCTGTGGTTGGCCAGTAGTCAAGAATTGGCGCGCATGTCACCCTGAGGTCGCGTTCCACCCTCAGGTGTCTTACTAGTATATATATATTTTTTTTTTTTGTTCGAGGAATGCGACAAATACAATAAGATATTATTGAACTGAATGTTGTCAAAAATCAATAGCGAAAAAAACTCATTTTGTGGGTGAACTATAATTCCTTTAATGAATTTCAATTAGCTTTCATTTGCA
This sequence comes from Nannobrachium achirus, assembly GCF_963921795.1. Classification (NCBI taxonomy): domain Eukaryota; kingdom Metazoa; phylum Chordata; class Actinopteri; order Myctophiformes; family Myctophidae; genus Nannobrachium; species Nannobrachium achirus. Next base: position 64,129,626 of record NC_137823.1, read on the forward strand.
CCCTTTTATTTTTCCGATATGGAAAATATGGATTTATTGGTTTTCTCTCTGAAGCTTGTTTGCATAGACCAGATTGGCATCCGAGATCTCTGCCTTCCTCCTCGCGGTAGAGTGCACGCGCGCACGCACACACACGCGCACGTGCACTCACACACTCCATAAGATTTTTCTTTTTCCTTCTGCAGAACCCATCCATACCATGCAATTATTTCCAATCAACCTGCCTCCAAATGCCTTTTCCCCACTTTTTGGAGAGCGAGCGAGCAGGGAGTTTGAAAGGATCGGCAGAGACAAGCGAATCATGTGTAATTATCTAATGTCACCAGCAGAAAGGTGTCTCCATTTCTACCTGTGAACGACTGTAGCTGGAATGGCACCGAGTGAGTCTTAATTGTGGAGCTTCCACATTTTCCCAGTAATGACTTAATTGTTGCTGTCCCCGCACCTATAATACTTATAATACACCCCACCGCTTTTAATGGCATCCCACCTTTTCCTTTTCACTATCATTCACATGATTGGTCTCTCTCTCTCTCTCTCTCTCTCTCTCTCTCTCTCTCTCTTGTCTTCGATCCATTATATCTCCCCTTTAATAATACCAATTTGTATTCTGTCTGATGTCATTGTTATCGTTTATTCGTCACCTTTACAACGAGGTACAGCTTGTAAGGATCTGGCATTCGTGGAATGAGCAACTCAGCCAAACGTGTGGGTAGCGCCCACACATAAAAGGTCAAAATGGCCTGGCAGGCCTGCAATACTGTTCTTTTGGTGTTCACCTTTGTTGCTTGGAGCATTGAAAGATTGTACTCTCCCACAATAAAAAGGAAAAGAAAAAAAAATATTGGCCATTTTTACACTTTGTTAATTCTAAGCTTGCAGTGTCAGCGAAGCTCAAAACAAGAGTAAATGCCAGCAGAACAGAATTGCAAGCCATTTTGGCACAATTTTGGTTGGCGCTACCCTCATGTTTGGCTGTATAGCTCATGCTTACAAGCTGTACCTCGTTGTAAAGGTGACGAATCAACGATGAAAAATATATAAAACACAATACAAATTGGTATTATTAAAGGGGAGATATAATGGACCGAAGTCAAGTTTCATTTCTTTTTTTGATGAGTTATATTTGCTTGTGCCATTAGATCCCTGTTGGATTCCTCTCCCCCCCCCCCCCCCCCCTTCCCCCCCTTTTTAAGGAAGAGCTGCTTTTGATGCTTAGATATTAACTACTCCTCCTCATAAACTACACACACACACACGCACGCACGCACGCACGCGCACACACACACACACACACACACACACACACACACACACACACACACACACACACACACACACACACACACACACACACACACACACACACACACACACACCAGATATCATTATTATGGTTGGAGTTCCAGGCCAGTTCAAAGTATTTTAATGACAGGATAGTGAGACGTCGTCACCAGTAATTATGCCAAAACTTCAAAAACATAAGATAATGCTCTTTGAATGAAGTCCAGGCACCATGTTTGAAGTGGAGACGTGTTCTTTTTTACCTACTAATGAATTACCAAGGCAGTTTAAAATGTTTGCTTTTGTTGGACGCTCTTATCCAAAGCAACACAATTAAAGATGAGAGAAAATGACGTGAGCCCTATTCACGGCCCGCCCACTCAGCATCCCCCTGGTGCTGAAGTCACGTTTGAAGGGTAAAACCCTGCAAAAAGCCCAAAGAGTTAACACAGAAATCACAAATTTTATGCAATTTCCGAATAGTAAAGTATAAAATATGGCTAGCATGATCAAGAACACAAGATAGTAAAAGGCACAAAGCATTATAATTTACTTTACCGTTCGAAATAATGATTTGTTGGCTTTAAGTCGATTTCTGTATTAGTGTCCCCTTCTAAACTGATGTCAGCACCAAGAAGTTGCTGAGAAATTTGCTGAGTGGGCGGGCCGTGAATAGGGCTAATACCCTACTATAGTGTACTAAAAGGGGGTTCCGCCATTTTTAAGTAGTGTCTGAATGTATAGTGAGCATTTTTGTACCCTGATATAGTGGACTCAAATATCCTTTGAGCATGTGCATGTGGTGTGCACGCACACACACACACACACTGCAGGCTTTTTTCTGGGCAGGAGGCAACGGTACTGCGTAGCCACCTGTTGCTGAGCAAACGCAATAGTCAACCACAAGGGGAAATGGTCAAATGGAATGCAAAGATAGATTTTCAATGAAATGTTGACAATTAACAAGTTGATTGTTTTATCATATTTAGATATTTCGATTTGCCGTTGTTCCGAGGTCCCAGTAGGCTAACCTGCCGACACAGGTGAATGCTAACCTGGTGAATGCTAACGCAAAGCCTAAACCCTAACCCTAAACCTAACCCTTGACTACTGGGAGCTGGAAACAAAGCCTAAACCCTAACCCTAAACCCTAAACCCTAACCCTAAACCTAACCCTTGACTACTGGGAGCTGGAAACAAAGCCTAAACCCTAACCCTAAACCTAACCCTTGACTACTGGGAGCTGGAAACAAAGCCTAAACCCTAACCCTAAACCCTAAACCCTAACCCTAAACCTAACCCTTGACTACTGGGAGCTGGAAACAACGGAACATGGACATACTGAGACGGCTCGGTTGGATCCCGGGCTCCTCAGAGTTGGTGTGGAAGTGATCTTTAACACTTTGGATGCCATCTAACTCACATCTAACATCTAACATCTAACACACATCACATCTAACATCACACATCACATCTAACATCTAACACTCCCTCAGAGTTGGTGTGGAAGTGATCTTTAACACTTTGGATGCCATCTAACTCATATTATTTGGATATTCAGCGCCACTTACGCCATTACATCGTAAGTGAATTCACCATTCACTTACGCTTTATTTTGAAGAGCCCAAAAGAGCCACGGAAACCACATGCGTGTGCATGTTGTGTAATCTTACTTTTTTTTTTAAATGGAGTTTGGTTTGTTTACTTTCAGTCGCGAAACTAAAATCCTAACCGCTGCCGACCATCACGGCTCAGTGTAGCGGTGAAAAAGAGCGGATCTCAACGTTATTTTCACCTTATTCAGAGATACAGCCATTTTTTATGTTACAGCGTAGAATCAGAGACAGAGACAGAGACTGAGAGAGAGACAGTATCATACAGTATCATACAGTATCATACAGTATCATACAGTATAACAGCGGCTAAATGGGATGATGTTTGAGACATGACTGAGTGAATAACAGCCTACTGTACCTGCTGGGTTGGTGACGCATGAACGATGCTCCACGGTGTTTCCTGTTGCGTAGGGGAACCATTTAACAGTTATGATGTCTGGTGGGTGTGGCTTATATGTTGATAGATTGGCCGCCCTACTGTATACTGAATGTCCAAAATGGTTAAAGGGAAACTAAGACTATTTTTAATATATATGTATATACATTTTTAGCAGTCATTTCCCTTTAATGGAATGTGTTTGTAAACAAACAGACTTGCCTAGTTCCCCATTAACCTTTCAGGATTCATATTGATGAAAGCTACTCTTGATCCTTTTAGTGACGCTGTAGTATGGATCAAGTAGGGGGTTAAACTTCAAATGCTTATTTTTCTTATGCTTGCTGTCTGCCCGACAGCAAGCATAAGCATTTTATGAGAATTCTGAGAATTTGTCTGATGAAAAACGAATGTGTTTGTTTATGCAGGACGAAAGACAGTAAAAGAATATGGACAGTGGAAAGCCATTGGTTTCTACAATGTCCTTGGTCTGAAAACATTGAAGACCCCTGGACTAAATTGTCTGTTTTCTTTCCTTCTCTCCAGACGGGTCTGCAGCGCTGGTGGGAGCAGGAGATCCCTGTGGAGGCCAACCTCAACAAGGGTGAACTCATCACCCACAACCTGACGGAGCTCATCAAGCCAGAGTCCTACGAGGTTCGCCTCACACCCATCACACGCTTCGGAGAGGGAGACTCCACCATCCGCATCGTCACCTACAGCGGTGAGTGGACGCAGCGGCCTTCACAACCTCACATTCAAGGGTCATCAATACGTCCATACATGGACAAAGACTTGTCGTTGTCTGTGACAGCTACTGTAGAAGACTTAGCTTTTACATAACATACGTACAGAGTGAAAGGTCAAGTTTATTAAGTATTGACGGTTCAAGTGGTTAAATATCTGAAAACACAAATTGACATGAATCCAAAATAGACTGATGATTGTGCTGTCAAACAATGATATGGAATCTATGAACAGGTTGTGGGGGTCCCTGCTTCATCTCTCTCTCAACTAAGGGGTCCCTGCTTCATCTCTCTCTCAACTAAGGGGTCCTTGGCCTGAAAACATTGAAGACCCCTGTACTACAGCATCACACGACAGCATCAAAAGTAGCAAATCCTCAAGCTCGAAACTCAGCTCGAAAAACACAGCAGTGCCAAGCGGTGCGTTTTGAGCTTGTAGATCTGCTACTTGCTAGTTTTTCTTTTCTTACTTTGAATCCTGAAAAGTAACAGTTTTGGACCACCGACAGGAACAGAGTGATGCTTAGTGCCGTTGCTTGATAAATTGCCCAATTTTTTTTTTTTTTTAATTTTAATTAATTATTTTACTATCGTAAAGTTTGCCCCGAATTCCACATACTCTTGGACTCTCTCAGACTCTCATTCAGTCGACCTCAGAAAACCTGAGCGTTGGTTCTCCACATTAAAACAAATTAAAAACCGTGCGAGTGTCACGGGCGGACAGGACAGACTGAGCGTTGGACGATGACCATGTCATCCATTTAAAGTGACTTATAGGCCAATTATTTGTTTACAAACATTGAGACTGAATGCACAGCTGACTGTATCATGTAATCAATTCCCAACAGATCCCCAAACCTGTTGTTTTGGGGAGCACTGGTTATTCAACCTCCTCCTATGTAATAGTGAGGTGCTCCCATGGGAGCGCCCTTATCGAGACATATATACTTCATTGCGCAACGGTGTTCCACGTCAAGAGTAGCTGATATACAAACTCACATCGCGTCACCAATGCAACCCTTCTGAGCTTGGAGGTCTGCGCCGCTGCGCGCGACACCGTCGCAGGACAGAGCATAAATTAGGCTTCATGGACTGCAGCTGGGCGAGCTGTAGACGCTCTGGTGATCCAGTGGATCGGGTGGGTGATCATGAGGAGCGCTCCCTCTGTTCTGATGACGGTGAATGGAGGTGGGGCTTGAAGGACAACTGTTTTGAATCGCTATTGTTGTTTACAATCAACAGAAACTAAGGATTATATATTTCAAGAGTGAGAATTTACAGTAAAAATCCTAAGCATTCTTCCTCCACACTGGGGGATATTTTTCACAATAATAACATATGTACATGTTCTAGACATTCTAATGATCACCAAAAAAAATAGTACAGGCATTTTAGTTATGTTTTTGTGAGGAATAGCTTCCATGAAAAAGTGAGATGTTGTTCGTCAAAACTCTGGAATGTCAGCGGGTGTGGCGGGTGTGAATGTCAGCCCCTGTGGGGGGTATTTATATGCAAATATTGTGGCCAATGTCATTGTAATACTAAACAATAGAATCCAATGGTGATGTTTAGGTGGTAGGGGGAGCTAAAATAAAATGATTTAAACCTTTTTTTGGATAAAATACAAACGTTGTAATATTACAACAGTGGGCCTTAGAGGGTTAAACACGAGTGCCATCCATTGCATCCTATGAACGGTGGGGTTCATTTGGTGCCGACCGGCGTGCGCATACTGGTTTATATCAATGTGACGTGGACCATTAAGGCATCTATAGGTGAGGATGTTGAACACATTGTGGATGACTTGACGCAGTGCGAGGCTCATCAAGCAGCCTGGGTGAGACGCTGGGCTGCTCTACGAACCGAGACCACCGTACCAATTCACCTGTTAATTGACCTGTTAATTCACCTGTTAATTAACCTGTTAATTCACCTGTTAATTAACTGGAGGGCTTTGCTCCTTAGTGGAGGCAGGGACCAGGATGAGGGGTGCTGAACTCTGTGTGTGCGTGTGTGTGTGTGTGTGTGTGTGTGTGTGTGTGTGTGTGTGTGTGTGTGTGTGTGTGTGTGTGTGTGTGTGTGTGTGTGTGTGTGTGTGTGTGAGTGGAGCACAATTTGTGCCGTGCAAGTACACACACTGTAGTGTGTTATTTTGTTTCTCTTCTGTCCGTTGTAACTAATGAATCATTAAATATGACCTTTAATTAGAAATCCAAAACGGTCTCTAAATAGCGTTTATTCCTGTGTGACCTTTGAACCTCCTGCTGTGCTGTGGTCGTCTGTTCTGCCATGACTTCTCAAATGATTTGAATTCATGTGAATCGGCCACGTAACCACACAGCATCGTAACCACACAGCATCGTATGTGGTGTAACAGCATGGATTTCTACACAGAGAGGACAATTCTTTCAACATAAGATGCTGCATTCAAGTTCAGGAGAGTTTGGACAAGGCAATTCTCTTGAATGCTGCCTTCAGGTATGGCATGGAAAGGGGACATTTGCATTTCTTTCACCATAGTAAAAACTGCATTCATGATCTGGAGAGGGCACTTTTTACAGACGGATAAAAGGGCAGGGGCTCAAGCCCCCTTTGAGGTCTAGGTGTGCACGTGCCTGGTCTGCGAGTCATGCGCGTGTGCCGGGGTGTGTGCGCTGTGCTGTGCGCTGTGCGCGCGTGTCAGAAAGTGGCCATGGGATTATGGGATTTGAGACCTTTTGTGGCACTCTGTTCCCTACCGTTTCTTGTGACTCTGCCCATTACAAACTGTCTTTGAAGCCACAGTCTTTGAACAGTGACCCCAGAAGGGGGGGGGGGGGGGGGGGGGGGGGGGCATGTACACACTGGAATCCAGAACCAAGAGGGCTGTGTTTGTCCCTCGCAAGCTGAGAGATGTGTTCACAGCTCTATAGTGTGATGTTTCCAGACGGCAAAGCACTGGAGGAGGCTCTGCCGGATCTGAGGCCGAATAGGAAGTCATTATCAGCACGCAGTTCTGATTAACGCCCCAGTAGATGTTGCCATTTACCCCCGACTACAGAACATGTTTTACTCCATTCAAGTGAATGAGGTTCACTTGCGAGGCGTTGTGAGCTTGTAGATCTGCTATGTTTGGCTAAAGTTCTCAGAATATGGACACTAGGGTTCAAGTGGTTAATATAAAAAAGGTTTGGAGGACCCCCTGTAGTAACTCTGAGGACCCCCTAGGGGTCCCGGACCTCCTGTTGAAGACCCATGGGTCATGTCCCAGAGACTGTGTGGGTGTGCTGGGCCTGCAACGATTCACTCAACTGACGATACGATTCGAATCACAATGCCAGGTTCACGATACTATTTTTCAAACACAAAGTTATTTTACAGACAATATTATGCAACAATATTATACAACTTTTATGTTTTTACAACATCGTGTTTTCTCTTCTTCTCTCTTCATTACAAGTAGTAAGGGAAAGTTAGCCGAGTGCTGGACCAATCTGGGAACTAAATCATTATCAATAGCTTTCTTGTGTTCATATAGGTGTCTACTATCACCTCTGAACTTGTTTATGGCCAAGGAGTCATTTTTACTGATAATTAATGTTTGGAATGGATTCAGCAGCCCCCAAATACCCTAATTACACACCTCATACGCTCATATTGGCCATTTTCTCCCCTTTAATCCCAGGCCCTCGGGATAACCCCAACTTTGATTGGCTCCCACAAAGTTTCACAAGGGCGTTGTGATTGAGAAAGTTCAGAGGTGATAGTAGACACCTTTATGAACACATTTATACAGAGGTGATAGTAGACACCTTTATGAACACATTTGTGAAGAAAGATATTGGTAATGATTTAGTTCCCAGATTGGTCCAGCACTCGGCTAACTTTCCCTTACTAAAGGGCAGCTTGAAAGCTCTTTATTTTATCAATTCCCTCACAGCAATCCTGTATTTTCTTCTTTTTTAGTCTTGTCTCGATTGCACCCTCTGCTGTTTGCACCGCGACATAAAACATTGATTTAAATTGTCACTAGTTTGAATCGATTTGCGATAAATTGTTACATGCCTACAGTATATATACAGTATAGACACGGGTGACTGTCACACCTTTATTCCCTGTCCTACTCGTGGCGTACGTCAGGGACAAACAAACACACTTCAATCACATTAAAACCTCATGGCAGCCACCAGGCTGTGGCAAAACACACAACATTATGACACCCTGTCCCAGACTCCTCATTGGCTGTGTGCTGTGACAGACACCCTGTCCCAGACTCCTCATTGGCTGTGTGCTGTGACAGACACCCTGTCCCAGACTCCTCATTGGCTGTGTGCTGTGACAGACACCCTGTCCCAGACTCCTCATTGGCTGTGTGCTGTGACAGACACCCTGTCCCAGACTCCTCACTGGCTGTGTGCTGTGACAGACACCCTGTCCCAGACTCCTCATTGGCTGTGTGCTGTGACAGACACTCTGTCCCAGACTCCTCATTGGCTGTGTGCTGTGACAGACACCCTGTCCCAGACACCTCATTGGCTGTGTGCTGGGCTCATTTACTTTTACTCAAGTACATTCTGAATACTGGACTTTTACCTGTAACAGTGTGAGTATTTCTACATTGGTGGTATTGATACTTTTACTTACAGTACGTAAAACATTGGAGTACTTTTTCCTGGCTGTATTATATTGTTGTTGTCGGGTGGAAACCTTGTATGTCCCAAACCGTTCGTTTTGTATTCATCATTTTAAAAGCAATTTAAAATAGTGAAAATAGCCGATCTACAAGCACACAGCGCCTCGATCTGCTATTTTCACTAGTTTTGTGCGACCGTCTTGCATGATGAAAAAACGTAGGCTACACATTTGAAACTTGGAGATACAAGGTTTCTGACAGTTACGATATACAGTGTCTCATACTATAATTGCGTGGCGTTTGTCTCCGACGGCGGTGGTTTTATATCATTATTATTATCATGTCTCCGGCGGCGGTGGTTTTATATCATTAGTATTATCATGTTATTATCATTAGTATTATCATGTCTCCGGCGGCGGTGGTGGTTTTATATCATTAGTATTATCATGTTATTATCATTAGTATTATCATGTCTCCGGCGGCGGTGGTGGTTTTATATCATTAGTATTATCATGTTATTATCATTAGTATTATCATGTCTCCGGCGGCGGTGGTTTTATATCATTAGTATTATCATGTTATTATCATTAGTATTATCATGTCTCCGGCGGCGGTGGTTTTATATCATTAGTATTATCATGTTATTATCATTAGTATTATCATGTCTCCGGCGGCGGTGGTTTTATATCATTAGTATTATCATGTTATTATCATTAGTATTATCATGTCTCCGGCGGCGGTGGTTTTATATCATTAGTATTATCATGTTATTATCATTAGTATTATCATGTCTCCGACGGCGGTGGTTTTATATCATTAGTATTATCATGTTATTATCATTAGTATTATCATGTCTCCGGCGGCGGTGGTTTTATATCATTAGTATTATCATGTTATTATCATTAGTATTATCATGTCTCCGGCGGCGGTGGTATTATATCATTAGTATTATCATGTTATTATCATTATTATTATCATGTCTCCGGCGGCGGTGGTGGTATTATATCATTAGTATTATGGTGTTATTATCATTAGTATTATCATGTTATTATCATTAGTATTATCATGTCTCCGGCGGCGGTGGTTTTATATCATTAGTATTATGGTGTCAGATTCCAGGCCTGACACTGGAGCGTCGTCTCTGAGTGGAGTTCTGTTGGTGAATCAATGGAGCGTCGCTAAGCAGGACCAAAGGACTGTTGGTTCCTCCGTCGTATCGTTTCATCAGGCTGATTAGAACGCCGTACTGCAGCCTGATGGGTGCCACACGTTTAACATGTGCAGGGGCAAACTCTGGGCCCTGGGTACTTTAACCATTGAGTGCCACTCGGTGCCGCGCTGCGAGCTTGTAGATCTGCTATTTTTTGAAAAATCTTGAACATTTGTGCAAGTCTTTGAATGTTTCAATGTTTTAAAAAAAAAAAAACTATGTTTCTATGTCAGTGGTGCTCAAACATTTTCATGTGAAGGACAACATACATATGTTCAACATGGTCACAAGTTAGAAAAAGCTCCACCGGCTGTCTGTCTGTCTGTCTGTCAGTCAGTCAGTCAGTCGGTCAGTCTGTCCGTCACGTCACATCACATCACACATTTGCCCTACTCTTATCTCCGCCACCGTTGGCCCTATCCATGCCAAACTTTGCACACCCTCCTTGGATGGCAAATCACAACCTCCACCCCTCATTTCTCACATGGCCCCTCCTCTAGCGCCACCATCAGGACAGCAAAACACATTTTTGGACACTGCTCCTGCAGATTTGGGCCTAAACTCACGCAAAGCGGTACACAGTACTCTAAAGTCATGTCATCAACATGCATCTTTCACATTTAGCGCCACCATCAGGCCATTTTTTGCAAAACACATTTTTGGACACTGCTCCTACAGATTTTGCCCTAAAATCACACAAAGCGGTACACAGTATCTCTAAAGTCATGTCATCAACATGGATCTGTCCCATTTCCCATATTAATTAATTTTAAATGAAGAAATAGTGAAATCACATACAGTACACAAACACACACACACGAACGCTCGCTTGCATGCACGGCACGCACACTCATTCACTGACCAATGCAACTACAGTTTTAGTTTACTTTATTGACACACATAAAACATTTGGTCCAAAATATAATGGAGAATCCATTCATAAAAACGTTATAATGTGTGATGAAGGCCTGGCATGGTTTGGTTGGTTGGTTCCTCTTCACTGCTGAAGATGTGATAGGAATGTGTGGGGAGGGTTAGGGTTAGGGTTAGCTAACCCTAACCCTTCCTGACCAGACCAGCAGAATGCAGTAATTACTGTTCCTTCCTGACCAGACCAGCAGACTGCAGTAATTACTGTTCCTTCCTGACCAGACCAGCAGACTGCAGTAATTACTGTTCCTTCCTGACCAGACCAGCAGACTGCAGTAATTACTGTTCCTTCCTGTCCAGACCAGCAGACTGCAGTAATTACTGTTCCTTCCTGACCAGCAGACTGCAGTAATTACTGTTCCTTCCTGACCAGCAGACTGCAGTAATTACTGTTCCTTCCTGACCAGACTAGCAGACTGCAGTAATTACTGTTCCTTCCTGACCAGACCAGCAGACTGCAGTAATTACTGTTCCTTCCTGACCAGACCAGCAGACTGCAGTAATTACTGTTCCTTCCTGACCAGACCAGCAGACTGCAGTAATTACTGTTCCTTCCTGACCAGACCAGCAGACTGCAGTGATTACTGTTCCTTCCTGACCAGACCAGCAGACTGCAGGAATTACTGTTCCTTCCTGACCAGACCAGCAGACTGCAGTAATTACTGTTCCTTCCTGACCAGACCAGCAGACTGCATAATTACTGTTCCTTCCTGACCAGACCAGCAGAATGCAGTAATTACTGTTCCTTCCTGACCAGACCAGCAGACTGCATAATTACTGTTCCTTCCTGACCAGACCAGCAGAATGCAGTAATTACTGTTCCTTCCTGACCAGACCAGCAGACTGCAGTAATTACTGTTCCTTCCTGACCAGACCAGCAGACTGCAGTAATTACTGTTCCTTCCTGACCAGACCAGCAGACTGCAGTAATTACTGTTCCTTCCTGACCAGACCAGCAGAATGCAGTAATTACTGTTCCTTCCTGACCAGACCAGCAGACTGCAGTAATTACTGTTCTTCCTGACCAGACCAGCAGACTGCAGTAATTACTGTTCCTTCCTGACCAGACCAGCAGAATGCAGTAATTACTGTTCCTTCCTGACCAGACCAGCAGACTGCAGTAATTACTGTTCCTTCCTGACCAGACCAGCAGACTGCAGTAATTACTGTTCCTTCCTGACCAGACCAGCAGACTGCAGTAATTACTGTTCCTTCCTGACCAGACCAGCAGACTGCAGTAATTACTGTTCCTTCCTGACCAGACCAGCAGACTGCAGTAATTACCACTCCAGGGCTGATGCTCTGTTCTCCCATCCAGCGGCTCACTGCTGTCTGCCTGCTGGAAGAAGAAGAGTCGGATGTTTCACTTTAACTTCAGCAGTGGTGGAAAGTCACTACGTACATTTACTTAAAGATGGGGTGCCATGATCCCCCCAAAACATGATCATCAGGTATTATGATTCTACTAGGAGGAATTCCCAAAAAAGTGTACAGAAAGAGTTAAAACTGTGTTTTTATGTGGCCACACCCACCAGTTCATTAAGTATGCCTGGTTGTCATGGTGGGTGGTGACCCAGCTGAAGTTAGCCACACCCACAGTGTTGGGTGTATGGTAAAAGGGGAGGGGATGAGTTTATGATGTCATTAACTCAGTGTTTTTCAGTTGGGCCTTTTGACTGACAGGCTTTCAGCTTTCAGGAAGAAACCAACAATACACAGGGAAGACATATTTGCATATTATAACCACACCCTGTGGTCTGTTAGAGTAACGTTAACTCCATAGACACATACAAAACAGGAAAAAAAATAAACAGAAACAAAAACTATTGTACCACATCTTTAAGTGAGAGCACCTTTTTCCACCACTGCCAACACTGAACATGTCAGTACTTCTTCCAACCAACGCCTGATACTATTTCTGACATCTTTTCATTTCTTCCTGCTGGAAGCTACAGGGAGCTTCCACACAGTGTCTAGCAGAGTTCACTGCAGCTCCAAGTCATATCTGCTCCCATCGACACCTCTCCCATCACACGTTCCCTTCCCCCTGTGGAGGGAGCAGAGAGTCAGAGTGTTAATGGAGATGATCCAGGACTGTTTCTCTCACACGTCCAACGGGAGAGAAACATCGTCCTCGGGCCACACGGACCGCTGTCACGTGGTGGAAAGTGTTTCTTTGTTTCTTTCCTGAAGTGCAGTGTACCAAAAATAGCAAATGTGCAAGTCTTTGAATGTTTTATAATCAGTTTCAGTTTATTTTTATTTATAGTACAAAATCACCCCGAGGGGTCTCTGTGCACTTCACAACAGGGCAATACAACACACAATTTCAAAGAAAATAAAAAACTGTAAAATGTGAAAAACAACAACAAAAAACATTCAATTTTGAAAAACAACAAAAACAGGAAAAAAAGATCATATAGAATAGATCAACACAATGTTAAAAACCATGGGGTAGTAGGATATGGTCATGGCAATGTTCATAGATTATGGCAAACCGTAGTGCAGGCAAAAAAGATGGGTTTTTAACTTGGATTTAAACATGTCAAGGTAGTCAGCATCCCTGACAGCTTGAGGGAGAGCATTCCAGAGGTGGGGGGCACGGTGTGTAAATGCTCTGCCCCCGACGGTTATTTTATTGGGTGTTGTGACTGTGAGTTGACCAGCGTCCTGGGACCGTAGTGGTCTTCCTGGGATGTAAGGTTGTACTAAGTCCGACATATAGGATGGGGATTGTCCGTGTAGGGCTTTGAAGGTCAGGAGCAGGACCTTGAAGTCGGCTCTAGCCTGTATTGGTAGCCAGTGAAGTGCTATGAGTGTTGGTGTGATGTGATCGTATTTCCTTTTCCTGGTTAGTAGCGTTTTGAACTAGCCTGAGGCCATGTGTTGCTGTTAGTGGTAGTCCAGAGAAAAGTGCATTACAGTAATCTAATCTAGATGTGATGAATGCGTGGACCAGGGTTTCAGCGTCTGGGAGTGATAATATTGGGCGGATTCTAGCTAAGTTGCGTAGGTGGAAGAAGGCAGATTTTGTGATACTTTTTATGTGGTGTGTGAAGGATAATGACGGGTCAAATACTACTCCTAAGTTTCTGATAGTGGGTTTATGATTTATTGAGCAGCCATCCAGATTGAGAGTTAGGTTATTGTACAGGTGTGTGTGTTTGACTGGACCGACCAGCAGCATTTCTGATTTGGCTGAATTCAGGAGCAGGAAGCTGTTGTTCATCCATATTTTAACTTCATTGAGACAGTTTTCAAGGTTATATTATGGAGGCTGGATGAGTCGTTTACTGTGATGGGGATGTAGATTTGGGTATCGTCTGCGTAACAGTGATAGTTGATATTGAATTTCCTAAAAATGTCCCCTAGTGGTAGCATATATAAACTGAAAAGGAGTGGGCCAAGAACAGAGCCTTGTGGGACACCGTATTTTACATTGGAGTAATCGGATGTGGAATTGTTGAAAAATACACGCTGTGTTCTGTTGGTAAGGTAGGTAAGGAGCGAAACCAGGCAAGGACGGGACCCTTGATACCAACCAGATATTCTAATCTATGGATGAGGATGGAGTGATCGACCGTATCGAAAGCTGAGCTAAGGTCAAGGAGCAGCAGGAGGGATGTCTTCTCTGTGTCCATTGCCATTAGTAGGTCGTTTGAGACTTTAACCAGTGCTGTTTCTGTGGAGTGATGGGATCTGAAACCGAATGAAAAACCTATGTTTCTATGGTATGTCAGTGGTGCTCAAACTTTTTCAGACGGACCACGGACCCCCATCTCAAAATATTTAGTTCCAGGGTCCCAGGGACCCCCCAGAAGCAAAATTTGAGTTACAAATGTTCTCTTTAAAAATACATATATTCACAGATTAGCACACATTTTCGTGACAATAGCAGATCTACAAGCTTGCAGCAGGCGCTGTGAGCTTGTAGATCTGCTATATAAAATAAGTCCAGACCTAAACGCTCCTCCTCCATCACGCCACAGCGTCACACGTTTGAATCCTGAACGGTTTCTGGACGCGCGGCGAGGTTTCCAGGCGACAGGGAGGACGTCAGGAACAGCTTGGGATGCAAATGGAAACCAATGTTTGAACAAACTCAATCTCATAGTAATTTACCATGATTGTGTCGCACCCATAATTATGTTACACGCAGTAATTGTGATTCATCAAGAGGGGGGGGGGGGGGCAATTTGTCTTGGCATCCACAAACAGGCGTGGCGAGGGGGATTCAATGGATCCTGGTCCACTAGGGATGATATCATTATAATCTAAATATCCCCAACATACATGTCAGACATCAGTCATCTCCATATTTGGGAAAATATGGCCACATTTTGTCTGCTTCTTCTTTCGTGTATTGTTTTTTATTTTATTTAACTTAAACAACCAACCGTGACGTGAGTCACACTTGAAAATGAATTCCGTCCTTGTCCTTTGAATGCCCATGTATGGAGTTCCCTCCCTGATATTAAGCCCATATCTGGGAATGCCCATATATGGACATATCGTGTCCGTCTCAGTTGTTTTCACCCTAGGGTGTCTTACTGGTTTGTAGCTCTGCTGTTTTCGGTGAGTGACACAGTCAGGTGGTCAGGAGCGGGGGGGGCTCTTGAACACATTCTGTCTTCTCCATCTCTCTGTCTCTCTCGTGTGCAGGCAGGCAGACAGGCAGGCAGGCAGGCAGGCAGGCAGGCAGGCAGGCAGACAGGCGCACAAATGAACAGATTAATTTACAACCTCACAACACTTAGAACTGCTATTTTTTGGTACGCAACCAAGTCTAAATCAGGCATAAGTCCATGGACTACTGGTACTCTGTCTTCCCTTTCTGTTTCTCGCTCACGCACATACACCCGCACACATGCACAGGTACGTGCATGAGCGCGAACACAAATAGATAAAAAAATATATATATACGAGATGCGGACAGGGCCTGAATTGAAACGGGCAGCAGCCCACGTATCCACCGGTTTATACGCTATGAGACTCACAACAACATCACCTAATTATCCTCACTGCACCCTGGCCGACTGAAACTTCAAATAAAACCTTTCATTTGTTTACATCCAAACACACAGCGCACCGTTCGCTCCGCTCTTTAAGCAGCTGCAAGGAGGGAGAAGGAGAACGGTGGAAAACCCTGTTAAACAAGCGAGTCCCGTACGAGTTTACAAGCACACTGAGCCTTTAAACACGGGTTTTAAAGAGCCTCAGAGCAGGGCTGTGTGAAGACTATAAGCCTCAGTTTATACTTAGTCGCGTGTGTGGGCGGGTGTGGGCGGGTGTTGTGGTGTGGCAGCGCAGCCACCACACGTTGTATGGTTGCAGATCTGCTCTTTTTCGGTGAGAGATAACATCACACAACTATATTATATCTTCAAGGCTGAAACACTAGAAAACGTCATCAGACGCAATCAAGCGGCCGTTGCAGCCAAACCGGAGGCGCCAAGTTTGTACGTCAAAACCTGGAGGCGTCAATTCTGTTACGTCGAAAACCTGTTGACGCATCTTAGGTTGGTTCTATTTCGGACCGTTTACGCGTGGGCACAGACCAGCCGTAACGAGTTGTTTATGCGTGGGCACAGACCAGCCGTAGCGAGTTGGAGCGAGGCATTAAAGATGATTTCAAACTTGCGAGCCTCAAGGATGTATTTATTATCAGTGCTTCAGTAAACCACCTTAGAGATCTGCCCCCCCCCCCCTCACAATGTCACTTATTCTCAGTGGGGGAAATACTGCAATATAGAAATACTCAAGTAAAAGTAAAAGTATGAAAGTATTGGTATCAAATTTACTTAAAGCACCACAAGTAAAAGTACACAATGTTTGAAAATAGCAGATCTACAAGCTCACAACGCGTCGCATTGCTTGTAGATCAACTTGGAGGTGGGCTATTTTCAGTAATTGATATTGTAGTGCATTCATATAATGCTGACTTGGTAGTGGTGGTGGTTGTTATGGGATACTGCTCAGTGCAGGCCGGTTCCGGTTGTTGATTCTATGTTATGCTAGTGTGTACACCAGTACGTTACTGGGAGCTGTACCAGTTGGCTAGAATAAACTGAGTTTGATTGTACATTGTGACTCTTTCCATGCCATACCTGAAGGCAGCATTCAAGAGAATTGCATCTTGGGCCACATTGCCTTTTTTTTATACTTGCACGTTTATACTTGTGGTATCTGTAGAATGACCAGGCCTGGTCATTCTACAGATACCACTGTATGACATGGAAAAAGGTCATTTGCATTTCTTTCACCACAGTAAAAACTGCATTCATGGTCTGGAGAGGACACGTTTTACAGACGGATAAAAGGGTCTTTGATGTCTATGTGTGCACGTGCCTCTGCATGTCCTTAACCCTCATCCCTGACTTACACCTCCTCCCCCGGCGGGGCGGGGAGAGGAGAGGAGAGGAGAGTAGAGGAGAGGAGAGGAGAGGAGACCACAACACGCCACGTTCCATCGCACAGCCCTGCCCCGTTCCCTAACCGTTCCCTAACCCACCCAGACTCCTGTGAGTTCACTGTCCCACAAAAAAAGAGAGAGGGGAAAAAAAGGACAGCACAGCACAGCGGCTCCACAGAGGCCACTCTGGACACAGACTGGACGCTGACTTCATCTTGGCAGCTTTCCCTGCCTTTCTAGGTTCTCCGCTGCGCAGGGAAGGGCGATTTAGGGGCCGCTGCCAAGTGCATCACAGTGTGAAAGCCTTTGAGACCAACGCGTGCGTCCAAGATTCCCTGTCCACTGTGGTTTTTAGCGAACTTGTTCCTCATATTATTATTATTATTAAATTGTTTTTATTGAATTTTCGATTTTACAGATAAACACACATTCCAACAAATGTCACAGAACACAGTACAATAATACATAATTAATATAATAATAATACACTAAAAGAAAAGTACAATAATACAAACCTAAAAATACGATACAAAATAAAATTAAAATTACAAATGATTATGTACATAATTTGTCCACGAAATGTCACTTGTCATACAAAATGTTTGTCATGAAATTCACGTCCTATGCCTGAGCGTCCCCAGCCGGGAATTTAACCCTGAAAGATAAGATAAGTAAGATAAGATAAGATAAGATAAGATAAGATAAGAAAACAATAAAACACACAATGCATTAAAACCATATAAAATGCATCCCATGACATAACAGCAGTGTAGGGTGCCCTACACACTACAGGCGGTTGCCGTCGGTGCTGCCGCTAGGATCAGCGGTGGCCGCACCGCGGTGAGACACAAACACACTCGCTCAGTGAGTAAACGCCGCGCGGTATTTCACAAAGATGAACACAATCCATCTCTCACCGCCCGCGTACGCATGCACAAACGAGCACGCTCGCGGGGGATTTCACGGGACCGCGCCCGCTCTCCTTGCCGTCCCAAGACGTCGCTGCGCGGCTGAAAAAGCCGCCCGCCTCCCATTGAAAATGAATTGCTTGGAGGCGGTGACCGCGGCTAGTGTGGAACCCCCTTAACTCTTTGCCGTCCGACTCCTGTGAGTTCACTGTCCCACAAAAAAAGAGAGAAAGGAAAAAAAGGACAGCACAGCACAGCGGCTCCACAGAGGCCACTCTGGACACAGACTGGACGCTGACTTCATCTTGGCAGCTTTCCCTGCCTTTCTAGGTTCTCCGCTGCGCAGGGAAGGGCGATTTAGGGGCCGCTGCCAAGTGCATCACAGTGTGAAAGCCTTTGAGACCAACGCGTGCGTCCAAGATTCCCTGTCCACTGTGGTTTTTAGCGAACTTGTTCCTCATATTATTATTATTATTAAATTGTTTTTATTGAATTTTCGATTTTACAGATAAACACACATTCCAACAAATGTCACAGAACACAGTACAATAATACATAATTAATATAATAATAATACACTAAAAGAAAAGTACAATAATACAAACCTAAAAATACGATACAAAATAAAATTAAAATTACAAATGATTATGTACATAATTTGTCCACGAAATGTCACTTGTCATACAAAATGTTTGTCATGAAATTCACGTCCTATGCCTGAGCGTCCCCAGCCGGGAATTTAACCCTGAAAGATAAGATAAGTAAGATAAGATAAGATAAGATAAGATAAGATAAGAAAACAATAAAACACACAATGCATTAAAACCATATAAAATGCATCCCATGACATAACAGCAGTGTAGGGTGCCCTACACACTACAGGCGGTTGCCGTCGGTGCTGCCGCTAGGATCAGCGGTGGCCGCACCGCGGTGAGACACAAACACACTCGCTCAGTGAGTAAACGCCGCGCGGTATTTCACAAAGATGAACACAATCCATCTCTCACCGCCCGCGTACGCATGCACAAACGAGCACGCTCGCGGGGGATTTCACGGGACCGCGCCCGCTCTCCTTGCCGTCCCAAGACGTCGCTGCGCGGCTGAAAAAGCCGCCCGCCTCCCATTGAAAATGAATTGCTTGGAGGCGGTGACCGCGGCTAGTGTGGAACCCCCTTAACTCTTTGCCGTCCGAAATAGAATGGTTGTTGGTAGATTAGCCGTGAAATTTCTATTATTATATTATGATCTGAACCGCATTCATTTTACCAGACATCCAGCGCTATATCACGTGGTCTTCATCCCCCATTACCATTCCGCGATCCGGGTTGTTTTACTCACCCCAGTTCCCAGTGAAGTTCTCAATCTGCATTGGCTTAGAGTGGGAGATTCGGCTGACGCATCATGTCCCTGTGCGTTTCGCGTGCGCGATCCGTTCACGTAAATGTCCCCTCAAATAATCCACGCGTGACTCAAGAGTAGAACTGAAAAGTTTCGCTAGCATAGCCCCCAGCACGGCTGCAGTAGAAGCACTCGTGTACAGACATTAACCGAATGGGGGAAGGTGCCTTGGAGAAGGAAAGGGCCATGACATCACTTCTGCTTCATGTCAGACCAGCCATGAGCTATCGATGCACGAGTGGTGACTAGGGAAGGTTAGACGATCGCCGATTTTCGGATGAAAATACTTTATTTCGGTAAATACGGAAAGTACGGGAAAAGACGAGCGGCTGAGACCCCCCCCCACAGGAAGTCCGATATAGTACGGGCTCCCCGTGGCTTGGAAAGGGTTAACAGTGATCAAGAGCTGTGGGCGTTGGAACCATTTAAACATGTTCTAATTTAAAATCTCCACTGCAAGTCTTTCTAAGGTTTTTTGATAAACATATGTTTCTATGTCAGTGGTGCTGAAACCTTTTCATGTCAAGGACCCCCAAAATGATATGCATTTGGCCACGGACCCCCATCTCAAAAATATTTAGTTCCAGGGACCCCCCCCAGAAGCTAAATTTAAGTAACAAATGTTTGCTTGAAAAAATGCATGCACACATTTTCACGATTTTCAAAAATAGCAGATCTACAAGCTTGTATATCTGCTATTTTTCAATAAGTTTAAAATAATGAAGACCCCTCCACCTTGGGCCCTGGTAACGCAGCCTTTTCTACCGGCCGTTACAACAGCGGTGATGCCCTCGACTGTTATTTTTCTATTCTGAGTGAAAGAAAATACTATAGCGAAAAAGTTCATGACATACTCGGATTACATTTACTCTGATTACTTTTACGCTGAGGCTCCACAACAAGGTAAAATGGCGGGTTTCCATGGTAACCACTGATTAAATCTAGAATAATGTTGATCACCTGATCGATGTGTTTTAAATGCTTTTATGATTCTTTCACAAGTTTCTGTAATGTTTGCACCCCAGGGGGTTCATTTGGGACCCTCTCAGAGTTACATTAAACACTCTGGATTTTACTGTGTAAGCCTGTCACAATTATTACATAATATTCGAATCGTAATTATGTTTGCGTAATCGTCATATTCGTTTGAATTTCCATGTGGAAGAATTTGCATGCATTTGCAAACATTGAAAAAAAAAATAGCAGATCTACAAGCTTACAACACGTTGGTGACTTGTTGTAAGCTATTTCTGCTAATCTTTTTTTTTCTTAATAGCTTTTTTCAAGTAAAACATTATTATAAATGTCAGTAATTTCTTTGTATATTTAAGTTATTTGTCACATCTGCCCCAGGCACGTTGTGCTTATGAAGCAAATAAAAACAAAAACACATTGAAATTTCAATTGTGTAAAGTTAATGTTCAGTTCCAAAAACACAACAAAATTGTTAATCGTCAGCTTAAATGTGTAACTGTGACGGCCCGATGTCTGAGCTGAGGGGAAGGGTTAGGGTTAGGGTTAGGGTTAGGGTTAGGGTTAGGTGAGCTGAGGGGAAGGGTTAGGGTTAGGGTTAGGTGAGCTGAGGGGAAGGGTTAGGGTTAGGGTTAGGGTTAGGTGAGCTGAGGGGAAGGGTTAGGGTTAGGGTTAGGTGAGCTGAGGGGAAGGGTTAGGGTTAGGGTTAGGGTTAGGTGAGCTGAGGGGAAGGGTTAGGGTTAGGGTTAGGTGAGCTGAGGGGAAGGGTTAGGGTTAGGGTTAGGTGAGCTGAGGGGAAGGGTTAGGGTTAGGGTTAGGTGAGCTGAGGGGAAGGGTTAGGGTTAGGGTTAGGTGAGCTGAGGGGAAGGGTTAGGGTTAGGGTTAGGTGAGCTGAGGGGAAGACAGACAGGAAAACATAAACAATCTAGGAAGAAAAGGAGTGAAGCGGCAACATCCTTCTTAAAGTGACAGGGGCAGCTTAGAGAGGCAACGTGTACACCTCTGTATTACATCTCAGACTCTCAGAGGGATTGGGCGGTTGTGGGGGGGGGGGGGGGGGGTGACATCGCCCACCTCTCAGCCCACAGCTGGGGACAGCAGAAGCGCTTTGTGTATCTTCCCGGCCGAGCTGCCGCCCCCCCTAGTTTGATCTGGTAGATCTGGTTTGATCTGGTTTGATCTGGTAGATCTGGTTTGATCTGGTTTGATCTGGTAGATCTGGTTTGATCTGGTTTGATCTGGTAGATCTGGTTTGATCTGGTAGATGAAGCTTGTAGATCTGCTGGTTGATCTGGTAGATGAAGCTTGTAGATCTGCTGGTTGATCTGGTAGATGAAGCTTGTAGATCTGCTGGTTGATCTGGTAGATGAAGCTTGTAGATCTGCTGGTTGATCTGGTAGATGAAGCTTGTAGATCTGCTGGTTGATCTGGTAGATGAAGCTTGTAGATCTGCTGGTTGCGGTCCGTCTTAGAGGAAGCTGCGGGTGAAATAACAACATGTCACGCCATTACCGTAACGTCACTATCGGGGCCGAAACCTCTTATCTCCAGATTTGTTCTTTCTTTGTATTTTTCGTCAAATTAACACTCCTATACCTGATCATACGAGGCCTGTGCAGCGTCACACACAAAGCATCAAACGTATAGCAGATCCGCAAGCGTTCTCCAGCTTGGCGATCCAATACTTTTGCCGTTTTTGAATTGGATTCCTGAGGAGTTGTAGTTGCGTTCGACATCATATGAGGTTTCCACCTGACGGAGACGACAACCCAAGGTCTGGAGGAGAGAGAGAGAGAGAGAGAGAGAGAGAGAGAGAGAGAGAGAAAGAGAGAGAGAGAGAGAGAGAGAGAGAGAGAGAGAGAGAGAGAAGAGAGAGAGAGAGAGAGAGAGAGAGATAGATGGAGGAACAAAGACGTGAAAGAATCAAGCTTTTTATTGCAAAGTTCAGCATCCATGTCTCCAGGGCCTAACAGCTACTAGTTGTCACGTCTTCTCTCTCTCTCTCTCTCTCTCTCCCTCTCTCTGTCCTTCTCTCTGTCTCTCTCTCTCTCTCTCTCTCTCTCTCTCTCTCTCTCTCTCTCTCTCTCTCTCTCTCTCAAACTTAGTTTTTCATGTCAAGGACCCCCACAGTTTGAATCATTGTCACATCACATGATTATAGGTTTTTAAAGATTCATTTTTTGGGCTTTCATGCCTTTATTGATAGGACAGTAGACTGACAGGAAATGGGGGAGAGATGAGGAGTGACACGCGGCAAAGGTTGTCCGGATCGGGAATCGAACAGGCGTCGCTGCCCTCAGGCATCCATGCCTCAGTGGCAATGCCTAAGTGGTATGTGCCTGGACCAGTAGGCCAGCGGGCTCCCCATGATTCTAGGTTTTATAGGGATTGTTTTTGGGAGCAGGATTTTAAATGTCAGGTGGTTGTCATGAACAGTTACAATATGGTGGATCGAATACAGAGAAGAAAGGAAACACAGAACAAATAGCAGTGAAGACACATGAAGAAATAGCAGTCCAACATGCAGGTGAAGAAACACAGGCAGGTTGGAACTGGTGGAGTATCAGTGTCAGGGTGGATGTGTGATATGGGAGGGTATCAGCCAGAATGAAAGGGAAGGTGTTTCTATACACAGCGGTGAGACCAGCTACGTATGTTGTATGGTTTAGAGAGAGGAAAACGTGATTCCTTTTGCCCTGGATCTTTCTCCTTCGTTCATGTGCCTGATTGTTTGTGGAAAGCAGCTTTTTAGCAGTCTGTTTCCAGTAGCTTTGAGACTGCGTAGTCGTTTTCCATGCAGCAACATCTTAAACAGACTGTGGTTGGGATGGTGAGGATCTCCGATGATTCCACAAGCTTTGCTGACAGCGTTCGTCGTGCAGCGCGGCTCTTACTGATCTAACAAGGATTTTAGCTTGAAGATCAGTTATTTCCACATAAATTGAGCTTCATTGCGTTATCGTTGTTGGGTTAGGGTTATCGTTGTTGTCAGGCAGAAACCTGTCATCTCCATAGTTTAATTTCATACATCGATGCCTTTACCTGATCAAACTACAGCGTCACGATAAAGTAGTACCTCTGAGCATGTCGATCTGAACCCCAAAAAGTAAACAGTTCTGCACATATGAGGTTTACACCCGACAGACGATTATGTAACTAAAACTACATTTAATTAAGTACTGTACTTAAGTACAGGGGCGCTGGAAGTGGGGTGCTGAGGGAGCTGCAGCTCCCCTGGTGGTGGTGAGGGGAAAAAAATAAAAAATAAAAATAAAAAACTTTTTTATTTTTTTATTTTTTTTATAAGCCTATATATACACACACACAGAGCTATATTAAAACAATAATGTATTTGACTTTGGGGAATAAAATATGTTGAAAAAAGGTATTTGATTATCACATGGTGACCTAATCACATAGTCACCTTGCCACTTCTGGTCAGAAGGGAAGTCAAATTTAAATCCCGCTTTGATGGCACACCAAAGTCTATTTATTTGAGAACTAGAAACTGTCTATAGGCTCATTGTTGCAAAACTAACACTGTTGTATATGGGGAATAAAAAACAGTGGAAAACTGTTACAAAAATAATACCCGATTTTGTAGTGTGTGTGTGAGTGACTGTGTGTGTGCATGCGTGCTGTGTGTTGCACTGTGTGCTAAAATAACTAGTAACTATATAGCTCCTTGTTACACCGTTGTGCGGGGAATAAGCACCCAAAACCGTAATAAAAATAACCCAAAACCAGATAAAAAACGTGAATTTTTTACGCATGAACTCCTCCAGGCTCAGCTCCCCTTGGGATTTGGGAGTTCCAGCGCCCCTGCTTAAGTACAATTATTTCTAATACTTTTACTTCTACTCCACTACATCTCAGATCCAAATATTGTACTTTTACTCCACTACATTTATTTGAAAACTTGAGTTACTTTGCAGATATAAATTATAATATTATAAAACATACATTAACCACTTGTAGCCATATTTTATTCGTAGGAATTTTGAAAATAGCCGATCTACAAGCTCACAACGTGTCGCGACGCATTGTGAGTTTGTAGATCTGCTATTTTCAAACATTTTGTACTTTTACATTTTGATGCCAATACTTTTGTACTTTTACTACAAAGTACATTTTGAATTCCGGACTTTTACTTGTAAGGGTGCCCTCACACCAAAATACCTATGAGAGTGGAATCCGCGTTCCGCCAATGCATTTCAATGAGAAGGGAGCGTTTTTTGCAGAAATCCTCTGCTGGCATGAAACCGCTTCATTCTCATTGAAATGCATTGGCGGAACGCGGATTCCACTCTCATAGGTATTTTGGTGTGAGGGCACCCTAACAGAGTATTTCTACATTGCAGTATTGATACTTTTACTTAAAGGGGGCCTGTCACTTAAAGGGTTACTGTCACTTTAAGAATCATCTTAAAAGGTAATCAAATGAATTGTCTGTATAGCCTGACTGTATGACTACTTACTGTACTGGTCAGCTGTTGTTGGGGGGCGAGGGGCAGATTACACTGTGACATGAGCTTCAGACTGTCTTCAGACTGTCTCTTTCTCTCTCAAAGCAAAATGTTCCACATCAACAAACAACTCCTCCAGTAGTCCCCTCTCTCTCTCTCTCTCTCTCTCTCTCTCTCTCTCTCTCTCTCTCTCTCTCTCTCTCTCTCTCTCTTCTCTTCGTACACACTCCCCCCCCCCCCCCCTCCCCCTCTTCTGAACAAGATCTCCCCTTTGTAGCAAATGATTTGTTATTACTGGATTTAATTGAAGCAGATTGAAATCAATAGCCTTCCTCCAACGGGGCGGACGGACCGTTCATAAATCAAACGGAGGCCTGGCTAACATACTTTTTTTTCTCCCCGGCGGTTTAAAGAATGACGTACGGTAAACGGGTGGACGGGGATCGATCATCATCATGCAGGTCCCATGCATCTTGTTGGCAGGTTAAATTGTATTTACTCCTTCCACAGTGAAGTGCTGCTAATCGGCTCTGCATTGAAACAAACGGCACGTCTTTGACGCTGTGACCTTTTCTATCGTTCTGCTGTGAGCTGCAGTACGTCTCCTTTTAAAGAGTCAATGAGGAGCAAAGCATTGACCATGGATGAACTCTGTGGACAGAATGGAGAATGAGAGACTTAACTGCTTTTAATCATGGAATTGGGAGTCTTTTTGACCAGACGTTCCTCTGTTGAACATGGATATGAGCAGGGGTGTCACACCAAACTCTGGACCCTGGGTGCAAGGATTCACTCACATTTTGTGCTTTAACTATTGAAAAATAGCAGATCTACAAGCTCACAGCGCGGCGCAGAGTGCCGCGCTTCTACATCAGTGGACTAAAATGTTGAGCTTCTCTCTTGGAGTAACGAGGGATAGGATCAGGAACGAGTACATCAGAGGGACAGCGCAAAATGATATGTATTTGGCCACGGACCCCCATCCTAAAATATTTAGTTTCAGGGACCCCCCAGAAGCAACATTTGAGTTACAGATGTTCACTTAAAAAATACATATTTTCAAAGATTTGCACACATTTTCACAACATTTAAAAAAATAGCAGATCTACAAGCTCGCAGCGCAGCACTCAGTACCGCACTGTGAGCTTGTAGATCTTCATGTTTTAGAATTGAAATCGTGAAAAGTAACAGTTTACCCTGTAGCTGTAGCACTGTAGCTCAGTTACTGTAGCTCAGACCTAACATGAGTTACTGTAGCTCAGTTACTGTAGCTCAGTTACTGTAGCTCAGACCCATGAGTTACGAGGCTTCTAAATCGAGTTGAAAAACACAGCTCTCTAAATGGAAGTCACCTTGAGGAGGAGGGGCTTCACCTTGAGGAGGAGGGGCTTCAGCAAGGACAATAAATTACAATAATGATAAGCAGTTGTGCAGTAAGCTTATTAATGTGGGCCCCGACCCCCCCTCTTCTAATCCCACTCCTTTTTACATTTGATAACGGAGAGAGAGAGAGAGAGAGAGAGAGAGAGAGAGAGAGAGAGAGAGAGAGAGAGATAGAGAGAGAGAGATAAGAACTCGGGGCTTTCAAAAATCCTTCACGTCATTTACCATGTCTACCATTAGGCACGTGCACACATAGACATCAAAGGAGGCTTGAGCCCCTGCCCTTTTATCTGTCTGTAAAAAAGTGTCCTCTCCAGACCATGAATGCAGTTTTTACTATGGTGAAAGAAATGCAAATGTCCCCTCTTTCCATGCCATACCTGAACCTGAAGGCAGCATTCAAGAGAATTGCCTTGTCCAAACTCTCCTGAACTTGAATGCAGCATCTTATGTTGAAAGAATTGCCCTCTCTGTGTAGAAATCCATGCGTCATGTTGCCTTTTTTATGCTTAGTTCAGTGTGGTATCAAGTACTGAAAATAGCCGACCTCCAAGCCGACCTGGGAGCTTTGAGGTCGGCTATTTTCAATATCTTCACCAAAAGGCCCTTTTTAGTTTTCTGTCTGTCTGTCTGTCTATCTGTCTGTCTGTCTGTCTGTCTGTCTGTCTGTCTGTCTGTCTGTCTGTCTGTCTGTCTGTCTGTCTGTGTGCTACTGGGATAGTTTCCTCCCACACCATGCATGCAGCAGTGGAAGAAGTGCTGAGATGTTTGTACTCATTTTCAACCTGGTCTTGCTGTCAGGCTGAAAGCTCTCGTTGAGGCCCTGCTTGATCAGCAGCTTCACACAAACACATCACATGATCACAAGCTCCTCACAGGGCCACCAGTTCACAGCTTAGAGATTGGCTATTCTTGTGTTTGATGCTACAGATGTAAACTTTTAGTTTTTATCTTTGGTAGCCTTGGGCACAAGTTGGTTGTGAGGGGCCTTCAAAAGGCCGTCCTCCAAAAGGAGGGCCAACAGTTATCAAGGTACTGCTCTGTATAACAGTGATGGCTGAGTGGTTAGTGTCCATACCTCTGTATCAGCTGGTATAGGAAGCTGCTCCATTTGGAGGAGGCGTTGTTCCCTTTACCCATGATTGTTGTCTGCTGTGTTTGACATGTATGTTAACAGTACTGTATGTAACAATGTTCTGTATGTCATGTGTTTGACATGTTTGATTGATGGAAGACTTTATTAGAAGTTTGCATAGGAAAAAGTACAGTTTCATTACGGTACAGTTCACTGGTACAAGGTCAACTAAAAGGAGATCCTAGGAAAGCACTTGGCTTATTTACACAGGAAACCATTGAAGTATCTCATATAACATTGAATGACAGACGGATAGAACACAGTACTATTCAGTAGGAAAAAAAAGTAAATAAAATAAAATAAACAGTGCAAAAAATATATACAGTAGGTAAATACAAAGAAGGGTCAGGGGAGGCTGGGCTAGGTTTGTTATTGCCAGTTGTGAACGGCTGCTGCCTGTAAGTTGTTTTTTCAGGGCGATTTTAAAGGATGCTAGGGAACCACACTCCTTTAAGGCCTTCGGTAGGGCGTTCCACATTTTGGTGGTATAGCAGAAGAACGAGTTTGACCCTTTCTTTGAGGTGACTCTGGGTTGAACGTGATCTGTGGCGCTGCCTCTGCTGTAATTGTGGACGTCCTTAACGTTTATAAAGTATGTTGCCAGGTACATGGGTATCTTAGTATAAAGACTAAGATACAATACAATACTGTATGCCAACAGTGTTGTATGTAACAATGTTCTGCCCTACATGCACTTTGTAACAGGCTGTTTTCCTAATTATCCGACTGCACTGATATTGTTTATGTCCTTTGTACATTTGTGTAGGCCTACTTCTGCTCATGTGGACATAAATACATGTCATATGTGTGTCCGCTGCCTTTAATGAGTGTTTGTTCCATCAACACAATGACAGAACACTGCAGTATTTTTCACTAATTACTGCTCCTCTCTCTCTTTGTTTTCAGCTCCCATCAACCCTCATCTCAGTAAGTATTGTTTTATTCCTTTTCATTGGCTGCATGTCACATGACACCTGCATGATAAAAGTAATATTTCCCAAACAGTGGGCATGGGTTGCAAGTAAACATCCCTTTTTTGTTTGTGTTTCCTATGTTTTTATATATATTTTTACTAATAAAATAGTATTAATAATAATACTTTTTCTTTGCCAGGGACCCCCTTCTGAATAAGGTTTTGTGCCAGGGATAAATAGCAGCTGTGAGCTTGTAGATCTGTTTTTGAGCGGTGCAAACCGCGGTGTGTTGTTCAATCTGCCAGTTTAAAGTTTAGGAAAGATTTGTGCCGGTTTAAAGTTCAGGAAAGGTCCTTCCATCTTTCTGTCTGTCTGATCCCCTCTCCGTTCTGCCCTCTGTCTGTTTTGTTTGCCCAACCGCATATCCTGGAACTTTCTGGCGCAAATCGACCCCCACCCAAGATTCAAGACAGCGACCACGCTACATTAAACCCTGTAGTCTATGATTGCTGTTTCGAATCCTGGTTGGTGTTCGTTTTGAGCTGGTGTAAAGGTCAGGACACACGAAAACCTTATATAGTCTGAGCAGACCTCCAGACTGACATCATACACAACACAAAGAATATTGCCATGCATGCCTATCAACACTGATTCGCGCAGGCGCCCTTGCAGGAATTAGTTTGCACCGCTCACTTCGCACGGGTGCGATTTCTTTTTTAATAGCCAAGTGCCAACACCGTCATTGTCGGGCAGAAACCTTGTATCTCCAAGTTTCAAATTTGTAATTTTTTTCGCAAAGCAAAGCCCTGCTTCATCATACAAGGCCATCGCACTAAAGTAGTGAAAACAGCAGATCTACAAGCACACAACGCGAGGCGAGGTGTGTGTGTGTGTGTGTGTGTGTGTGTGTGTGTGTGTGTGTGTGTGTGTGTGTGTGTGTGTGTGTGTGTGTGTGTGTGTGTGTGTGTGTGTGTGTGTGTGTGTGTGTGTGTGTGTGTGTGTGTGTGTGTGTCTGTCGGTGAGCCGCACGACAAGCTCACACGTTCTAATGTTTGTTCCCACATCTGACATTACGAGATAAGCTCCACATTGGTGACGCCGACATGCGTGTCTCGTCGCGCGAAACGCGGAGTGCTCGTGTTATTCCCTCCACGTTGGTTTAGCAGTTTTTTTCTGTCCTTGTTTTTTTTTTCTTTTTTCTCACACACACAACATCTCCCGATAATAAAAACAATCATAATCACTAACATCATTAGTAAACCCAAACCCCCTGAAGGAAGAAAGCAACGCCATCTCGCCTGCGCGCCTTTCCCCTCTCCTCTCCTCTCCTCTCCTCTCCTCTCCTCTCCCCTCTCCTCTCCTCTCCTCTCCTCTCCTCTCCTCTCCTCCCCTCTCTCC
>NC_137823.1:64161885-64164385 GCF_963921795.1 Nannobrachium achirus
GCAAATCTTTGAATATGTATATTTTAAGCAAACATTTGTAACTCGAATTTTGCTTCTGGGGGGTCCCTGGAACTAAATATATTGAGATGGGGGTCTGTGTGCAAATACATATCATTTTGGGGGTCCTTCACATGAAAAGGGTTGAGCACCACTGACATAGAAACATAGATTTTTCAAAAAAACCTTCGAAGGATTTGAAATATTCAAAGACTTTTTCATGATTAAAAAAAAATAGCAGATCTCCAAGCTCGTACTACGAGCTTGTAGATCTGCTATTTTTTTCAATAGTTAAAGCTCATGGGGGGCCAGCAATGAATCCTTGTACCCAGAATTTGGTGCGACACCCCTGCGTGCGTGCGTGGGTGGCGGTGCGGTCGCGTCGCTCATCGTCCTGTTATGACACCTCCACACACATTTGACCTTTGACCTGCCCATCATCCAGGTCAGATCAATACTGGACCTTCTGGCAAGGACTGGACGTTTCACTGACCAGCACAAACCTCCTACTGTACTGTATCTACTGTATCTACTGTATCTACTGTATCCTTGTGTCTACCCGCTGCTTACGGAGAGTTTCCCCTTCTCATTGTCTTCGAAACGGAGCGTATCTGAACACTGTCTCTACTCTCGTAGCTATTTGGACCTATTTGGAAGCAAACATGGATCTGGTGAGCTATGCACTGAATGCCATGGATACTATCTTTTCAACACGAAAATCTGGTTCGGAGGAATCCAGTTGTCCCGACGGAACCTACCCAGCTGGATACGTGATGGACTACCGGCAACGGTGGAATATGATGTGCCTTACGGTTCTTTCCGTTGAGGATGTGGAAGATCTTTATCTTTTTACTCTTGTGATAACAGGGTTTCTGCTGATTGGCATGGGCTTTGCCTTGGTTTATCGAAAAATCTGCAAGATGGGTGGACCCCCAGGAGCCCCAAAACTGCCCGTCATGATATTGGAACTGCACAAAGTTGCTTGTGCCCAGACTGTTGCGTTTAACGAACTCAAACGCAATGTCAACATCTTGCTGGAGCAAAACAACGCTATGCAAAGAGGGCCAAAATATGGACAATAGAGGAGTATACTCTAACTCTCTGTATCCCTCGCCCGAATTATTACGACCGGACTGGCACGACCTTGGAATACCGCACTCCTCCTGTGAGATGGGAACTGTGTTGTGTGCGCTCGCCCCCCAACCCCCCCCCTAAAGGAAGTCAATGTGAAGGGAAGCCTTTCCCACCCTCACCCAATTCATGTCTGCTCCCACACGAACATCTGGTGTTTTGACTTTCGAGCTGGTGCTGGGCCAAGGACGTCTACATAGTATCGCATTGTCACCAGCGAAAAGGACATTCTGACCTAGCTACTATCTGGAAGCTTACAACCGGTCTAACGCACACACGAACACAATCGCAGACTTACACGCACACACACATCCATTCACCTGCCTTCACCCCCCCCACCCCCCCCCCCCCCCCCCCCTTCCCAATGTTCGTAAGGGCTTATTTTTTCTTTCTCCCGGGCAGTTCCAGGAGGAACTGCCCGGAAGCAATGTTTTTTTTTTAACGGCCCAAGCAACCCAACACCATCCAATGCAAAGCTTGCACCTCCCAAATCTTTATCTTTTTCTTTTTCAGCAAGAAAGGGCTATAGCAGCGCCGTGGTACTGTATGTACTGTATGGCAGCAGCGTGCTCCCTTAAATGCACAAATACATTTCGTTGTACTGTGAATGTACTTGTATGTGTACTGTTCTTTGAAAATGAGTTGATCGTTGACAAATGAAACTGTGCCTGTGTACCTGTACTGTATTGTTACAATGACAAATAAACTCTAATCTCTAATCTCTAATCTACTGTATCTACAGGACTGGACGTTTCACTGACCAGCACAAACCTTGTATCACATTTCAAGTTAGACTTATAAGACTGACTGTTGCACAAAACTAGTGAAAATAGCAGATCTACAAAACAGGACCCGTTATATCTAGTCATGGAATCATGCATGGATCTCTCAGATGTGTCATATTCCATCATGATTGGCTAAGAGTGACCCTAACTCTACTACTTTACATGCATTTACATTTTTGAGGGAAATGTCCTTTACATAAGCGTATACTTTATCCCTCACATATGAACTGATGCCCCCTCAACAAACATCTGACCTGGCCAACATCCAAGTGTTCTGGCACGGAGCAGGTGAAGAGTGCAGGCGTGTAGCCTCCTCTTTGATTGAGGCTGCAGGATCTCCAGCTGTGTGTGATGTGTGTGTGTATAATCAATCACCCCCATCACACATGACCTACAGTATAGGTCCTACACCGTCACATGACCTACACGCCTCAATGTAAACACTCTTGTATTTTATGCCGTGCACTGGAGATATTCGTGTGTGTGTGTGTGTGTGTGTGTGTGTGTGTGTGCAGAGGCCATACCTGTAGTGCGTGCGTGCTTGCGTGCAGCTACTCGACCTTAGGGAGTTACGGCCGGGCTACACC
>NC_137823.1:64169385-64219749 GCF_963921795.1 Nannobrachium achirus
TCCCAGCTTTGACAGGTATTGTGATAATATTCAGGTATTGTGATAATATTCCCTGACCAACTTGGAATTTTACTTTAATAAAACAGGTTTCTTCCACCGGTCGCTGTCGGGCAATAAAACCTCTTCTCTCCATCTCTGTGTTATGGTAACATTATAATGTTATATGGTATTATTATTACTCTATTATCATGTGAGGGACGAGAATAAAACCTCTTCTCTCCATCTCTGTGTTATGGTAACATTATAATGTTATATGGTATTATTATTACTCTATTATCATGTGAGGGACGAGAATAAAACCTCTTCTCTCCATCTCTGTGTTATGGTAACATTATAATGTTATATGGTATTATTATTACTCTATTATCATGTGAGGGACGTGAGAATAAAACCTCTTCTCTCCATCTCTGTGTTATGGTAACATTATAATGTTATATGGTATTATTATTACTCTATTATCATGTGAGGGACGTGAGAATAAAACCTCTTCTCTCCATCTCTGTGTTATGGTAACATTATAATGTTATATGGTATTATTATTACTCTATTATCATGTGAGGGACGAGAATAAAACCTCTTCTCTCCATCTCTGTGTTATGGTAACATTATAATGTTATATGGTATTATTATTACTCTATTATCATGTGAGGGACGTGAGAATAAAACCTCTTCTCTCCATCTCTGTGTTATGGTAACATTATAATGTTATATGGTATTATTATTACTCTATTATCATGTGAGGGACGTGAGAATAAAACCTCTTCTCTCCATCTCTGTGTTATGGTAACATTATAATGTTATATGGTATTATTATTACTCTATTATCATGTGAGGGACGTGAGAATAAAACCTCTTCTCTCCATCTCTGTGTTATGGTAACATTATAATGTTATATGGTATTATTATTACTCTATTATCATGTGAGGGACGTGAGAATAAAACCTCTTCTCTCCATCTCTGTGTTATGGTAACATTATAATGTTATATGGTATTATTATTACTCTATTATCATGTGAGGGACGAGAATAAAACCTCTTCTCTCCATCTCTGTGTTATGGTAACATTATAATGTTATATGGTATTATTATTACTCTATTATCATGTGAGGGACGTGAGAATAAAACCTCTTCTCTCCATCTCTGTGTTATGGTAACATTATAATGTTATATGGTATTATTATTACTCTATTATCATGTGAGGGACGAGAATAAAACCTCTTCTCTCCATCTCTGTGTTATGGTAACATTATAATGTTATATGGTATTATTATTACTCTATTATCATGTGAGGGACGTGAGAATAAAACCTCTTCTCTCCATCTCTGTGTTATGGTAACATTATAATGTTATATGGTATTATTATTACTCTATTATCATGTGAGGGACGTGAGAATAAAACCTCTTCTCTCCATCTCTGTGTTATGGTAACATTATAATGTTATATGGTATTATTATTACTCTATTATCATGTGAGGGACGTGAGAATAAAACCTCTTCTCTCCATCTCTGTGTTATGGTAACATTATAATGTTATATGGTATTATTATTACTCTATTATCATGTGAGGGACGAGAATAAAACCTCTTCTCTCCATCTCTGTGTTATGGTAACATTATAATGTTATATGGTATTATTATTACTCTATTATCATGTGAGGGACGTGAGAATAAAACCTCTTCTCTCCATCTCTGTGTTATGGTAACATTATAATGTTATATGGTATTATTATTACTCTATTATCATGTGAGGGACGAGAATAAAACCTCTTCTCTCCATCTCTGTGTTATGGTAACATTATAATGTTCTATGGTATTATTATTACTCTATTATCATGTGAGGGACGTGAGAATAAAACCTCTTCTCTCCATCTCTGTGTTATGGTAACATTATAATGTTATATGGTATTATTATTACTCTATTATCATGTGAGGGACGTGAGAATAAAACCTCTTCTCTCCATCTCTGTGTTATGGTAACATTATAATGTTATATGGTATTATTATTACTCTATTATCATGTGAGGGACGAGAATAAAACCTCTTCTCTCCATCTCTGTGTTATGGTAACATTATAATGTTATATGGTATTATTATTACTCTATTATCATGTGAGGGACGTGAGAATAAAACCTCTTCTCTCCATCTCTGTGTTATGGTAACATTATAATGTTATATGGTATTATTATTACTCTATTATCATGTGAGGGACGTGAGAATAAAACCTCTTCTCTCCATCTCTGTGTTATGGTAACATTATAATGTTATATGGTATTATTATTACTCTATTATCATGTGAGGGACGTGAGAATAAAACCTCTTCTCTCCATCTCTGTGTTATGGTAACATTATAATGTTATATGGTATTATTATTACTCTATTATCATGTGAGGGACGTGAGAATAAAACCTCTTCTCTCCATCTCTGTGTTATGGTAACATTATAATGTTATATGGTATTATTATTACTCTATTATCATGTGAGGGACGAGAATAAAACCTCTTCTCTCCATCTCTGTGTTATGGTAACATTATAATGTTATATGGTATTATTATTACTCTATTATCATGTGAGGGACGTGAGAATAAAACCTCTTCTCTCCATCTCTGTGTTATGGTAACATTATAATGTTATATGGTATTATTATTACTCTATTATCATGTGAGGGACGAGAATAAAACCTCTTCTCTCCATCTCTGTGTTATGGTAACATTATAATGTTATATGGTATTATTATTACTCTATTATCATGTGAGGGACGTGAGAATAAAACCTCTTCTCTCCATCTCTGTGTTATGGTAACATTATAATGTTATATGGTATTATTATTACTCTATTATCATGTGAGGGACGTGAGAATAAAACCTCTTCTCTCCATCTCTGTGTTATGGTAACATTATAATGTTATATGGTATTATTATTACTCTATTATCATGTGAGGGACGTGAGAATAAAACCTCTTCTCTCCATCTCTGTGTTATGGTAACATTATAATGTTATATGGTATTATTATTACTCTATTATCATGTGAGGGACGAGAATAAAACCTCTTCTCTCCATCTCTGTGTTATGGTAACATTATAATGTTATATGGTATTATTATTACTCTATTATCATGTGAGGGACGTGAGAATAAAACCTCTTCTCTCCATCTCTGTGTTATGGTAACATTATAATGTTATATGGTATTATTATTACTCTATTATCATGTGAGGGACGAGAATAAAACCTCTTCTCTCCATCTCTGTGTTATGGTAACATTATAATGTTCTATGGTATTATTATTACTCTATTATCATGTGAGGGACGTGAGAATAAAACCTCTTCTCTCCATCTCTGTGTTATGGTAACATTATAATGTTATATGGTATTATTATTACTCTATTATCATGTGAGGGACGAGAATAAAACCTCTTCTCTCCATCTCTGTGTTATGGTAACATTATAATGTTCTATGGTATTATTATTACTCTATTATCATGTGAGGGACGTGAGAATAAAACCTCTTCTCTCCATCTCTGTGTTATGGTAACATTATAATGTTATATGGTATTATTATTACTCTATTATCATGTGAGGGACGAGAATAAAACCTCTTCTCTCCATCTCTGTGTTATGGTAACATTATAATGTTATATGGTATTATTATTACTCTATTATCATGTGAGGGATGAGAATAAAACCTCTTCTCTCCATCTCTGTGTTATGGTAACATTATAATGTTATATGGTATTATTATTACTCTATTATCATGTGAGGGACGTGAGAATAAAACCTCTTCTCTCCATCTCTGTATTATCATGTGAGGGACGTGAAAATAAAACCTCTTCTCTCCATCTCTGTATTATCATGTGAGGGACGTGAAAATAAAACCTCTTCTCTCCATCTCTGTATTATGGTAACATTATAATGTTATATGGTATTATTATTACTCTATTATCATGTGTTATGGTAACATTATAATGTTATATGGTATTATTATTACTCTATTATCATGTGAGGGACGTGAGAATAAAACCTCTTCTCTCCATCTCTGTGTTATGGTAACATTATAATGTTATATGGTATTATTATTACTCTATTATCATGTGAGGGACGTGAGAATAAAACCTCTTCTCTCCATCTCTGTGTTATGGTAACATTATAATGTTATATGGTATTATTATTACTCTATTATCATGTGAGGGACGTGAGAATAAAACCTCTTCTCTCCATCTCTGTGTTATGGTAACATTATAATGTTATATGGTATTATTATTACTCTATTATCATGTGAGGGACGTGAGAATAAAACCTCTTCTCTCCATCTCTGTGTTATGGTAACATTATAATGTTATATGGTATTATTATTACTCTATTATCATGTGAGGGATGAGAATAAAACCTCTTCTCTCCATCTCTGTGTTATGGTAACATTATAATGTTATATGGTATTATTATTACTCTATTATCATGTGAGGGACGTGAGAATAAAACCTCTTCTCTCCATCTCTGTGTTATGGTAACATTATAATGTTATATGGTATTATTATTACTCTATTATAATGTGAGGGACGAGAATAAAACCTCTTCTCTCCATCTCTGTGTTATGGTAACATTATAATGTTATATGGTATTATTATTACTCTATTATCATGTGAGGGACGTGAGAATAAAACCTCTTCTCTCCATCTCTGTGTTATGGTAACATTATAATGTTATATGGTATTATTATTACTCTATTATCATGTGAGGGACGAGAATAAAACCTCTTCTCTCCATCTCTGTGTTATGGTAACATTATAATGTTATATGGTATTATTATTACTCTATTATCATGTGAGGGACGAGAATAAAACCTCTTCTCTCCATCTCTGTGTTATGGTAACATTATAATGTTCTATGGTATTATTATTACTCTATTATCATGTGAGGGACGTGAGAATAAAACCTCTTCTCTCCATCTCTGTGTTATGGTAACATTATAATGTTATATGGTATTATTATTACTCTATTATCATGTGAGGGACGTGAGAATAAAACCTCTTCTCT
Source organism: Nannobrachium achirus (assembly GCF_963921795.1). Classification (NCBI taxonomy): domain Eukaryota; kingdom Metazoa; phylum Chordata; class Actinopteri; order Myctophiformes; family Myctophidae; genus Nannobrachium; species Nannobrachium achirus. The sequence continues at coordinate 64,174,412 of NC_137823.1, forward strand.
CCATCTCTGTATTATGGTAACATTATAATGTTCTATGGTATTATTATTACTCTATTATCATGTGAGGGACGTGAGAATAAAACCTCTTCTCTCCATCTCTGTGTTATGGTAACATTATAATGTTATATGGTATTATTATTACTCTATTATCATGTGAGGGACGTGAAAATAAAACCTCTTCTCTCCATCTCTGTATTATCATGTGAGGGACGTGAAAATAAAACCTCTTCTCTCCATCTCTGTATTATGGTAACATTATAATGTTATATGGTATTATTATTACTCTATTATAATGTGAGGGACGTGAGAATAAAACCTCTTCTCTCCATCTCTGTGTTATGGTAACATTATAATGTTATATGGTATTATTATTACTCTATTATCATGTGAGGGACGTGAGAATAAAACCTCTTCTCTCCATCTCTGTGTTATGGTAACATTATAATGTTATATGGTATTATTATTACTCTATTATCATGTGAGGGACGTGAGAATAAAACCTCTTCTCTCCATCTCTGTGTTATGGTAACATTATAATGTTATATGGTATTATTATTACTCTATTATCATGTGAGGGACGTGAGAATAAAACCTCTTCTCTCCATCTCTGTGTTATGGTAACATTATAATGTTATATGGTATTATTATTACTCTATTATCATGTGAGGGACGTGAGAATAAAACCTCTTCTCTCCATCTCTGTGTTATGGTAACATTATAATGTTATATGGTATTATTATTACTCTATTATCATGTGAGGGACGTGAGAGAAGAGACAGGAGGCCAAGTGTCTGTCTGTCTGTGTGGCTCCGTCAGGTTTGTCACAAGGGCGGAAAAGTGGGACTGAGTTACTAGGGCCCAAGGTGGAGGGGCCTTAATTATTTTATACTTTAGCTATTGAAAAATAGCTAAAGCTAAAAATTTTGAAAAGTCATGAAAATGTGTGCAAATTGAATGTATTTTTAAACAAACATTTGTAACTGACATTTTGCTTCTGGGGGGGGGGTCCCTGGAACTAAATATTTTGAGATGGGGGTCCGTGGCCAAATACATATAATTTTGGGGGTCCTTGACGTGAAAAAGTTTGAGCACCACTGATATAGAAACATAGGTTTAAAAAAAAAAAAAACCTTAGAAGGATTTGAAATATTCAAGATTTTCAACAAAAAAAAATAAAAAATACAGATATACAAGCTCACAGCGCGGCACCGAGTACCGCGCTGTGAGCTTGTAGATCTGCTATTTTCCAATAGCTAAAGCACAGGGGCCCCACAGTGAATCCTTGTACCCAGGGCCCAGAATTTGGTGTGACACCCCTGGGCTCTGTGGCGCTGCCTGCTGCCTGGTTAAGCAGCAGCCGCTGACTCACTTAAATAAAGCATGGGCTCTAATCACTATAATGCCCCCCCCCCCTCACCTGTCCCCCCCCCCCCCCCCCCCCCATCTGACTCACTTAAATAATGCATGGGCTTTAATCACTATAATGCCCCCCCCCCCCCCCCCCTCCCCCTCCTCCCAAAAAATAAGAAAGTCCAGGATTTCATTAACGACACGACGGTTCTCCTCCTCAGCCTTCTAATGACCTGATATCCAATCAGACCAGGAAGTACATATATACTTTAATTTACACTGCATTTTTATCCTACCAGCAGGCGGATGGAGTGATTTTTATTTGTATTTCTTGTTTTTACTGTGGGTATATCACGACACATCATCTGTGTGCTCGTAGATGGTGCTATTTTTTGGGGGGGAGACAATTGTGAATGGGTGTCAGATTGGTGGAGAGCAATCAGACATAATCAGGGGTTGTGTTGTTTTCCTGGGATTGTCAGCAGGTGCGTCACAAGGGGGGGAACAGTGGGACTCAGTTACCAGGGCCCAAGGTGGAGGGGCCTTACTTATTTTATACTTAAAAATAGCAGATATACAAGCTCACAGCGCTGCGAGCTTGTAGATTGGCTATTTTCATAACTCTTTCATGTTAAAAAAAAAAAAAAAAACATTCCTAAAACAGGAACAGGTTTTGGACATAAAAGGTTTCCACCGACGGGAGCAAAATGATTATCACAGTTTATATATATAATATTAATAATATATAATATATAAAATGATTATCACAGTGACTCAGAGCAGAATGAAGCCCTGTTTTCACAGGTTCTTTTTTCATCCACCTTTTTTGTTAGGATTGGGTATTGAGAGGTTCTGAGCTACAGCTCATCTGCACTGAGCGTTCCAACTGCGATGTCACATGAAAAAAAAAACTTCCTCACATGGAGCGTTGGCCAATCAAATAAATAAATAATGATAAAAAGTGATTGGGGGCGGGACATGGCCGACCGCGCGAAACCTCGCTCAAATAGAGACTTGCGTTGCTGGCAGCGCGGATGGGCTGTTTATGCCTGATATATAACTTCATGCTAACTATAGTGTCGCGCATTGAAAATAGCAGATCTCCAACGCTCACAACACAGTGCAGCAGAACAATATGCACGTTGTGAGCTTATATATATATCTCTCGCCTTGTTTCGGCTTTAGAGTTTTAGAAGCTTCTAAAAATGGCATTCATAAAATCGCTGTCTTAAAAGTGTGTGTGTGTGTGTGTGTGTGTGTGTGTGTGTGTGTGTGTGTGTGTGTGTGTGTGTGTGTGTGTGTGCGCGCGCGCGCGCAGGTTTCTACATGTACATCGAGACCTCCAGGCCCAGGAAGGAGGGCGAACAGGCTCGCCTGGTGAGTCCGTTCTTCAACGTGGCTCCCAAGAACCCGTACGGCATCACCAACCCCCCGGCCTACTGCCTGGGCTTCTTCTACCACATGTATGGAAAACACATCGGTGAGTCCTGAACATCACCACTTATCTTCTACTACCACATGTATGGAAAACACATCGGTGAGTCCTGAACATCACCACTTATCTTCTACTACCACATGTATGGAAAACACATCGGTGAGTTCTGAATATCACCACTTATCTTCTACTACCACATGTATGGAAAACACATCGGTGAGTTCTGAATATCACCACTTATCTTCTACTACCACATGTATGGAAAACACATCGGTGAGTCCTGAATATCACCACTTATCTTCTACTACCACATGTATGGAAAACACATCGGTGAGTCCTGAATATCACCACTTATCTTCTACTACCACATGTATGGAAAACACATCGGTGAGTCCTGAATATCACCACTTATCTTCTACTACCACATGTATTGAAAACACATCGGTGAGTCCTGAATATCACCACTTATCTTCTTCTACCACATGTATGGAAAACACATCGGTGAGTCCTGAACATCACCACTTATCTTCTACTACCACATGTATGGAAAACACATCGGTGAGTCCTGAATATCACCACTTATCTTCTACTACCACATGTATGGAAAACACATCGGTGAGTCCTGAATATCACCACTTATCTTCTAATACCACATGTATGGAAAACACATCGGTGAGTCCTGAACATCACCACTTATCTTCTACTACCACATGTATGGAAAACACAGTCCTGAGTATCACCACTTATCTTCTAATACCACATGTATGGAAAACATAGTCCTGAATATCACCACTTATCTTCTACTACCACATGTATGGAAAACACATTGGTGAGTCCTGAACATCACCACTTATCTTCTACTACCACATGTATGGAAAACACATCGGTGAGTTCTGAATATCACCACTTATCTTCTACTACCACATGTATGGAAAACACATCGGTGAGTTCTGAACATCACCACTTATCGTCACGAAACCTTGTGTCTCCAAGTTTCAAATGTGTACGTTTTCTCGCCGTAAAGCAAAGCTCTGCTTCATCATACAAGACTGTCGCACAAAACCAGTCAAAATAGCAGATCTTACAAGAACACAAGTAGATCGGCTATCTTCACTAGTTTAAATTATTTTTAAAATGATATACAAAATAAATGGTTTTGGACATATACAATACATACGATACATACAAGGTTTCCAACTGACAACAACATTATATTATTACAGGGGGGTCCGGGGATTACAGGGGGGTCCGGGGACCCCCAGGGGTCCTTGAGGCCCCCCCCCCCCAGGCAGCTAAAATGAGTTGACAGCATCTAAAATCTCTAAACCTATACATATGGCTTTTTGAAAATATCCGATCTACAAACTCAAGGCTGTTTTCAAAAGATCTAGATTTGTCTATGTTCAACAGATTTCTAAAAAACTAATCCTCATAATTGTTTTCAGCATATGTCTAAATACTTAAGCAGTAAGTATATTGTTATTAATGTTATATTATTAGTTATTATTCCTGTTTATCCATCACCTAAGATGTGCTCTTTCTGGGAGTGAAGATAATCAACACATTCTGAATGAATGAATGAATGAATGAATGAAGGAGGATGGTTACAATAAGAATAAATGTCACCTACACAATCAGAATTCAATTCCACGCCGCACAAAACAAAATGTGAATCTCTTCTGGTTGTCTTATCGTGTCATATCTACTCCTGACGTTTCCTAATAATGAATCTGTCAAGACTCCATCTGTGCGATCAAAGGAAAGTGTCAGTCTGCGTGACGACGCGCACGATGCTGAAATGTTAAAACGGGAGAGTCATTTAGAGATAAGAACTGTCATAGAACCAGTAAGACTCCCTAATCGGGAGGTAAGCGACCGTCAGGTTACATGTAAAAGAGGGCTGTAAGTGGCATTGGTTCCTGTGTGTAGGGGGATGTGTGTGGCAAATGTATTGCATTGTTTGGGCCAGAGAATGTGTGGTTTAGCAGTGACATGGTTGTGTTTCTGTCGGCAGAGATATGTCATTATGTAGGTGGTGCAAATGTGTAACATAGGTGTTGTGTTGAAATATGACAAGCACAGATTATGTTGTGGGGAGCACAGTGGCTGAGTGATGAAAAAGCAGACAGGCGTATTCATTTAGATGGCGTTTATTGCGACCGTAGGTCGCATTTACTATCAAACCCTGCACAAAGTGTCAGTCCGTCAGTCTGTCTGTCACACGTCACACGTCACACTCTTGCCCTGCTCATATCTCCGCAACCGTTGCCCCGATCCATGCCAAATTTTGCACACACACTCCTTACCTGCCAAACTACAACCTCCAAGGACCCCCGGAGCTCCAGGGACCCCCAGGTCCCTGGGGGACCCCCAGATGTAAAAAATTACCAAATGTGCTAAACTGACCAAATGACCACCCCAACGGGGCTGCTCACGGGGAATTCCCGGGGACCACCGACTCCTGGTGCTCCAGAACGGATGCAAAAGGGGTGGCGCCCCCAGTGGAGGACCCCCTACACTGCAGCTCACATAAAATGCCTTAACTCCGGCTAGGAGCGACCGGGACAGCCGGGGCCGGTACCTATTCGTCCGCCTTGCCGGCGCGGAGACCCCACCCCTCATTTCTCACATGGCCCTCTTCTAGCGCCACCATGAGGCCGATTCTTGCAAAACACATTTTTGGACACTGCTCCTACAATGTTTGCCCTAAAATCACGCAAATCGGTACACAGTATGTCTACACTCATCCCATCAACATGAATCTCTCCCATATAGCGCCACCTCCAGGCCGATTTTTAAAAACACATTTTTGGACACTGCTCCTACAGATTTTGCCCTAAAATCACGAAAATCACTACACAGTATGTCTACACTCATGTCATCAACATGGATCAGGAAGATTTTGGCAAAACACATTTTTGCCCTATTTGTGGAGATACGTGACCTACGGTCGCTTATCTCCCGATTAGGGAGCCTTACTGGTTGTAGAAGAGTCAGCTTGACAGTGCAGTGACATGTAGCAAAGAAGACAGCAAAGACATAAGTTAAACACTTGCAAGGTGTGACAGAGTGTCTCACATTAATATGGCTCGCAGTTGTGCAAGTTTGTGAAACCAAATGAGAGTTAAAGTAGACATATAGGCAGGCAGAGAGACAGAGGAGAGCAACAGAATGGCGTAGACTAAGTAATGAAGCAGTGAGATTTAGGGTTGCAGAGTGTGGCGCAGCAGCGTGGCATGCATTCGCTGCAGGGCCTTGTCAATGGCTTTGCGGTCTTGGTGCTTCTTGTTGTTGTTGATCTTCTGGAAGCGCGCCCACTCGTTTGCGCGCAAATCAGCTGGATGGAGGCACAAGCCTTGCAGGGAGGTAACTCTGGAACAGCCAACGTAAGTGATACCCAAGGAGTGCTCAGATGGTCCGATGTCAAGTCCGATTGGCAGGCAAGGAGTGTGTGTGCAAAGTTTGGCATGTCTTGGGGCAACGGTGGCGGAGATATGGGTTAAGTTCTTACCGGACACCACTGCGACTCCTTGCCTGCCAATCCACAACCTCCACCTCTCACGTCATACGGGCAGCCATAGTTACACCTGGAATGTTGAATCTCCATATATGGAGATAACCTACGCATCACACAAAGTCTGACCTCACCAGCCCATACTTGGGCATGGACGACTTATATCTCCATATACGGAGATGGCCATATATGGAGATACGATGACATCACAGAGTCCACAGCTGATGATGTGGCGTGATGTCATACAATACACAAACAAGCCCTATATAAAGGGGCAATTCTCACCAGGGAAGAGAGCATTCCCCACTAGCTGAGTATCTTAAGATGGTTGGATGTGATGATAAGCTATAAGCTTAGTTGATCCTGGCGATAAGGTCTGAGTCGAGGAATGCTCTCTTCCCTGGTGAGAATTGCCCCTTTATATAGGGCTTGTTTGTGTATTGTATGACATCACGCCACATCATCAGCTGTGGACTCTGTGATGTCGCCACATCATCAGCTGTGGACTCTGTGATGTCATCGTATCTATGAGTTGGGGAAAAGTGTGACATGACGGACAGACTGACAGACAGCCAGTGGAGGTTTTGGTAGTAAATGCGACCTGACGGTCGCAATAATATAATATAATATAATATAATATAATATAATATATAATGTGCACCAAGCGTCCTTCCCTGCTCCCCCTCCCCCAGTATATATATATAATATAATATAATATAATATAATATAATATAATATAATATAATATAATATACAATGTGCACCAAGCGTCCTTCCCTGCTCGCAGCCAAGCATGTCTAGAAGCGCTCGCTGGTGTGTCTGTGTCATGTCATTCTAATTTAGTCCATTTACTTCCTGTATGTAGACTGAAAAATAAAACCAGTTGCCTATATAATCATATTACGGGAGGGTCTTATTTTGAAATCCACCGTTTTAACTCATTCCCTGCCAGGCCCGATAGTCCCGAGATTATTCCAATGTCTTTCCCCGCCAGGCCCGAGAATTAAAAAAAAAAAAAAAAAAAAAAATCAAATATTTTTTTTCAAAAAATGGAGTAGGCATGATAGCAATCGCGAAATTGCATGTTTAACCCCCATAGCAACCCCATCTTTCAAGCATGGCAGCCATTTTGGCAGCCATCTTTGTTAAACATAGTGGCTGTTATCTCATGAATGCCTGAACGGATTTCCATTCGGATTTTTTTGTTTGAAAGCTGTGAGCAATGTGGACACACGTGGTGCATTATCTAGGCATGGGTGTGCATGATCCGTGCACACCCAATTACATGGAAGTCTATGGAGACGAATGGCAGGTGGGAGTACGGAGGTATGTTAAAATGGCGGTCAATGTGTTAATAGGAAATGCTTCAGCGTGTTGTTATTGGCTACTTGTTGAAGCCTACAATATGTACACAGGAATCACATGGATTATACTGACACAAGCTTTTGACTAATCTAAAGTCCATATTTATGATATGAAAACCATGCTTCTGGGACTTAAAACAATGCACAGTGTTTGAAAGCAGCAATAGGTGAGTGGACTGGTTAATTACCTTCTGCTGGCTTGGCTGTTGTTGTTGTTGTGAGAGAGGCATCAGTAGCTACAGAGCTCTGATAAAAAGTTGACGGTGCACTTAAACATTTCCGTCTTTTCTCTTCATTGTTGTTTATTTTGTCTTGCACCAGCGACTAGGCTACTGGGTCTGCAATATATCTCTGTGATACATTAGCGCTGTGCTCTGTGTGTATTGAAATGTGTAAATACCGAAGAGAGTAAAAAATACTGTCCTTTTGAGTACACGTACTTAGTTACTTTACAGCACTGGCGCCAACAGTGAAATGTTAAAATAGGAGCGTCATTTGGAGCTGTCAAAGAATCACGTTCGCTTCGTGACCTGTATATTTATGTATATTTCGCAGCACATTTTCTTGGCGAGTTGCTCGTAGTAGTAGAAGAAGCTGTCAACGAGAGAGTCGGTCTGGTCATCTGGAGGAAAGAGGAAGGAGACTTTTTTAAGCAAAGGAAGAATGTGATTCCCCATAGCAAAGAGTCTCCTACACCACCAGAACACTGACAGTTATTTTGGAACAAAGCTCATTTTTTTCACCGCCTCTCGAGGGCTTCTTGTCTGGGAAGAAGAGAAATGTCTTTCTGGAACAAGTTTGTCCAAAAAAAAAAAACGTTTGAAGACAAATAACATCTCTCTTCCAACTTCCACATCATGTGCCTGCCTGTGGAAGGAGAAGCTTTCTTCTGCCAATGAACCTCGTATCTCCGTATTTCAACTTTGTTCTTTTTCCTAAATTGTGTCGCACAAAGGTAGTGAAAATAACAACGCGTTGCGATGCTCGTAGATCGAATATCTTCGCTATTTAAAAATATTTGAAACATAATGACAAAGGGTTAGGAAAGGTTTGTGCAAGGTTTCCACCCGACAGGAAAGATACATCGCTCTAGTATCTAGTATCAGTATATTTAGGATTCTGAATCCAATGCAAGCATTTGTTTTGCACAAAAAAAAAAAAAAAAAAAATTACTTGTGCTAAAAACGGACCCCATAAAACTATGGTTTAGTGATGAGTCATCACTTGTCACAGTTTTGTGTGGGCCATTTTTTGGAAAGGAATGTTTTTCGTGCAAAACAAATGCTTGCATTGGATTCATAATCCCGAAAAAAAAAACCCTAGTTTGACCCCCATGCTACTTAAAGCATATTTATTTTGGTATTATTTTACTGTATAGTAAAGTATATGAGAGCCCAACTTTGATTGGCTCCCACAGGTTTCCCAAGACAAATCTGCGATGTCCCTATAGCCAGAAATGATCTATATGGCATGTTCTAACTGTGTGCCAAATGTCATGCTTTTATCGTAAAGTGCACAATTTTTCCCTGAAACGCTCTGACTAGTAGGAAACAGTAAATGTTGCAGCTGCCGAGCAGGAGTGGAAATTCTAAAATATATCTCAAAATATCTTATTAGATAATGGAGCCTTTTAAATGTTAATGGCAGCATTACAGACGGGCCCTGAGCTCTGGAGGAGATGGGCTGAGAGAGAGACTGTCTGATGCTCAGTCCTGGAAGAAACAGTTTTTACTTAAGTAAAAGTATCAATATTGCAATATAGAAATACTATGCTACAAGTAAAAGTCCAGAATTCTAAATGTACTTGAGTAAAAGTACAAAAGTATTGAAATCAAAATGTACTTAACCTCTTGAACCCCATTGCCCCCGCCGGCGGGGGCAAAAGGTGTTGACCTCTAAACAGCTGTCAATAAATGTCAAAAAATCAATAGACCAAATCAAACTACAATTTCTTTGTTGATATTACAGGGGTCCTACAGCATAGTAATCAGCTGCCATTGTACTTTTCATCCATACATTACTCATATTACAGTATTATTACTACTTATTGTTACTCGTTTTTATCATTTTTCACCCTATACTTTAACATTACTAATATTACAGCACTACTCTCACTAAATCATCTGTAGAGTTAATATATTCATACAATTTTGCCTATCAATTGATGACACCTTGGTGAACATTTTTTCTGTTCACTATATATTAGGGGTGTGTATCCATCCCCTACAAGGCGATTCGATACGTATCTGATACATGGGCTAACGATTCGACTCGGAAACGATACGGCTTACATACAGAACGATTCGATACGATTCGATACGGTGCAATTTCGATACGATTTCGATACGATTTCGATTTTGTGGAATTTTATGCGATTCGATTGGATTCGATATGATTCGATGCGATACGGTGTGATCTGATACATACGTTTAATGAAACATTAATTTTCCATTCAATTAACCTGTTAACAATCCTGTATAATTTGCAAAAAACGCCTATACACAACGTACCCAAAGTAAATTGATTTTTGTTTTTAAACCATTTGGAGTAATGCATTGGGCATGGTCTCATTTTGAAGGAAACATTTTGAAGTTTTACCCAGAAATAAATAATCACTCTGTGTGCAACTGACATTGAGTAATGCAAGTTTTAACTTACTGGAATAGCAGGTTTTTAATCCTCGCCTAAATATTTTCAGTAAATAGATGCCTGCATAACACTGCTATTATCATATAGGAGCTGAAAAACACAATGTGGACACATTTTGAAGCCTTACCTAGCCCAATTTCAAAGGACATGATAAAACTACAGAATATGAATATTTTACACATGTTTTACTAAGTGTATGTTTATGCGTTTTCATTTGGAGACATTTGCTATTATTTTTATTTATTTATTATTATTATTATTTTATTTATTTATTTTACTGACAGCCCTAACACTCTTGGTCTGACATTCGGCGCGCTGCTGCGTATTTACGCACGTCCAGTGGTGCTGTTACGCAGGGGTTTTTGGGTATTGTAGTTCACTTCAGCCAAAACAAATTAGGCATAATTTTTCTGAGAATTTTATTGGCTATAAGATGTGCCAGTCATCAGAACAACCTGTTGCCACTGGCTGAATCTATGGCACAGGAAACATGGCCATGCACCGCCTCTGAACACAGACCATTGGTTGCTATTGGGGGGATGGGACAGGACTAGAAGCTCCAATTGGGTGAAATGAAGTGTCAATCGTTTGGGGGCCATTTTGAGCTATGATTTTAAGAGCAAACAAGAGGTTATACTGAAAATGTGGACTGGATTTAAATGCAAAACACCGTGAAGAGTTGTCTTTCGTCGTCATCATGTTTGTATGTCTGCCAATCCAGAACAGTGATGGCATGAAGGAAAACATGGTTTGGACTATTTTCAATCAATGGCTTGGATTATGTGTACTTTACACGAACTAAGAACATCATTATTGTGGAAATAGATCATGTTGGTGGACTAGAAACCATCTCTGAACGTGAGTAGTTACAACTTTATCAACATTTGTTTGTTTATGTATGTCGGACTTCAACGTTGATAGTAGCGCGAGTTTTGATGCTACACACACGTTTGCAGCTCTGTAATCACAAGACTTGTGGCTTTCTATAGATATGCGACATGCCCGTGTAGGTGAAACACACGCTTGCGTGGACGTGAATGTTTGTCAAAGTACGGCCGTTGGGCCCGCCGGCGGGCCGAGAACTGATAACAGGTTAAGAAGCTATAATCTATAAAGTAGCATTGCTGACCTTCAAATAATGGATATCTCATAAAAGACCATGGAATAACAGAAAATTGTAAAGAAAGATGGATGACAAATCATAAATAGACACAGACATGTAGATACAAAAAATAATTAATGTAAACTACAAAGCCTACTGACATGGTTTGAAAATCTGTCTCACACACCCATTTCTAAGAACTTCACTTTAGCAGTTACAGTTGGTCAGGTGGAGAAATATAAAACAAACACACAAAAGGCCTGGCCCTTCAGGCTTCAGTACAGTGCAATAAGTGTACTTTGCAAAGCTGCTATAATAACACTGAAAAACTAAAATACATCCTCACCAATGCCACGGATCAGATCAATCCTCAGCAATGCCACAGATCAGATCACCAAATAAAACTAGTAAAAGAGCCTGCTGTTATTCAGTCAATAAGATCATTTCAAAGAGATCCACTTTACAACAGTAACAACAGCAGTATAAAGTAGGCTATAAGTGCAACATTTGAAGTCTGGCACACATCATGTCTACTTGTTATCTTATGGCTCTACTGCAGTAGTTCTAAAAAAATCAATGTCAAGGACCTCCAGTTTGACATGGATCAGGCTGTCTTAAGTTTACCCAAGGGTTCATTAGGGTCCATTTGGTTCCATTTGTACACTCCCCTGAGTTACACATACCCAAGGGTCCATTTGGTTCCTATCATTTCGCCGAGGACCCCCTAGAACTCCCTCAAGGACCCTTGGGGGTCCCCGGACCCCACTTTGAAAACCAATACTCTATAGTAGCCCTTTGCCATAAAAGCTGATGCTGTGATTATTACCTTTGCTGTCGACAAGCGCGGGGACTTCTGATGGTTCTAGTAGAACCGGGTTCTACTGGGAAAAGTGTTATAATCCAATCCATTACTGTCGCATTCAGGTCGCATTCTTATAAAATCCAAACTTGCGTTTCTCCACTGGAATAATGTATCCATAGTGATGGAACTCAACTACAGTACCACGTTGTTGGTTTGTTTACAAGTCGCTGTGTGTCGCACATGCGAGCGTCATACACGCTGCATCGGAAGTAGCAGATCTATAAGTTTACAACCCATCCACATGCAACACCCTGTGGGCTTGTAGATCTGCGGCTTCCCGCAGGACAGTGACTGCATTACGCAGAAACCCAGCTCTATTTGGAGGACAGAGCAGCAGGCAGCTTTTTCTTTCCGTTGCACTGCAGCACTGACTGTGCTCTAGCAGAGCGCTCACTTTTGAAGTAATGATTTGTAACAGTAAACGATGAGTAAGTAAGTTCAGAATTTCACAGCAGGTTAATTATTTAATGCTAAAATCCGATTAATCCGATTAATTACTTTAGGACCGATACATCGACCGATACGGCCGCGATTTGGACCGATCCGGGTAAACGCGCATCGATGCGGCCGTATCGCTAGTGTTGAAACCGATAATCGATTCATATCGATTTTTTCCCGCACCCTTACTATATATGTTTTCAATGAGGTCTTGAGGCTCATTCACTATTCAGAAGGCAAAACTTCCATAGGCGGAGGTGGCTCCTCAAGCCTCCCCACCGAGGTTGAGCAGGCCGTGACATTTTCAATTTACACAGATTGATCGCTAGACACCCTCCCTTCCTCCTTCACCATCCACAGGGGCGTCACAATGGGGGGGGGGGGGGGGGGGGGGGGGCTCTGAGTTACCAGGGCCCAAGGTGGAGGGGCCTTATATTATTTTATACTTTAGCTAGTGAAAAATAGCAGATCTACTAGCTCACAGTGCGGCACCGAGTGCCACGCTGCAAGCTTGCAGATCTGCAATTTTTGAAAAGTTGTGAAAATGTGTGCAAATCTTTGAATATATGTATTTTTTAAGCAAACATTTGTAACTCAAATGTTGTTTCTGGGGGGTCCCTGGAACTAAATATTTTGAGATGGGGGTCCGTTGCCAAATACATATCATTTTGGGGTTCCTTGACATGAAAAGGTTTGAGCACTACTGACATAGAAACATATATATATGTTTTTTTTAAACCTTAGAATGATTTGAAATATTCAAAGACTTAAAAAATACGCTGTGAGCTTGTATATCTGATATTTTTCAATAGTTAAAGCAGAAAATATGAAGAACATTCATGGGGGGCCCGCAGTGAATCCTTGTACCCAGGGCCCAGAATGTGAAGCAACATCCCTGATGGTGAAGGAGGCCCGCTGCAGCTGTTGGTGGTGTGATGATGAATGGGGGGGGGGGGGGGGGGGGGGGGGTAGATGTTGGTGGTGTGATGATGAATGGGTTAAATGTCAAGGAGCTCTGAAGCTCCGGCTCAGATCCTACGAGAGGCCCCTCACAATGCCTCATTTAGCATCAGCACCATCACCTCCTCCCTCTCTCTCTCTCTCTCTCTCTCTCTCTCTCTCTCTTTCTCCTCTCTCTCTCTCTCTCTCTCCCTCTCTCTCTCTCTCTCTTTCTCCTCTCTCTCTCTCTCTCTTTCTCCTCTCTCTCTCTCTCTCTCTCCCTCTCTCTCTCTCTCTCTCTCTCTTTCTCCTCTCTCTCTCTCTCTCTCTTTCTCCTCTCTCTCTCTCTCTCTCCCTCTCTCTCTCTCTCTTTCTCCTCTCTCTCTCTCTCTCTCTCTCTGTCAGTCAGAGGAATGTGGGGAGTTTGTGTGTGATTTCAGTGCGTCTGATAAGGAAGGGACACACGCCTCGAGAGCCCCCCCCCCCCCCACACACGGTTTTACCGTAGGTTTAGAGCGGCCGTGGGTTTAGAGCGGTTAAGAGGCGCAAGACGTGGAGACAGGGATGTGCAGAGAATGTTAGAGAGGCAGGGGCTGACATTTCTAAAAGGGCCTTTTGGTGGAAATATTGAGAATAGCAGACCTCGGCTATTTTCTATACTTGATTTCTACACAGAGAGGAAAATTATTCTTTCAACCTAAGATGCTGCATTCAAGTTCAGGAGAGTTTGGACAAGGCAATTCTCTTGAATGCTGCCTTCAGGTACAGAGATGGGAAAAGTATTCACGTTCTGTACTTAAAGGAGTAGTCCACCACTTTTCAACCTGTCTTCATTATAATAGGACCTCACTAATGTTCATAATAAAATAGCACAATTTTTTTTCTACTCATCGTTTGACAAAAAAATAATAATAATATTTTTGAGAAAAAAATAATAGATTTTTATTATCACGAGAACAATGGCTTCCACTTTAACTGTTCTGCTGCCGTTGACAGTCCTCACCGTCATTGAAAGGGTTAATACCATGGCGCCGTTGACGGTGAGGACTGTGAATCTTACTGTATATACAGTAAAGATATTATTACTTACTTAATGTCGCTCCGGTCCCGCCCGCATCGGTAATGTCGGCGATTTGTTTACAACGCACGTTGGGCGTGCACGCGAAGTGAAGCTCCTCAATGTTAAGTCAATGGAGAGGCCCATAAAGAAACTTCATTTAAACAAAATAGCCATTTTGAGACATTTTGCAGCAGATCTAAATGTAAACAAGGCACAAGGCAGGGCGCAGCCATCTTCCTCTTCTTGTCCCACACTGTCATGTGACTAGATGACGTAATCGTTGCCGTCAAGTGATAATCCAAAAAAACAAAAACAACCCCCTTCCAGCCCTTCAAAATAATAGCGGCGGCCTATGGAGGGAAACGGCGTGGCACCGAGGCACCAAGCAACCTTCAGATTAAGAGGCACTAATTGTGTTAACTCATTGACTGCCAAGGCACGAGTTTCACGAGTTATTACAGTAGTCCCAGGCTGCCACAGCCCGAGTTTCCCGAGTTGGAAGCCATTTTGAAAAAAAAAAAAAAAAAAAAAAAAATTTTTTTTTTTCAAAAATTTTTTTTATAAAAAATGTTCTAAAAATGCCTCAAATGTATTAGGCATGATCGCAATTGCGAAATTGCATGTTTAGCCCCATAACAAACACATCTTTCAAAATGTCAAAAATGGCTGTTTTGTCTGACTTTGAAGGCTTGTATCTCATGAATGCCTGAACGGATTTCCAAGCGGATTTTTTTGTTTGAAAGCTGTTAAAAAGTACTACACATATGGTGCATGATCTAGGCATGGGCGTGCACGATCCGTGCACTAAAAATGTATCCGTGCACTAGAAATTTAGGAAGGTGGCAGTGTTGTTTTGTCTGACTTTGAAGGCTTGTAACTCATGAATGCCTGAACGGATTTCCAAGCGGATTTTTTTGTTTGAAAGCTGTTAAAAAGTACTACACATATGATGCATATATGGTGCATGGGCGTGCACGATCCGTGCACTAAAAATTGATCTGTGCACTAGAAATCTAGGATAGTGGCAGTCTGGTACTTGGGGGCCATCTTGAAATGGCATTCAATGAGTTAACATTGCAACTTTTTCAGGAATAGAAAGCCTGCAGTTTCTATTAGCTTTCATTTCCCATTGATGATGTCACCGGTAGGAAGGATTTGACCCACCCACAGCTCTCCTATGAGACCCAAACTGAGTAGAAAAGAATTGTGATATTTTATCATGAACATTAGTGAGGACCTATTATATGAAGATAGGTTGAAAAGTGGTGGAGTGCCCCTTTAAGTAAAAGTAAAAAACGACGACTTTGGTAAAAGTAAAAGTACTCATTCCAAATAATTACTCAAGTAAAAAGTAAAAAGCACGTGCTTTGAAAAGTACTTTTAATGTAAAAGTAAAAGTATTTTTACCGTATATTTTTAGAATTTGAAGGATATTAAAATTAAAAGATCCCCACCAAACATACGTCTTAAAACTGGCCCAGAATTGGTTTCCTACTATGATGTGAAATCTAAATGCAGCAGTGTTTTTATTAGACTGAGTACCAGTCAGGGCAGGAAATTCACGGCGGCCACGACGGCCATGGCCGTCGTTGCCCCTCTCTTTGGCCGTGTGCCCCTCGAAAAATGACATGCCCAAACGGCCACAGTGGCCGTGGTGCCCCGGTGCCCACAGCAGTCCGTTAACTTCATTTCACCGTTTTCCATCTGTGCGATTTTCCAGTCATTACGGTGACAGCAGTGCCCGATTGGTTGAGCTCCTTATATGACCAGTAGTAGATTCGATTTATGCTCGTAGCAGCCACTGGAGTCCCGCGACACAGTGTTATACAACACAAAAGCTGCATCACCGGGCTAAACGGGAGTTAAATCTAACGCATCCTGTTGAATACATCTGGACGTGCGAACGAATGCCTTCAAACGGAGCTCTGCTGCTTGTCTTGTCTGTATTTTACGACAATGTGCATTAATGTCATTGGCTGCACCTGTGTGCTGTGCTAGTTAGTTTTGATAATATGAGACGCCAGCTTTCCAGTTGCTCACTGCATGGACGGATACATTTGTCTCCCTTTATGTCCAAGGCAGCAAGAGAGTGAACGTTTTTCTCTCTCTCTTTCCTTTTTTTTCAAGCCGCTGCCTGCTGTGAGTGCCGTCAACACAAAACGAGCTGTATCCAATGTGCTGTGTTGCTAAAGCTCCCCTTTAAATCACATGTTTGTACAAGAAAGAAAAGATTGTAAATCCAATGATCCAAATGAAGACTGAGACTGTACAGCAGCAGGCAGCTCTGCAATGAAGCGCAAAGTAGGCTACGCTGTTACGTGTAAAACAATAGGGTGAAGTCAGATAAATTGGGACACTTTTTGGAAGCGCAAAAGTATAGGGTGAAGTAAGGTAAAATGGTCTGCTTTTTGGTAATTGGCCTAGGAAACTAAGAAAAAAGCAATGTGTGATACTGAATTTGTTTTTATGATTAATAAGGACTGTCGTCAACATGTTTAAGTAAAATGTATGTAATAAAATAAATTCGTTTTGATCCTACAGCTTTTGAAAAACAGCCTAAATAGGGCTAGTGGTTCATGTATATAATAATATTATAATTTATATAAAAAGTAACTAGTAACTAAAGGTTATTCAAAATTACAATAACAAATTAAGTACAATACTTAAATGTACTTACTTTACACCGCTGCACATGGAAAAACATAAATAAACAGCTTTTTGATATTTATTTAATTGAAAGGTATTACATTAGCCTAATTAAAAATGTAATCTTCCTTAATGTTTAAGCTAAATTAATTATTACTGGCGTGGACTTAAAATCATTGTTTTAATTGATGGCCTTCCTGCCCTGGCACTTGGCCTTTGTGCCCTCAAAAGTTTGACAACAGTAAAGGCCAACTGGCCTTGCCCCTAAAATGATGAAATTCCAGGCCTGGTACCAGTTATAGATAATATTTGACTCTCCAAGAACAATCATTATTATTATAAAAAATATATATGTATATCCCACGATTTTGTAACCCATTTTTTAAGTGCCAATTGACCACCAAGTAGGCCCACACCATTATGACTGATGTTAAAATACAGATAAGGTTTCCTAATAAGAATGTCGTTTTCATTGTTCAATTATAATTATAATACATCTCACATCCACAGACAGACAGATTTCTGACTGTTATACTTTAAGATGTTTTGCATGTCTGTCAGAGGACCCCAATGTAAACAAGCCATACAGACTGTATGGATGATAATCATACAGTAGTGTGTTTGCTATGCGAACTGCTAATCAAGTATTCAATCAATCAATTCAAACAAACACATGCATGCACGCGCATGAGGGCACGCACGCGCGCGCGCGCGCTCTCTCTCACACACACACACACACACACACACACACACACACACACACACACACACACACACACACACACACACACACACACACACACACGCTAAAGGCTTTTGCGAGGCAAAGATGACCGAAGCTACAGTTGTGCAGAGTCTGCAGAACGTTTAACTTTTTCCATACAGAACTTTATCCATAATCCAATGGCACTGACTCACCTAAGCTTCGGAGGTTAAAAGAGCAGCATGGCCAAAGTCTTGTGTTTATAATCCATAGTAGTTATAATCCACGTGAATTAATTGTTGACATGTTTGAAAGCTGTGACGAGATGAATGGTTTACAGCATGATGGTAGAATTAAACCACCTTCCTTCCTCTTCCTCTGAAAACCGTGGATTTCAAAATAAGAGCATGGGGTAGTAGGCTATTTTGTAGGATATATGATTAGTTTTATTTGGTAGTCTAGTTACAGGAAGTAAATAGACCGGTGCTTGACGCAGTGACTCTCACTCTGGCCAGCAGCAGAGCGTCACCACCGCAGCCTCTATGAATGATGATCAAGCGCTTTAATCATTTTTGTTTGATCTGCCACGCATCGGCGCAACATTAACATAAAAGTAGCGAGCCTGTTTTGAAAATGTAGCGGAGTAAAAGTACAGATACTAGTGTTAAAATGTAACGGATAAAAGTAAAAAGTACCCAGAAAAATAATTACTCAGTAAAGTACAAAGTACTGAAAAATGTACTTTGTTACAGTAACGAAGTATTTGTACCTCGTTACTTCCCATCTCTGTTCAGGTATGGCATGGAAAGAGGGGACATTTGCATTCCTTTCACCATAGTAAAAACTGCATTCATGGTCTGGAGAGGACACTTTTTACTGACTGATGATAAAAGGGCAGGGGCTCAAGCCCCCTTTGATGTCTAGGTGTGCACGTGCCTGTGCGGAGAGGAGGGGCCATACGTGGCTTATTGACATTTTTATTTCCTAAAATGGTTGCCAAACATGCCGTCATGAAAAGGCTTTTTTTTTGTCACAAATGTAATGCACACTGTAGAGCACTGTGTGTGTGTGTGTGTGTGTGTGTGTGTGTGTGTGTGTGTGTGTGTGTGTGTGTGTGTGTGTGTGTGTGTGTGTGTGTGTGTGTGTGTGTGTGTGTGTGTGTGTGTGTGTGTGTGTGTGTGTGTAATGCACACTGTAGAGCACTGTTTAAATGCACCACTTTATTGAGTATTTTACAACTGCACTCAGCAGCCAATGGTAATCAAGGACTGGAAGTATCTATCAGAGCACAGTGATTAGCCAATCATTAACGATCCTCGTTAATTTAGTCTCCCTGATTGGGCTGAATTACCGTTGACCCCCCATGGCTTATTTATTGTTGTTTTGGTTCTTAATTCTAATCCAGATGTAAACCAGATGTAAACCTGTTAATTATAATCCAGATGTAAACTGGGTGTAGAGAATGGCCTGCAAGCATGAATGCATTTCATGTACTGTATTTAGTCTAAAGCAGTGGTTCTCAACCTGTTGTTCGGGACCCCCAGGGGGGGTCCCCACATTATTTTCAGGGGGTCCCCAGATGATTAACATTGTTTTCTCTTTCAACAGTAAACAAACCAGCATAACGTTTAAGTGACAATTTAAGGACTTTTTAAAACCTCTAAACTGACGAATTAAACGTGAGCATGTAGATCTGCTATTTTCACAATAGAACCGTGGGTTTAAAAATATGATTATTTTGGGGGTGGCGGCTTGAGAAGGTTGAGAACCACTGGTCTAAAGGTCTAAAGGTTGAGAACCACTGGTCTAAAGGTCTAAAGGTTGAGAACCACTGGTCTAAAGGTCTAAAGGTCGAGAACCACTGGTCTAAAGGTCTAAAGGTCGAGAACCGGTATCGACGCACGTGAAGTGCCGCGCGGTAACCCCAACTGGACGCGGCGCGCTGCCACACAGCACATCCATTTCCCCCGGTGGGGAGAACCATGGGAGAACATGTTCACCGCGCGGCAACGCTGGAAAACTAGAACAGTGGCGTATCGGCGCGACGGCGAGCGTCTGACGCCGCCGGTGTGGGTTACTGTAGTTCATTGAACATAACGGGGCCGTATGTTTTAACGCGCCGCCTCCGCGCCGCCTCCGCGCCGCCTCCGCGTACGGTGTGTGTTCCCCTTTACTCTGAGAGTGTCCACGTGGAACCAAATGGACTCTTGCCCCTTTGGTTCCATCGGTAAACACTCTCAGAGTTTTGGGGGTTCTTGAAATGAAGAGAAGAAACCATCTCTCACTCTCTGTAGAAGTCTTATAGGAGTCTTAAAGGGCCTACACCATGCTTTTAAAACTATATTTTTTGTATAAATATATGCTCAAAATTGAGTCTTAGACAGGTTTTAACCCTCAACAAACACTCTGACCATTCTTTTTGTTTGTTCTAGCTCTACTATAATGAGGCTCTCCAGCTGCAATACCAAAACGGCCTCTGTTTGCTCAGGGGCGCATCTAGTGGGGTTTTTCCAGAAAAAAAAGAAGTTTTTTGAAAAAAAAGAAGTTTTTGAAAAAAGGTTTTTGAAAAAAAGTGTTTTGAAAAAAAAAAAAGTTTTTGAAAAAAAAAAGTTTTTTGAAAAAAAAAGTTTTTTGAAAAAAAAAGTTTTTTGAAAAAAAAAGTTTTTTGAAAAAGTTTTTGAAAAAAAAAAGTTTTGAAAAAAAATTTTGAAAAAAAAAGTTTTGAAAAAAAAATTGAAAAAAAAAATGTTTATGAAAAAAAAATGTTTTTGAAAAAAAAAAAAATTGAAAAAAAAAAGTTTTGAAAAAAAAAAGTTTTGAAAAAAAATTGTTTTGAATTTTTTTTTTTTGACTCTGAAAAAAAAAACGGGAAACGCGTGTGACGTCACATGCGTCAACTCTCAGAACAGCACTGTTCTGAGAACCCGTGGAAAGCTTTTCATCTCTGTCTTCCAAAACCAGAGAAAGACACAATGTACAGAAATAGGACTTTGTGAGGATAGAAGGTGCCAGTGGGACCCCAAAAAAAGGTTTTAAAATAGAAAAAGTGAAAATTCATGGTGTAGGTCCTTTAATGATGATCCGTAGCAGCAGTCAACCAAACAAAGAGGCGCGTTTCACACGCAGGCCTTCGTCAGTCAGTGTTCATTAAAGAAACGACTCCCTACGTTTTCTCTGAAGAGTCTGGATTGTTTCCTCCCTTTAGAAGGGTTATCAGAACCTGCACCCGTTTAGTTTATCCAAGACCTTCTCAGGACTGTCCTGCAGCTGAGAGGGCCTTCCTTCCCCTTAAAGGACAACTTTGTTTTTTTAGAACAAGGGTTCATATTTTAGATTGTAATTAAAGAATATAAAAGATGGGTGTTAAAATGATTTAATTTACTTCTTTCTATTGTTTTTAGAGATTTTTATTTCAGTGGCTGGGGGCAGTCGTACAAGACCTAAATATGTCATTTTACACAGAATAAGCCCATTCCCAAGATACAACGCAACCTTTCATGGTTGGATGTGACTTATGGGGGCTAGAAGTGTTACTGTAAATAGCAATAAAGAAACTGCTGGCTTATTGTGTCTAAAAAGACATATTTAGCCACTTGTACGGATGCCCCCATGCGTACGCATGCCCCACATTTTAGCACGGTAAACGTGATAAAACAATAGAACGAAGCAAATGATAACATTTTAACACTCACCCTTTTCTTTTCCCTAATTACAATCTAAAATATGAACCATTGTTGTAAAAAAAACAAAGTTGTTCTTTAAGGTGTCTCCACACCAACAGGAGACTCCTTCTGACTGTACACAGACTGCAGAGAACTGCAAAGTACTTTTTTTTTCAGCCAACGCCAACTGTAGTTACTGTGTGGCAGTGTTGCCAGGTCTGCTCATTATAAGCAACTTTGATCTTGTTTTCCTATAATGTTGCTAGTTGCGGGTTGCTTTTGTTTGGGCTTGTTTCTGAAGTGTAGTTGCTTATTTGGCCTTGCTTTCAACATTCTTTTAGAAAATAGCTTAAGTAATATAGCTCAAGAGGTGAAACTGGTCGCTTCTTTTGGGCTTGTTTTCTTATAGACCTGGTCGCTTGTTTCACTCACAGAATCTGGCAACCAGAGGCTCTTTGTGCAAGAGAGAGGCGGAAATAACAAGACAGTATATAAAAAATACTAGCCTACTAGCTTGTAGCTTTGCTTTGGAGTCGATTGGTATAGGAATTGAGAGTTGAGAATATGGTATTTAGTTAAAATGTGTGACAGGGAAATGTCTCTGGCTTGTTTAGGCTTGCATGGTTCTGCAGCAGTAGCAAACTGTCCAATCTACAACCACCTCAATCCTTCCGACGGGGCCAGGGGCGACTCAACAAAACTGGGAGAGTCCAGTCTGCCAGTTTTCTGTCGATACTGGTTCGATAGCGTTCCCGACCCGCTGCCGAAAACCTGCCGATGAGCTCCCGATGGCTACCTGTCGCCACCCGATGCTTTCCGATGGCGATTTGTGGGAGATTCTATGCGGTGAAGACCTGCCTTTACAGTGAGGTCCTTGAAATTAAGACGTTCGAGAACCACTCCTGGTCTAAGTGTTCACAGCTGTGAGACTCTAAAGAATAGAGAGTCACAGCTGGGAGTTGTGATTTCCCCCCGTTGAGGCGAGTCACAGCCAGGTTGGCCCCCTCTCTCGTCTCTCTCCGCTAAGGGGCCTAGATGGGTGCCCCCTCCTCCTCTCCTCTCCTCTCCTCTCCTCTAAGGGGCCCTAGATGGGTGCCCCCCTCCTCCTCTCCTCTCCTCTCCTCTCCTCTCCTCTCCTCTCCTCTCCTCTCCTCTCCTCTAAGGGGCCTAGATGGGGTGCCCCTCCTCTCCTCTCCTCTCCTCTCCTCTCCTCTCCTCTCCTCTCCTCTCCTCTCCCCTCCCCTCCTCCCTCCCCCTCCCCTCTCCTCTCCTCTCCCTCCCCTCTCCTCTCCTCTCCTCTCCTCTCCTCTACTCCTCTCGCTCTCCGGTGGCCGGGGGCTCAAAGGGACTCTCCTGTCACCAAGCCTACCTGTGATACAAGGTCACACTTAATTACCCCTGCACACTTCAAAGTTTGCCTTTGGAGCCCCGTGGAGCCATTTGTTTACAGGATTAAGTCCCGCGAGCACCGCTGCAACGCACGCACACGCACACGCACGCACGCACGCACGCACGCACGCACGCACACACACACACACACACGCGCACGCACACAAGCCGTTCTGTTTTAGAAGCGCCTGGCGATGCAGTTGTTGTCCTCTTCACCAAAGCTGGGCTGGCCTTGAAGTCCCCCCCCCCCACCCCCCCCCTGAGGTATTGTACGTTTCCTCTTTGCTTTGCTACATTCCACATATTTTCCGTATCCCCGTGTTATTATATATATTTCTACTTCACAGATGTCACCGCCAACGTGTCGCGTAGCATTTATATATTATATATATATATATATATATTATATATTATATATTTATAGCTCCTGACTTTCCCGAGGAGGATGAGGTGACACTGACACCACCGATCCCAAAACGCTATTCTTTTTTTGTTCAAAGTGGGAACGTTGTGGAGGCAGCAGAACGTTGTGGAGGCAGCAGAACGTTGTGGAGGCAGCAGAACGTTGTGGAGGCAGCAGCGCCAGCTCAGCACTTTTCTTTTTTTTTCTCCCATGTTGCTAAACACTCCGACGGGGAGATGAAACGGCGGGTCGTGTTCCGTTCCACTGCTCATCGTCGTGTTCCGTTCCACTGCTCATCGTCGTGTTCCGTTCCACTGCTCATCGTCGTGTTCCGTTCCACTGCTCATCGTCGTGTTCCGTTCCACTGCTCATCGTCGTGTTCCGTTCCACTGCTCATCGCTCGCTTTTACAGATTGTGCTGTCGTTGTGAGGGGAGAGCGAGCTGATGGGGGGGGGGAGCGAGCACCGCACTGATGGGGACACGTTCCATATTCCCTCTCTCTCGATCTCAGGGGCGTCACAAGGGGTGGGGGGGGGGGGGGGGCAGTGGGACTGAGTTACCAGGGCCCAAGGTGGAGGGGCCTTACTTATTTTATGCTGTATCTATTGAAAAATAGCAGATATACAAGCTCACAGCGTGATCTGCTAATTTTGAAAAGTCGTGAAAATGTGTGCAAATCTTTGAATATATGTATTTTTTTAATTAGTTCCAGGGACCCCCAGAAGCAAATTTGAGTTACAAAAGTTTGCTATTAGAAAGATAAATTCAATCACGATTTTTCAAAAATAGCAGATCTACAAGCTTGCATCGTGGCACTCGGTGCCGCGCTGTGAGCTTGTATATCTGCTATTTTTCAATAGCTAAAGTATAAAATAATGAAGGCCCCTCCACCTTGGGCCCTGGTAACTCAGTCCCACTTTCCCCCCCTTGTGACGCCCCTGCCTTCGGCCTACCTTAAAGGGGTTATGCCACCTTAAGGGTTACTGTCACCTTAAGAAATGATATTAAAAACAAGTTAATATTTGTTTGATGTCATTGTGGGAATGCACGATAAGCCAATCAAATTAATTAATTGACTGTTACTTACTGTATGTCTGCACAATGTACATTTTCTTCCCATCGCCCGCAGGCTCGCTCTCACAGTCACAGCCCTCACAACTTCTCTGCTCCCACAGGGCTAGCTAGCTGGGCTAGCACTAAAGCTAACCAGCTAAAGACACACATTTATATATAAATCTGTGGCTATAAAACTTATATTTCCGGTGGTTACTGGTTGTTACTTCCCCATTGTTCATGGGAATATGCTTGTTTATGTTTATTCATTGAAATGGAAAACACGATGTTTTCACTGAGTTGGGCAGCTGCGCTCGAACTCATCCTCGAACTGCGTGCGGCTGGCCAGTATAGATGTGACGTTCGCGAACTAATCAAGTCTTTTGAACGGCTCTTTGAAATGAACGATATGATTCGGTTCACAGTAGGGAGCCGTTCCTTTCTAATGAACAGTGGTGGGAAAAGTACTCAATTTCAGAGATCCAGCTCACTTCAAATAGCCATAAATCCCATATCTGCTGACCAGGCTGTCTCCTGTCTGTCTCTCTACTCCTCCGAGTGGAGGGGGCTGCGCTACGGGGGATGGGATCATTTGATTCAGAGATTTCAGACCGTTTTAAAAAAGACCACGTGACCTACTGTATCCTACTGTATCATACTATTATAATTTCGGGGCGTGGCAGGACCCCTTTAACTCTTTCTGCATGGTAGTGAAAAATCTATTAAAAATAAAACATTAAATCGACGTGAAACACAATCTTGTCTGACGAACCACTT
Organism: Nannobrachium achirus; assembly: GCF_963921795.1. NCBI lineage: Eukaryota > Metazoa > Chordata > Actinopteri > Myctophiformes > Myctophidae > Nannobrachium > Nannobrachium achirus. Next base: position 64,199,759 of record NC_137823.1, read on the forward strand.
AAGCCCTGTTTTATATTGTAGGACAAACTTGACAAACAGGATTCAAAATATTGATTCTGTACTTTCTGTGTCTGGCAAAATAGTACATCTGCAAGCTCTCAGCGCATCGCATGCGTGGTGCGTTGTGAGCTTTATAACATATTACTGTATCTTAAACCATGAATATGTAGGACAGGCATTCTTTGATTTGCCGTTATGCTGATGTATGGTCTGCTTGTATTTACAGTTTTTTTACATTTACATTCTCTTGGTAAATTTGAACACTTTTATAATCATATTACTGTATCTTAAACACTTTTATAATCATATTACTGTATCTTAAACACTTTTATAATCATATTACTGTATCTTAAACACGTTTATAATCATATTACTGCATCTTAAACACTTTTATAATCATATTACTGTATCTTAAACACTTTTATAATCATATTACTGTATCTTAAACACTTTTATAATCATATTACTGTATCTTAAAGCTTTTATAATCATATTACTGTATCTTAAACACTTTTATAATCATATTACTGTATCTTAAACACTTTTATAATCATATTACTGTATCTTAAACACGTTTATAATCATATTACTGCATCTTAAACACTTTTATAATCATATTACTGTATCTTAAACACTTTTATAATAATATTACTGTATCTTAAACGCTTTTATAATCATATTACTGTATCTTAAACACTTTTATAATCATATTACTGTATCTTAAACACTTTTATAATCATATTACTGTATCTTAAAGCTTTTATAATCATATTACTGTATCTTAAACACTTTTATAATCATATTACTGTATCTTAAACACTTTTATAATCATATTACTGCATCTTAAACACTTGTATAATCATATTACTGTATCTTAAACACTTTTATAATCATATTACTGTATCTTAAACACTTTTATAATCATATTACTGCATCTTAAACACTTTTATAATCATATTACTGTATCTTAAACACTTTTATAATCATATTACTGTATCTTAAAACTTTTATAATCATATTACTGCATCTTAAACACTTGTATAATCATATTACTGTATCTTAAACACTTTTATAATCATATTACTGTATCTTAAACACTTTTATAATCATATTACTGCATCTTAAACACTTTTATAATCATATTACTGTATCTTAAACACTTTTATAATCATATTACTGTATCTTAAAGCTTTTATATTATGTAGGATAGGGATTCATAAGCCTATTTCTTTTGATCACCTCAAACTGTTTTTGTTGGATTTATGAGTTAATAAATGTATGAGTTAATACATGTATGAGTTAATACATGTATGAGTTAATAAATGTATGAGTTAATAAATGTATGAGTTAATAAATGTATGAGTTAATAAATGTAAGAGTTAATAAATGTAAGAGTTAATACATGTATGAGTTAATACATGTATGAGTTAATAAATGTAAGAGTTAATAAATGTATGAGTTAATAAATGTATGAGTTAATACATGTATGAGTTAATAAATGTAAGAGTTAATACATGTATGAGTTAATAAATGTATGCTTGCTGCTGTGAGTGGATCAAATAAATACAAATAAAAAGCTTGTAGGCTATTTTCGTTGCCCAACACCGTCATACGGATGGAGCTGTGGATTCTAGACGGAGCAACGGACAATTCTAATGATGAAAAATAGTACCTATATTATAAAGGCATTCTCAAAAACACTGCTATAGTATAACCCAGGGTTCCCCAATTAGTTTTCCCCAAGGGCTGAATCATGTCTAGGGTACCAAGCCGAGGGCCACAACATTGAATCATGTCTAGGGTACCAAGCAGAGGGCCACAACATTGCATTATGTCTAGGGTACCAAGCCGAGGGCCACAACATTGAATCATGTCTAGGGTGCCAAGCCGAGGGCCACAACATTGAATTATGTCTAGGGTACCAAGCCGAGGGCCACAACATTGCAGGGGGCGACGGTGGCGTTCCCGCTACTCCAGCGACAGTTCAGATATCGTCGTTGTCGGGTGAAAATCTTGTATGTCCAAAAGCGTTCGTTTTGAATTTATAATTTTTGAAAATATTTAAACTAGTGAAAACAGCCGATCTACAAGCAAACAACGCCTCGCGGTGCGAGGCGTTGTTTGCTTGTAGATCTGCTACTTCACTACTTTTGTGCGACGGCCTTGTATGATGAAGCAGGGCTTTACTTTGCGAAAGAACATACAAATTTGGAGATACAAGATTTCCAGCCAACAACGACGACAGACTAGTGTTGTTGCTGCTCTTATACCACCATTATTACTGGGGTTGGTGGGGGCCAGACAGTAGCCCCCCGCGGGCCGCAAATGGCCCGCGGGCCGCCTATTGGGGAACCCTGGTATAACCCAAAGCAGACCATGGAGCATTGATTGATTAAATACTTAATTAGCAGTTTGCAGAAAAAAAAAACAGTTTGTTACAAGGTCCTCTAAGAGGATTTAAAGTTATACTATGTAACTTTTTTTATAAAACATATCGCTAAAGTTTTAGAACCCCCACTCTGTTAATTTCAGCTCCCAAAGCCTTTTCTTTATATGTGTTCTACTGAGCCCTGGTGGCCGTGACCGGGGCTGTTTTTCCGGCAAAATTACGTCATATGCATCATTCTGCATCAGCATGTAGCTCCCCAACCGAGGCTCGTAGAGGGACACGAAAGACCTCTATGGATAGGTCTCGGCGAGGCGAGGCGGACGCGGTGGTCTGAATGCCCGGTCCGCGGCGAAAAACGGCCGAAAAAAGCAGACGCGACCGCGGTTTGCTCTACTGCTACTGACCACTAGTTGAGCAACTTACACAGTATAGCTTTAAATTCAAGAAAGTACTATGTCTTGTTTCCATTGGGGTCCTTTGTACTCAATTCATTGAAAAAGCAGCCGTCTAGCGATGAGATGTAATTCATTGTGAAGTCTTACGTTTTAGTCACATGTCCTCGTCCTCACATAAAAACGACGGAATTCGGGTTAGAAACTCTGCAAAGTCGCTCTTTATAGTTAATAAAGCAATTAGCTTGCAAGTCGGCAAAGTTGCCCTTTTATTTAATAAAGTAATTAGATGTAACTCTGCAAAGCTGTCCTTTTATTTAATAAAGTAATTAGAAAATAATAGTCACCACAATGATTATGCCTTCCTGCCAGGCCCGATAGTCCTGAGATTATTCCAATGTCTTTCCCCGCCAGGCCCGATAGTCCCGAGAATTAAAAAAAAAAATAATAATAATAAAAAAAAATAAAAAAAAAAGTTTTTTCAAAAAAAAAATTTGACCCCAAAAAATGGAGTAGGCATGATAGCAATCGCGAAATTGCATGTTTAACCCCCATAGCAACCCCATCTTTCAAGCATGGCAGCCATTTTGGCAGCCATCTTTGTTAAACATAGTGGCTGTTATCTCATGAATGCCTGAACGGATTTCCATTCGGATTTTTTTGTTTGAAAGCTGTGAGCAATGTGGACACACGTGGTGCATTATCTAGGCATGGGTGTGCATGATCCGTGCACACCCAATTACATGGAAGTCTATGGAGACGAATGGCAGGTGGGAGTACGGAGGTATGTTAAAATGGCGGTCAATGTGTTAAGCACATTGAAAAGTGTGTGAGCAGCAAATTATAAAATTATAGCTGTAGACAATTTAGGTCTGGTTCAGTGTTCAGAACGAGACGCTGAATGTGATGTGGATGGATTTAGCTTCCATCTCCAATTTTTTTTTACTAAACTTTTAGTGTTTGTCTTGTAAATGAAGCCCCCAGAACCACAGTAGAGCCTGGTGGTCAAACCTGGGACTGCAGATAGACATTACTGTGCAAGCAGACGTGCACCTTAAATGCACACCCCTAATGTTGTTGTACTGTATTGTGACAATGACAATAAACTTCTATTCTATTCTATTCTATTCTATTCTATTCTATCTTGAGGTCCCTAAAAACTGCGATCTCGACAACATCATACTGGAGATCTGCAACCAGGCTCTGATAGATAACATCAAGCCCGACATATGGTCCCTAGCTAACATCATCCCGCTTCCCAAATCTGGAGATCTGTCTAAGCCAGACAATTATCGTGGCATTAGCCTGACCTGTGTCATAGCGAAGATGTACAACCACATGATACTAGACCGGATTAGGGACGCCATTGACCCACACCTGAGGGACAACCAAAATGGCTTCAGAAAGGGAAGGACCACCTTAGGCCAGATCCTGGCCTTATGGAGAATCATTGAGGAGGTGAAGAAGAACAACTTGACGGCAGTGCTGTGTTTCATTGACTTCAAAAAGGCATTTGATTCAATAGACAGAGGCATAATGCTGAAAATCCTCAGGCTTACGGAGTCCCCCCGAATACGGGCCATAGAGGCCATGTACAAGGGCACAAGAGCCAAGGTGGTAACCCCAGATGGCATCAGCGAGGAGTTCGAAATCCTAGCAGGGGTGCAGCTGGGAGACACTCTTGCCCCCTTCCTCTTTATCATAGCTCTGGACTACGCGCTCAGGAAAGCCATCAACGGGCGGGAGCAGGAGCTTGGCTTCACAATTACACCAAGGAAGTCTAGTAGAAACCCTGCTGTAGCCCTGGCAGACCTAGACTACGCAGATGACATCTGCCTGGTGTCTGACCGTGTGGAGCAAGCACAGGAACTCCTGAACAGAGTGGAGGTGGAATGTGCTAAGGTTGGCCTCAGACTGAATGCAAAGAAGACTGAGGTAATCACCTATAACATCCACATGGACCATCCGCCGATTACAACATCAGATGGCAACGCTCTGCGAGAGGTCAATGACTTAAAATACTTGGGTTCCTGGATGAACTCCACAGAACAGGACCTTAAGGTCAGGAAGGCACTAGCGTGGAGGGCCCTGAACTCCAGGTCAAGAGTTTGGTGCTCGAATCTCCCCCGACACATAAAGCTGAGCCTATTCCACGCCACTGTGGAGTCTGTCCTCCCTTATGCGCTGTGAAAGCTGGACCCTGACACCCACCCTGCAGAAGTCCCTGGATGGGTGCTACACCAGAATGCTACAAGCTGTTCTGAATGTGGACCAGAACATCCACATTACCAACAAGAACCTGTACAGGCAACTGCCGAGGCTCAGCAAGAAGGTAGCAGCTAGGAGGATGAAGCTGGCCGGCCACTGCCACAGACATCGGGAGCTCCCGGCCAGCAGGCTGGTCCTGTGGGAACCAACGCGCGGGCATCGATCACGAGGACGTTCCGCGTTAACGTATGTGGACGTCCTGAAGAAGGATGTGGGAGCTGAAAGCTCTTCGGAGCTGGCTGGGTGTATGGAGAACCGGAAAGATTGGAGACTCCGATGGAAGCTCGTCTGAGGACGACCGAGAGATTCGAATACTAATGCTACTGGGTACGTCTGAGGACGACCGAGAGATTCTAATACTAATGCTACTGGGTACCCTGGTGCACCTGCTCAGTGCCCCGTGGGCCGCAAAATTAGATTATTTATAGGCCAATTTATAGGCCAAGTCTACTACTTACGATAGAGATAGTGTCTCACTTTACCCCACAGCCACATTTTGGGAAAAAGGACATCTCTTATCACTTCAGGGTAATCTTCAGCTTGCATCTATCACATGGATGTATAAGTTGGTAGTTCATCAACATGCATGATATAACATGTTCTCCCTGCATCAATGTGCTTTGACACAGCAGCTGATTATGTTGACAGCAAGAAAACACCCTTTTACATACAAAAAAAAAAACATTTCTTTGTGAAAAAAGCATGTTTTCTACAGCACTATCAGGTCCTCTCCTTCATGGCAAGGCGGAAAGTCAAGGGTCTTGAAAATATAATGGTCACATGACCACAAATGTGTTCCATTGCCGAGATACAGGGGGTGTCTCAGTTTACCCTGCTCTCCCCTAGCTGCTGCACTCTGAGAACCGCTGCCATAAGGGACAGCTGCCATCGGCCAACATCCCTTCACCTGAAATAAATGTTTTTTCTTTATTTTTGCTCCAAAACACTGTCAGATCAAAGCCTTTCTTTTTCCCCGTCCTGTTTTCAAATTAGTCTGGATTTAACACAGTTCTGCTGCTACCAGGCAACAACGTTCAGCTTGTTAACCTAGTTTAGTTAGGAGTTTCAACTGAACGCTGTGGTGTGTCTGATCTTTAGTAAGAAAAAAAGAAAATACTGTTTCAGAAAAAGGTTTTCTCTCTTTCAGTTATTTAATTTAATCTAGGCTAATCCCGCACACAACATTGGGGGAAGGTTTGTTGCTGGTTATTATGAGCTACAGTATACTGGTGGCATTTCTTTATGTACAGGGATTATAGAATACGTGAGGTATTTATCAAAGAGAAGCTATGGTTTTCAATGTGCCGCGGAGTGGACCGCCAGGGGGTCCCCACAGACGGGGGGGGGGGGGGGGCACGGTGTCTAGTTGGAAAGGAGAAGAAAACAAACAAACAGACAATTGTCTCCATATTTTATCATTTTTTTTAGTGTTAAATGTTTCTAATATTTTCAGAAAAATGTAGAAAATAGCGATTCTGAGGTCCCAACGCTGGTGAATGCTAACCTGGTGAATGCTAACCTGGTGAATGCTAACCTGGTGAATGCTAAGCCTAAACCCAACCCTAAACTTTTTTTTTTTTTAGGTTTTAGAGGTTTTTAGTAGATTAGATGTGTGGTTTACCCATGTTGTTATTATTTTTTCTAGATTAATATTCCTATTCATTTGTTGTTTTGTTGTTGATGTACTGACATGTTATCTTGGTTATTATAGTGATGTATTATCTGCTTATTGTTGATGTACTGACATGTTATCTTGGTTATTATAGTGATGTATGATCTGCTTATTGTACATTTGTTTATTATAGTGATGTATTTTCTGCTTATTGTACATTTTGCTTGGCATGGAAAGACTGACTGTATGATTGTACTTCTTCTGCAGTAATATGAATGCCAACTTTCCTTGGTGGTGTTGACGCTCCAATGTGTACGCAGAGAGTGAATTCAGAATGTATTTTATTTCTTCTTGCTATGCAGTGTTTCACAATGAGCTCCCTGGTGAAAGCCTCCTCTGTGCTGTGCAGTGATCTGTTGATGCTCTGAGCTGAAATGCTTAAACCATCAGGGTTTCCAATGGAACGGAATTGAAATGAATTTAAAAAGGCTCTGAAACCCGTCAGAGTTGCCAGTTGCATTTGTTTTTAAACTGTAGTGTAGAGATACCTACTGTAGGGGTTTAAGACATTAACATATACAGTATGTATACCTTTAACTCATCCAGTGCCCAGAATCACCACATGAGGCGGAAAAAAACAAGTTACATCATGTTCATCTGAGAAGCGTCAAGGTCACAAACACAAGAAAGTCTTGCGACTTATTTCCATTGTGGTCCCTGAAATATTTATTCTTGTTTTTTTCTCCCACTGCTTGTTGGTGCTTTCATTAAAAGTACAGCTGAAGTTTTTACTAGTCGCTGCTCGTTTATACGTCTAATTTAAAATGTGTGAAGATCTCTGCGTTAAACAACTCGTTTATACGTCTAATTTAAAATGTATGAAGATCTCTGCCTTAAACAACTCGTTTATACGTCTAATTTAAAATGTATGAAGATCTCTGCGTTAAACAACTTCCACACTTGAAGAAAACTCAAGGAAGGAAGGTCCTGTTGGTTCAAAACAAAGCACTCTGTAGTTAATAGTGTCTCAAATGAGAATTGCCAGATTTCAAATAGTTTGCATCACTGGGAATAAGAAGAAGTAGAATAGTTTGCATCACTGGAAGTTTGCATGAAGAAGAAGTAGAATGGATGAGATGTTTGACCTTTTCAGTATTAATGAAGATAAGTCACTGATGACCCCTGGTAATGTTACTACTGACCAGTCTATATGTCATTGCTTTGGCCCCGCTTAGCCGAGCTCGGACCTACTCTAGAGTGGATACTTTATACTACCACGTTTTGTACCACTTTCACACCACTCTACCTAGTTCCTTGTAGTGGAATACCTGTGTGGGGCCGGGTGGGGTGGAGTGGGGTGGTGCCATGCCAATGGAAAGGCGCCTTTAGAAAACAACCAGACTCTCCTGTGAGCCAGTCTTCCAGACACCACTGGGGGCCGACCCACATCACTACCTATGTCTGCCCACGGGCACCACCATCGCTTGCAACCAACTTGCATATGCCTGCATGCCCCCTATTACCTCCCACCGTACAGCATGATGTAGATAGATAGATAGATATATACCTTTACCAGTAAGACTCCCTAATCGGGAGATAAGCGACCGTCAGGACGCAGCGTGATTTTAGGGCAAAATGTGTAGGAGCAGTGTCCAAAAATGTGTTTGCAGAACACCTAAAATAATCTTGCATAGCGCCACCTGAGTCCTAGAAGCGGCACTGCCTGTGTGCATGCCTTGCTACGGGCAGTGCTGTAAAGTAACTAACACCTCCTCTCTCTCTCTCTCTCTCTCTCTCTCTCTCTCTCTCTCTCTCTCTCTCTCTCTCTCTCTCAGGGAGCCTCAATGCCTTCCTGAAGCAGAAGGGCCAGACGACCTCGGAGGGTCCCGCCTGGTCGCTGACTGGTAACCAAGGTGACCGCTGGAAGCAGGCCAAAGTCAGCATCCACCCCACAGCATCCTTCCAGGTGAGACCACGAATACACTCACCTCATCAATCACTCTCCTCTCCTCTCCTCTCCTCTCCTCTCCTCTCCTCTCTCCTACTTCAAAAAGTAACAATACCCAACACTGAGTATGATCAAGTATGAAAAAAACACAAACAAATCTCTGTCTCTCTAGGTGGTCTTGGAAGGCGTCCGCGGCCCGGGTATTGAGGGGGACATCGCCATCGATGACGTCACGCTAGAGGAAGGGGAATGTCGAGACCTCCAGCCCAGTGAGTAGACAAACAGTACCACATGTACAGTTCTGTAGGAATGGAACCAACACTCTCAGAGTTAAGTACACTTCTGTACAAATGGAACCAACACTCTCAGAGTTATGGTACACTTCTGTACACATGGAACCAACACTCTCAGAGTTATGGTACACTTCTGTACAAATGGAACCAACACTCTCAGAGTTATGGTACACTTCTGTACAAATGGAACCAACACTCTCAGAGTTATGGGGTCCCTTGACATTTAAAAAGTTTGAAAACTGCAGTGGAAGATTATTATTTATTATTATTATTATTTTGTTTCAAAATGACGTGTTAGCTAATGCTTTCATATGAATACTAACTGGTGTGTTTAATCATCAAGTGAGCAAAACGAGTTTAAAGTCCTTTGTCTCCAATTAATTCAGTTTCTCTCGTTAATGTTATTCCAAAACTGAGAAACCTTTTTTATAGAAAGAGCAAAAACAGCCCCAAAAGAATCAAGTTGGAGAAGAAAACTTCAACAACAGGATCCTCAACGGAGCGCTAAACACCCAGAATACAGTAAACATTATTACAAAAAGCTATTGTTTATCAGGCACGTGCACACATAGACATCAAAGGGGGCTTGAGCCCCTGCCCTTTTATCAGTCTGTAAAAAGTGCCCTCTCCAGACCATGAATCCAGTTTTTACTATGGTGAAAGAAATGCAAATGCCCCCTCTTTCCATGCCATACCTGAAGGCAGCATTCAAGAGAATTACCCAGTCCAAACTCTCCTGAACTTGAATGCAGCATTGTCTCCAGTATTGACTTGAATATGCTTAGGTCAGTGTGGTATCACATACCGAAAATAGCCAACCTCCAAGGCGCTGCGATGCGCTGTGAGCTTGGAGGTCTGCTTTTTTAATATTTCCACCAAAAGGCCCTTTTATAAATGTCAGCCCCTGCCTCTCTAACGTTCTCTGCACGTCCCTGTTGTCTCTATCGAGTAGAAAACTCATGCGTCCAAAACTGTTACTTTTCAGGATTCGGTTTATTTTTTTAAAACGTCAAAAGTACGAAAACGTGTCGCTTCACGCCGCGTCACGCTTCAAGCTCGCCGATCTGCTAATTCGGATGCTTGTGTTTGACACTGTTTGATCGTTAGTTATTTTACGCAAATGAACCCACAAGTAAAAGAAAATATACATGGAGATAAGATACACATATATATACATATATAATATACATGGAGATAATAGGATTCTCTGCCCCAACAGTAAAGATATGAAAAAGGTTCTGCAGCGCATCTCAGAGCTCAACTCATAGAGGACAACATACTGACATCTCAGAGCTCAACTCATAGAGGACAACATACTGACATCTCAGAGCTCAACTCATAGAGGACAACATACTGACATCTCAGAGCTCAACTCATAGAGGACAACATACTGACATCTCAGAACTCAACTCATAGAGGACAACAACATACTGACATCTCATAGCTCAACTCATAGAGGACAACACACTGACATCTCAGAGCTCAACTCATAGAGGACAACACACTGACATCTCAGTCTCAGAGCTCAACTCATAGAGGACAACATACTGACATCTCAGAGCTCAACTCATAGAGGACAACATACTGACATCTCAGAGCTCAACTCATAGAGGACAACATACTGACATCTCAGAGCTCAACTCATAGAGGACAACATAATGACATCTCAGAGCTCAACTCATAGAGGACAACATACTGACATCTCAGAGCTCAACTCATAGAGGACAACATACTGACATCTCAGAACTCAACTCATAGAGGACAACATACTGACATCTCAGAGCTCAACTCATAGAGGACAACATACTGACATCTCAGAGCTCATAGAGGACAACATACTGACATCTCAGAACTCAACTCATAGAGGACAACATACTGACATCTCAGAGCTCAACTCATAGAGGACAACATACTGACATCTCAGAGCTCAACTCATAGAGGACAACATACTGACATCTCAGAGCTCAACTCATAGAGGACAGGGTTAGGGTTAGGGTTACAACATACTGACATTTCCCCAGCTTTTTGTTTGGCTCGCATCAAACGCTTTTACATGTTTTTCGGCAGAGAGGAAGGCTCTTTGCTTTTCTGTGAGGCAGGTTGGCTCTTTGCCCAAACGCTTAAGCATTTACATTTAGTTTTTTTTATTTGATGTGAGGCAAATAAATAAGGGGAATTGTGGCATGGTGTTATGGATAGCTCTGTCGCCTCACAGTTAGAAGGTCCTGGGTTCGATTCCCGCTGTGGGTGCTGTGGGCTCAGCATCTTGTAGTGGCGCCACCAAGGGGTGGCCCAGGAAATAAACATACTAATATGGTTCTGACATAGGATCCGTTTTGACCATCTGATTGCCTGTGTCCATTTATGCTCATAAATGGAGATATCTGTCCGTCTGCGTCCATTTTATGCCCATATATGGAGATCTCTGTAAGACCCGTTTTGGCCATCTGTTTGCCTGTGTCCATTTAAGCTCATCTGTTTGCCTTTGTCCATTTATGCCCATATATGGAGATATCTGTCTGCGTCCATTTTATGCCCATATATGGAGATCTCTGTAGGACCTGTTTTGACCATCTGTTTGCATGTGTCCATTTATGCCCATATATGGAGATCTCTGTAGGACCTGTTTTGAACATCTGTTTGCCTGGGTCCATTTATGCTCTTATATGGAGATATCTGAATCTGGCTGCATCCATTTTATGCCCATATATGGAGATCTCTGTATCTGTTTGTCTGTGTCCCTTTATGCCCATATATGGAGATCTCTGTATCTGGTCTGCATCTATGTTATGCCCATATATGGAGATCTCTGTATCTGTTTGTCTGTGTCCCTTTATGCCCATTATGGAGATCTCTGTATCTGTCTGTGCCTCCGACTGTGTTGCAGACACAGTGCCGGTTCCCCCTTTAATGCAAACCATTATACCTGTTGTCATAGGACCCGTTTTGACCATCTGTTTGCCTGTGTCCATTTATGCCCATATATGGAGATATGATATCTGTATCTCTGTCCGTGTCCATTTTATGCCCATATATGGAGATCTTTGACCATCTGTTTGCCTGTGTCCATTTATGCCCATGGAGATATCTGTATCTGTCTGTCTGCATCCATTTTATGCCCATATATGGAGATCTATTTAGACACAGTGCCGTACCGGAAAACTCTGTTGTCAGACATCAGCTCCGCATACGGAGATTCCGAACCTTTCGCGTCGGTTCCGGAAAACCTCGTATCGGGTCGGGTCGAGTTCTCGAGATACGCGGATTACATACAGACAGACAGACAGACAGACACGCAGAGATTTGTCGCATTTATAGACAGATTAGGTGGCACATTTACACCAATGACGAGAAGAAGAAATGCAGAAAACAAAGGTACTACCAGTTAACACGTTTGGCGGGTTGTGTTGGGTGGAGGCACTCCGGGTGATGTTTGAACACATGGCAGGTGGAGGTGGCACAGGGTTGGCCGGTAGGAGTAGGAAGCGTTGGGGCTCCTCACTGACACGGGGTTGGGCGGTAGGAGTAGGAAGCGTTGGGGCTCCTCACTGACACAGGGTTGGGCGGTAGGAGTAGGAAGCGTTGGGGCTCCTCACTGACACTGAGCCAGTAGGTTACAAAACACAGAAATCATGAAGAAAGTACTGTATGTATTTTCATTCACATTCACTGTGAAGTTGAATTGCAACTACTGTACATAAATGTTTAATGTGAAGTTGAATATACTATCCTATTGCACATAGAACACACTGTGAAGATGTTTACTAAAAAAGTTAAGTACAGTACAGTAGCAACTACTGGAAAAAATATGCTGTTGGTGTGTAGAATATAGCAAACTTTATGCACATATAAATTTGAGGATGCTCTTTTCTTTTCTCGTTGTTTTTTCATCTTCTATGTCTTATTATTAATATTAACCTGTGCTGAAAACATTGTCTTCTATGCAGATGACACTTTCTTTTTTTCCTTCCTTCCTCCTTCCAGACAGCAGATCCATGGCTCCGCCCACATGTGCCCATATATGGCTGCTGTGCGTCACCCTGGTGACGACCCTGATGGAAGGCCAGAGGTGACCCTCCTGCGTCGCCGTCGTCGTCCCGGAGGCGACGCATCGGACCCGCCGTCTGTGAGCCCCAAACCCTCTGCATCCAATCACCAAAGAGTCACGCATTCTGGAAGGCGGCGACGAGGGCCCCCAAATGGACCGCGAGAGGACCGCGATGAAAACATAAAATAAAACAGAAGAAAAAAAAACAACAACACCACCACACAAACACACAAAAAGTAATAAAGAAAAAGATACGCTATTGTTTTCTTTTTCTTTTTTCTTTTTTTTTAAGAGACCTCTTATTCCAGACGACGACTCGTCTCGTCTGGGCGCATGACGTTGGACATCGCTACGTCGAGCACAAAGCCAGGTTTAGGCGAACATCGATAAAAACTAAAAACCTGGACTTTGGTTGAAACAGTTCCCCCCCCCCCCCCCCCCCCCGGGTATGGAGGGAGGAGGACGTTTGTAAAGCACAATAACAATTTTGACAAAATATGAAACATTTTCCTTGGAAGGCTAGGGGAGGAGTGGGGGTTGATCGAGACGCCGCCGAACTTTTTAGAAAATGGAAAATACCCAACAAAGAACCCTCGGAATCAGACCTTTTCTCTGTATGCCCCTTTTCTTCATCTCCTTCTTGCTATCGGACACCGATCACTATTTTATTCCCTCACGCTAGCACCTATAGCGTCACAACGTCACGCTAGCACCCATAGCGTCACAACGTCACGCTAGCACCCATAGCGTCACAACGTCACGCTAGCACCCATAGCGTCACAACGTCATGCTAGCACCCATAGCGTCACAACGTCATGCTAGCACCCATAGCGTCACAACGTCACTGCGTACCATTTCTAGATCGGCTCGGTGCTGCTGTGCTGTAGGAAATCAAGAGCTGGCCGCTTTCACCCCCCCCCCCCCCCCCTCATGTAGCTGCCTCTATGTATCTTTTTAACACTGTGCTCACAAGTATAGTAAAGTGGTCCGACTTGAAGGTTTGATAACAGAACAATAATTAACAGCAGTCACGTGGGGAAAGACATCAGCAGGCAAACGGAAGGCATGAGGTTCCAGACAGGAGGTTAGGTTAGGAGGTTCCAGACTCTCCAGGCTCAGGAGGTGACAGACAAGAAGACTAATAGATGACAGATGATTGTTCAAAGTGTCAAAGAACAGATCGACCAGGAGAGAGAGAGAGAGAGAGAGAGAGAGAGAGAGAGAGAGAGAGTAGGGCTGGGGCGATATATGAGTTCAAATCAATATCAACGATTATTTCAACCTTTCAGCCTCGATTGCGAATGAATTAACGGTTATTTTATAGCCTTTCTTTTTTTAACGCTGCCCTCGTAGTTCACGGTCTAGAAGCGTAAATAGTACGGGGCTCAAGATAATTGATAAATAAGATAATTGATAAATAAGATAATTGATAAATAACTGTTAGAATTGTTTTCTTGTTGATTTGTCGATGTATAAGAAATGAAAGGGGAGGAGAAAAAGCCCAAACCACTGCTCACTCGTTTATTCGATTAACCTTTTGATTGATTGAGTATTTAATTAGACACAAGTGGAGAACATAACAAGTATAGTCAATACATTACAGAATGTGGTACAGTACAAGTACAGTTAAACACCCTGCTTAAAGGAACATCAAGTCTTTTTTACCGACTTTTTTACGTCGGAAGTCACGAGCAAGATGTTGTCAGTCAGAGGTTCTAATTAAATTTGTTTAATTACCCAGACCGAGTGGAAAGTGGGAAAGGTTCATGTTTTTTGTTTCAGTCTTGACTCAAACGGTCCCAGACAGAGATATTACAGTCCAGTATTTGGGATTAATTAACCCAGCCCTAGCGGAAAGGGGAATTAAGGCAAGAGTCCCGTCTCCAGCGGTTCTCGGTAGTAACGGGTCGGAGCCCAGAAGAAGCCACTTTCTGCCATGAAAACAAAGTGCCTTCAGAATAAAATCCGAGTCGTGAGCCTGCGGTCGCTGAACATCCAATCTGCTCTGTCACTGATGGGCTATTTTCTACGTGTTACTTTAGCCCCTCCCCCATAAAGTGCTGATGAGAAGGCAAGCTTGTTTGAGAGAGGGGGGGGGGAGGGGAGGGGGAGGGGAGGGGAGGGGAGGGGGGGGGGGGGCTGGATGGTACTCATAATGTAAATCGTCGTTGTCGGGTGGAAACCTTGTACGTCCAAAACCGTTCGTTTTGCATTTATCATTTTAAAAATGATTTAAACTAGTGAAAACAGCCGATCTACAAGCACACAACGCCTCGCACCGCGAGGCGTTGTGTGCTTGTAGATCTGCTGTTTTCACTACTTTAGTGCGCCGGCCTTGTATGATGAAGCAGGGCTTTACTTTGCGAAAGAACATACACATTTGAAACTTGGAGATACAAGGTTTCCGTCCGACAACGACGAAATGGATGTGTGTGGGCACACACACGCGTGCACTCGTGTGTTTGTGTGTGTGTGGGCACACATGTGTGGTTTAACCACTCAAACTCTATTTTTACGTTTAGTAAAAGTATTGATACTGCAATGTAGAAATACTCAAATATTGTTACAAGTAAAAGACTGGAATTCAAAATGTACTTGAGTAAAAGTATGAAAGTGTAGGCATCAAAATGTACTTAAAGTAAAAGTACAAAAGCAATGGGCTGTTGTGAGCTTGTAGATCGGCTATTTTCAAACAGCCAACAGTAGGTATAAAATAGGGCCAACGTGGTTCATGTATGTTTGGTTTAATATTATAATTTATACCTGCAAATTAACAAGTAACTAAAGTTTTCAAAAAATGTAGTTCAAATTTAAATAAATGTAGTGGAGTAAAAGTACAATATCTGGATCCGAGATGTAGTGGGGTAGGAGTAAAAGTATTGGAAATTGGAATCACTCGAGTAAAGTACAAATACCTCAAAATTGGATAAGGAGGATGTTTAAGTGGTTAAACCTGAGCTAACCCCCCCCCCCCCATGATGGAATGGAATACGAAACATGACAGCGACGGTAACGGTAACGGTAACGGCCCCAGGACGACTCCCCCCCCCCCCTATTCTTTCTCTGAGAGAGACGAGTCGAGGATCGTTCAGGTTGGACAAAAGGATTGAACGAACAAACGCCTCGCTTCACTCTCTTCTTCCCACGGTTCCACTTATCCCCACCGGGGGGCGGCGGAGGACGCTTTTTAAAACACACGAGGAAGACTTATTGTGAAAAAAAAGAAGAAAAAAAAAAAACGGTTGTGTTGTACAGGGAGGAAGAGGCGGGATCAACGACGACGATGACGACTCCGGGACTGCAAAGGAGCCACGACGTCATTGAAGGTTCATCGTTACTCCACCCTCCACCGTTTATATGCTACGTTATGAGAATTAAAAAGATTGAAAAGAAAAAGACAAACAAACTGATCCTTATAATAGTTATGATATTTTATTACTCGAGCGAGAATGTTTCTCTGCTTTTACAACAAACTGTGAAGCTAAAAGACTGTGTGGACGATGATCTGTACTAGGTACATCTACTCTCAGGTAGATGATCTACCTGAGAATAACCTGAACCAGCGGGGCTTTTCTAAATATCTATTGTAAAAAAGAACAAAAGGAGAAAAAAGAAAGTTAAAATGAAAAATTCCGTACGTCATGAAAAAAAAAATGTTTTGAGGACTTGTCTTGTTTTTTTGTTTTTTTCCCGTTTTTTTTTTGTTTCGTTTTGTTGAAAATAACCTTTTTTTAACTTTCTCTTCTTGTTGTCTCCCTTTGCATTGCTGAAGTATCAAAAACTGATGGAAGCGAACCAAGCAAACGCACACAGTAAAATCACCAGCTCTAATTTAACTCCAGAGGGGTTATGGTTTGAACTGTTAAAGTTAAACACCCCCAAGAGGTTTAGATTTACTCTTGAGCTTTACATTCAAGCTGGGTTGAAATAAACATAAACTGGGGATTTTACCGTGTCTTTGTTTGGTAATTGTATAACTTGTAAATGTAGAAGACGTTCTATTCAGAGGTTTATGGTAATAAACGTTTTATGTTGGACTACAGGAAGCACAACATACAAGCATTAAAGGTCTGGACATAATAAAAAAAGGAAAATAAATGCAGTATATATAAATAATTATACAGTATACTATATATGCACATATATGTGACCTACTCCCGCCACGCCAAGCTTATTAGGGAATTTAAAGAAACCGTTTCTCCTACCGTGACGTGAGGCGGGACTACGGCTGCTATGACGCAATCGCCGTTGTGGTCCAAATCGTTGAGCAAACATCCGTCGGCGACGAGGTCCCGCCCCTTTTTACTGAGCGCTTTGGTTCCCATGGCGATGCGTCTACGGAGCAGAAGTTTTAGACGCTACGTGGAAAGGGAGCTTCTGGCGTCGTACAGACGGCTGCTGCGGCGGCAGGTTGATCTGTCGAGCGATGATCATTTCCGGCTGCCGTTGTCGTCTGCCGTCAGCGTACGAAGCTTAAATAACCTTTTGATTCTCTGGAAGTCACTGGTAGAAACGTAGCCCCCGTTCAAGGTAAAACAGAAAGATCAATTTAAATGCTTCATCGAACGTTTGTCATGCGCGTCCCCTGAAACACCCTATCGACGAGCGTTGTGTAAGCTTGTCGATAAGCAAATGCTTTCTTTCTTCTTTTTTAAAGATTTGTTTTTGGGCTTTTATGCCTTTATTGAAAGGACAGCAGACTGACAGGAAGTAAGGGAGGAGAGACGGGGAGTGGCAGGCGGTAAAGATCGGTAGTAGGCCAGCGGAGCGCGTGAATTCTGCACAATAAGCCCGGGTCGGTGGGAGTCGGTCGCATGCGTGTGCGAGCATTAAAAAGCAGTGTACAATAATAGGTGGCCGACATGTAAAAGAAGATAGCAAAGCAAAACAGAGCAGAACGATAGACTTTCAGGGCATCCTTTTTTTACTCTTATCATTATCTATACAATGTTATAAATGAGACATATTATATTATCTGCTGTCCGCCATCTCATCTGAGGCCCTGCATATACATTTTGTTCCCTTTTTTTGTCTTTTCTTTCTTTTATTGCCACACAATGCCCATGTCACAATGAATGTAAATGGTATAAAAGGGATTCGGGGGGTTAATATCACGTCTTTGTTTTTTTTAGGAGGCTGATCTTTACTTAGTGGTGGGAGGTTGGGTGTGATATTTTCATCCTTTTAGGCGTTCAGCCAGGGGTGTCCACCACATTCTGGGCCCTGAGTACCAGGATTCACTTCAATTATTTTGTGCTTTAACTATTGAAAAATAGCAGATCTACAAGCTTGTAGATCTTGTAGGTTTTATTTTTTGAAAAACTATGTTTCTATGTCAGTGGTGCTCAAACATTTTCATGTGAAGGATCCCCAGAATTATTTGTATTTTGGCCACGGACCCCCATCTCAAAATATTTAGTTCCAGGGACCACCCAGAAGCAAAATTTGAGTTACAAATGTTTGCTTAAAAATACATATTCAAAGATTTGCACACATTTTCACAACTTTTCAAAAATAGCAGATCTACAAGCTCGCTACAAACTATTTTTCAATAGTTAAAGCATAAAATACTTCAGGCCCCTCCACCTTGGGCCCTGGTAACTCAGTCCCACTTTTCCCCCCCTGTCTGACGCCCCTGTCTGAGATAAAGATGGGCTCAAAACGCTGCTCAAAATATTCAGGGGAGATTAAACGCCCCGGGATTCAAACCAGGTCTCCCGCGTTAAAGTCCCAACATCTTAACCATCAGACCAAAGGGATATCCCTGTGGACTGAGGGAGATACTAGATGAGACGTTGCGTCACCGCTACAAAGCAGCACTAGAACTTCTTCTTTTGTCACCGTTGGATTTGAGTTCTCTAAGACACCCCCCCCCCCTCCCCCTCCGAGAGGAAATCGCTCCTCGTTTTCCTTGTTCGCGCTAAGAAGGGCTTTTGTGTCACGTTGTGCCGTTTTTCTTTCTTTTCCTTTCCCTGCCACTTTTACCCTCCTCCAGATAAGCGTTCAGTCTCGCCAGCAGCGAGTATCATCACAGCTGGTCGCCCTAATTATCGCCGTCGACCCCCCCCCCCCCACACACACACACACACACACTGGGCAGAGAGCCGTGCTTTCTTTGCCAAGCCAGGAGCGGCGGAACGAACGCGTCGTGCTCTGGGGAGCGCCGCCTGACAGTGTTGATTTTGTCGACTAAAAACTACAACGAAAAATGCTTGTCGACTGGATTTTTTTCACTGACGAAAACGAAATAAAAACTAAGCTGTGATGACTAAAACTAAAGCACCAACACCTCGAAATTGTACTTAAGTAAATGTACTTAGTTACTTTACACCACTGCCCCCAACCCCCCCCCCCCCCCCCCCCCCCCCCCCCCCCCCCCAACCCTCTTTTGGTACTGTGAGTCCTTGATGGCTTTGACACTCTCTCTCTCTCTCTCTCTCTCTCTCTCTCTCTCTCTCTCTCTCTCTCTCTCTCCCCTGCTATTATAAATCACAGTGTGGGTGGGAACAATATGTGTTCCCTTCCAGAGACCTTGTTCCAACCTGCCCGTCCTTTTTTCTTTTATGTTTTTTCTCATCAGCAGCACAGCTGACTGTAAGCAGGAAGGACAAAGAGGAAACGGTCGTCCGTTGTTGAATTGATGCTTAAACAACGCAGAGCACACAGTACAATCCTCCTGTAACTCTGAGAGTATAATATACACATTTAACCAAATGGACCTGGGAAAGAAGGGTCCATTTGGTTGGACGTTCCTGTACTCTCAGAGTAACCAATAGACTACATGCACAGCAGCCATTTTGGAGATGAGTTGGGTCTCGTCTCACTTCCTTCACAGGTGTTAGAAATAACACTAATGAAGGCTCTGTTACATTCTGCTCAAACAGAGCCAGTGTTACTACTAATGATACTAATGAAGGCTCTGTTCCATTCTGCTCAAACAGAGTGGTAACACTGACTCTTGGTAACACAGACTCTGTTTGAGCAGAATGGAACAGAGCCTTCATTAGTATCATTGGTAACACTGACTCTGTTTGAGCAGAA
>NC_137823.1:64219949-64255996 GCF_963921795.1 Nannobrachium achirus
GGTGTTCCATATGACGGACGCAACGCTTGTTTGAGGTTTTATGAATAACTAGAACTAGCAACTCACTCCTTTCAGCTTTCACGCTGGTAGCAGCTGGAATAATGACAACGAAAGACTACCCGATCTACAAGCTCACAGCACGTCGCGCGCGACGCGTTGTGAGCTTGTAGATCGGCTATTCATATGCACAGTGGGTTGTGTATTATTGTGTTATTTTTATGCTACTTTGATGAATTGAAAACACAATGGAAACAAGTCCCCCTGCAGGACCTTCTATTTCTGGTTCTCCTTTAGGCCTTGACGTCTGACAGCACCTTCTATTTTACATTTCTTATTGCGACCGTCAGGGAGCAGTTTACTATGAAAACCTCCACCGGCCGTCCGTCGGTCGGTTCGGTCGGTCGGTCGGTCGGTCACACGTCACACGTCACACCTTTGCCCTGCTCATATCTCCGCATCAGTATATAGGGCTTGTTTGTTTATTGTATGACATCACGCCACATCATCAGCTGTGGACTCTGTGATGTCATCGTATCGCATCAGTATATAGGGCTTGTTTGTTTATTGTATGACATCACGCCACATCATCAGCTGTGGACTCTGTGATGTCATCGTATCTCCATATATGGCCATCTCCGTATATGGAGATATAAGTCGTCCATGCCCAAGTATGGGCTGGTGAGGTCAGACTTTGTGTGATGCGTAGGTTATCTCCATATATGGAGATTCAACATTCCAGGCAATGCTCTCTTCCCTGGTGAGAATTGCCCCTTTATATAGGGCTTGTTTGTGTATTGTATGACATCACGCCACATCATCAGCTGTGGACTCTGTGATGTCATCGTATCTCCATATATGGCCATCTCCGTATATGGAGATATAAGTCGTCCATGCCCAAGTATGGGCTGGTGAGGTCAGACTTTGTGTGATGCGTAGGTTATCTCCATATATGGAGATTCAACATTCCAGGTGTAACTATGGCTACCCGTATGACGTGAGAGGTGGAGGTTGTGATATTTGTGGAGATATTTGGTCGCTTATCTCCCGATTAGGGAGTCTTACTGGTAATAAAGTATTCCATCAATCCCATGCATTCGCATGGCAGCTGGCGTATTTTTACCGACATGTGACCAAGTGAGACGTTGATACACGCAGGAGCACCTTGGGGGCTTCACCCCCCCCCCCCCCCCCCCCCCCCTATGAATGAACCTAGCCCAACCCTACCCTCCCCTGCCCCTTCTCTGTATATACTGTTTGTTTTAGACTTACTGTCTTTTTTAGTTTTTCTTTACATATCTACTGCATAGTACTGTGTTCTATTCGTCTGTCATTCAATGTTATATGAGATACTTCAATGGTTTCCAGTGGAAATAAGCTTAGTCTTTTCATGGATCTCCTTTTAGTAGACCTTGTACCAGTGAATTGTACCGTCATGAAACTGTACCTTTTCCTATGCAAACTTCTAATAAAGTCTTCAATCAATCAATCAATCCCCCCCCCCCCCCCCCCCCCCTCACAATACTTGAGCAAATAAGATTAGACCAATTTTATTAGGCAAGAAAGCCCGCCTTTAATAAAGCCATTAAACCAGTCACCGGCATGGGGCAAAGAGTGGAAAGGATTCCCGCTAATTAACCCGTGTCTCTCAGAGTGCTCGGTGCGCGCGGCCCGTCATTACCGCCGGGGTTTGATGACCCCAACATCCTCATCTTGTCCAAAGCACTTAAATTCTCATCTACTTTGAACATCGGCAAAGTTCATTATGATCCTCATGATGGGATGGTGTGCACTCATCCTTTATGATCCTCATGATGGGATGGTGTGCACTCATCCTTTCATTATGATCCTCATGATGGGATGGTGTGCACTGGGTTACCCTAACCCTAACCCTAACCTAACCCTAACCCTAATCCTTTCACCCCAGGGCGTCACAAGGGGGGAGGGGGGACTGATGGTGTGCACTCATCCTTTATGATCTCATCATTATGATCCTCATGATGGGATGGTGTGAACTCATCCTTAAAGTTCATTATGATCCTCATGATGGGATGGTGTGAACTCATCCTTAAAGTTCATTATGATCCTCATGATGGGATGGTGTGAACTCATCCTTAAAGTTCATTATGATCCTCATGATGGGATGGTGTGCACCATCCTTTCATTATGATCCTCATGATGGGATGGTGTGCACTCATCCTTTCACCCCAGGGCAAGTTCATTATGATCCTCATGATGGGATGGTGTGCACTCATCCTTTCACCCCAGGGCGTCTTCATGATGGGATGGTGTGCACTCATCCTTTCACCCCAGGGCGTCACAAGGGGGGGAGGGGGGGACTGAGTTACCAGGGCCCAAGGAGGAGGGGCATTCATTATTTTACACTTTAGCTATTGAAGAATAGCAGATATACAAGAAAACGTGTGCACATCTTTTGAATATATGTATTTTTTTAAGCGAACATTTGTAACTCAAATTTTGTGTCAGTATGACATCAGTATGACGTCAGTATGACATCAGTATGACATCAGTATGACGTCAGGCCCCGGCAGGCTACTTTTTCACTAACCCTAACTAACATACGGGCGTAAAGGTTGTTCATTAGCACTGAATTATGAAAAAAAATGAATTTCTTGACACATAATCAATTATTATTTATCTGTAGTGTGATTATTATTATTATTATTATTATCAGTCGGGTGCTCAAAATGAAACTAAAAACCTTTCATTCATACGAACATGTAAACACTTCACCTTGCCAGTCTGCCTCAAATACTCTTCCCGCAAAGACGCTTCCATGCCAATGACCCATGAAGAACACACTGAAATACTCTATCAACTTCCTCTTTTCTAAGCCTGTGCTCTATAAAGGACTGGCACAGAAAACATCAAATGCATGAATGCAGTGTGAAGCAGGCCCTAATAAGTTACCATAGCCTAATAAACATACTGTACATGTCCATTGTTGTGTCTTATCGGATATATAGCGGTCAAGTGGTTAACCTTGAACATTTTTGTTGATTTCTATTGTCACAGTCTTGTGGCGCCCGACTTCAATTGACTTTTACAATTGTGGCCCAAAGGCCTAGTCTAGTTGAATACCCCTGTTGTACGCTGTAGAATCTAGCAGGGAAACTCAGAGAGTGCACACTGAGTAAAATTATATACTCTCGACTCTGAGTAAAATGAAAGGAGCTTTCAGACGCATCTTTCTATAATTATCCCTCATTAATGCTCATTATACGATGGCACCATTTCTGCCTGCTCGCTCTGCGTCTCATTGGTGGAAACCTTGTCTACCAGTGACATCATCGATGGGGATTCCAAGCTGTTTAGAAACTGCAGCCTTTCTCTTCCTGGCAGGTTAATGTGAAGGTGCAAGTTGAAATAAATGGTAAATGGTGCATTTATAAAGCACCTTTATCCACGGCGCTTTACAGAGACTGTGCAAAATTACATTCACCCCCCCCCCACACACACACACACACACACACACACACACACACACACACACACACACGCACACACACACACACACACACACACACACACACACACACACACACACACACACACACATTCATTACATTCACACACACACACACACACACACACACACACACACACACACACACACACACACACACACACACACACACACACACATTCATACACCGATGTTGGAGGAAAACCATGCAAGGCACCAACCTGCTCACCGGGAGCAACTAGTGGTTCAGAGTCTTGCCCAAGGACTCTTCCACACTAACTCTGGGGGAGCCAGGAAATCGAACTGGGAACCCTTCGGGAACCCTCAGTGTTCTAATGACGGTTTCTCTACCCCTGAGCCACTGCCGCCCCAATTGTTGCTCCTTTAATTAAGGATGACTTCACCCTTTTTTACCCATCTTCATACAATTGCTCCTCACTAAATGCTCATGACGAAATGGAATTGTTTTTTTTTACCAGCTTGCAAAGCAGGTCTACAAATCGTATGCCAAAAAAAAATAGAAATTCAGTTCCCAGAGAAACCTTGTGGGCTCGCTGAAAACACCCACAAAGTATATGTGTCCCAGCACGGCTGACGGCTAGTCATTGCATTTTTCTCATTTTCATTTTTTCATTTCATTTGAAAGCTGGGGATTATAGCTACAAAATGATATATTGGTTGTGGAGATTGACCCAAGAAGATATGGCTTATAGAATGATGCCATGCTGACATACTACTTTTGAGATATTCAAGTTCTAAATAAATATCTAACCTGCAAATGACCTGACAATCTCTCACATTAATTTAAAAAAGTCTTATTTACATGCAGAGTTAAGCTCTGGCATTTAAGTGAAATGTAGCCTAGATATTTTGAGATGCATTTGTGGCTTTTTTCATTTTAGAAAAAAAAAAAGTCATATTAGCAGTAGTGAAAAACCCTGCCTTCCGAAATGACTGCCCCTCAGTCACGCTGAGTCACATATCATGGGCAGAACAAAAAGTACACGTCCAAATCTTATGAAAACATGCACCGGTGTAGAATATCCTAGAATTATCATCAACATAAAAAGAATAAAGCAAGAAATCTGAAATCCCAATCATGCTGAAAAGTAAACAAACTAATCAGGCGATCTTATAATTAATCTCACTATACTGTACCTGTGGATCTTGGAGGCAACGCGACACAGACCTGCTAAATTACAACAATTAGGTTCTGCAGTGAAGCAGGAGGTCAGGGTGAAATAATTAACTCTTTTTTTTTGTGCTGCAATTTTTCCTAATTGTAAACATCAAGAAAACGCATGTAGCAGCAAACAAAGCGTGGCTAATTGTAGTGTAGCACAATAGCAGGGGGAAATGACGTGTGTGTGTGTGTGTGTGTGTGTGTGTGTGTGTGTGTGTGTGTGTGTGTGTGTGTGTGTGTGTGTGTGTGTGTGTGTGTGTGTGTGTATGCATGTGTGTATTGCCTAGTACTGTATGTCTGTGTTTGTTTACGTGTGTGACTGACTGTGTGTGCATGCACTTTTGCTCGTGTGTGCGGTCCCTTGTGTAATTCCGTTTACATTTTCGGGGTATTAGGACAATTATACATTTATAGAAACATCCATGATTCCATTTGCGCATGCATAAGCCAACATGGCCATCTTGGATTGATGAAAAATTGCAACGTTTTTCAATATCTTGATTCATAGATGTATAGGATTATAATTCCAGTGGCAGGTTTTACATTTTGGGTTCAGGAAATCCAAGTTTTCTAATCACAAAGAACAGATTTAGGTCGACACCTTCATGGATTTGGAGAAATCGTGTCATTTGAATACGGATTCTTCACTATCTTGACTTCTAGATTATACTTATTATAGATAGATTATAGATTATACATATAGGATCATGATGCTCCCAGTGGACAGTAGATTATACGTATAGGTATATAGTAGAGGACCTAGGAGGGGTCATGGTATAGGAGGATCATGATGCTCACAGTGGACACATCAACATGTTGGGGGTCAGGAAATCCAATGGTGCTGATTAAAAATCAATTCAGCTGATCAATGAAGCTGAAATGTTGTCAGTGGACTAAATGGTAAATGGTAAATGGTGCATTTATATAGCGCTTTTAATCCAAAGCGCTTTACATAGATTGTGCATTACATTCACCCATTCACACACACATTCATACACCGGTGGCGGAGGAAGCCATGCAAGGTACCAACCTGCTCACCGGAGGCAATTAGGGGTTCAGAGTCTTGCCCAAGGACCCTTCGACATTAACTCAGGGGGAGCCCGGATTCGAACTGGGAACCCTTCGGGATTTATACCCTTCGTGCTCTAATACCAGTTTCTCTACCCCTGAGCTATGCCGCCCCTACTACATTGTAATAATGTATTTAAATGTTTTCTTTAATGGACCGAAATAAAGATTACTACTACTACTACTACTACTGATGAAGCAGATTATTGAATTTTAAAACAATGGGTAACTTTGAATATGTGTGCAAATCTTTGAATATGTATTTTTTAAGCGAACATTTGTAACTCAAATGTTGCTTCTGGGGGGTCCCTGGAACTAAATATTTTTAGATGGGGGTCCGTGGCCAAATAGATAACATTTTGGGGGTCCTTCACATGAAAAGGTATGAGCACCACTGACATAGAAGGTTTTTCAAAAAATCTTAGAAGGATTTGAAATATTCAAAAACTATTTTTTTTACGATTTAAAAGAACTAGCAGATCTACAAGCTCGCAGCTTGCCGTGCTGTGAGCTTGTAGATCTGCTATTTTTCAATAGTTAAAGCACAACGCTTACAGTGTTATGGTGTGTCTGTGACTCCTTACAGTGTTATGGTGTGTATGTGACTCCAACGCTTACAGTGTTATGGTGTGTCTGTGACTCCAACACTTACAGTGTTATGGTGTGTCTGTGTCTCCAACACTTACAGTGTTATGGTGTGTCTGTGACTCCAACACTTACAGTGTTATGGTGTGTCTGTGACTCCAACACTTACAGTGTTATGGTGTGTCTGTGGCTCCAAGGCTTACAGCGTTATGGTGTGTCTGTGGCTCCAACACTTACAGTGTTATGTTGTGTCTTTGACTCCAACACTTACAGTGTTATGGTGTGTCTGTGACTCCAACACTTACAGTGTTATGTTGTGTCTTTGACTCCAACACTTACAGTGTTATGGTGTGTCTGTGACTCCAACACTTACAGTGTTATGTTGTGTCTTTGACTCCAACACTTACAGTGTTATGGTGTGTCTGTGGCTCCAAGGCTTACAGCGTTATGGTGTGTCTGTGACTCCAACGCTTACAGTGTTATGGTGTGTCTGTGACTCCTTACAGCGTTATGGTGTGTCTGTGGCTCCAAGGCTTACAGTGTTATGGTGTGTCTGTGACTCCAACACTTACAGTGTTATGGTGTGTCTGTGACTCCAACACTTACAGCGTTATGGTGTGTCTGTGGCTCCAAGGCTTACAGTGTTATGTTGTGTCTTTGACTCCAACACTTACAGTGTTATGGTGTGTCTGTGGCTCCAAGGCTTACAGCGTTACGGTGTGTCTGTGTCAGCCGAGGCTCCAAGGATGTTCTGCAGATTATGTGGGTGGTGTTCAGGGATTTATTTTTTATTATTTCAGCGGTCGTTCTCAAACGTTCTCATGTCAAGGAGGACGCCCAAATCCATATGGCCTCTGTCCCCTAAAACCCTGCCTAAAAGGAGTATCCAAATTAAGTCCTTTTACGGTCTTTTTTTACGTCGGAATTCCTTGGTATTCAACTCATGGATATGACAAATGGCAAAAAAAAAAAAAAAAAAAAAACATTCAAATATCATCACAGTTATAAGAACAGTATATGTACATGGTAGGGCAGACGAGGGGGTGGGGCTAAGGTAAGTGTCCTCTCTATGGGAGAAGTGATAACTACCAGATTGATCAGGATCTGAGCTGGCACACGCATGTTACAACCATATGTTCTAAGATACATCAGCGCCTACACTTTCTTCATGTTACAACCATATGTTCTAAGATACATCAGCGCCTACACTTTCTTCATGTTACAACCATATGTTCTAAGATACATCAGCTCCTACACTTTCTTCATGTTACAACCATATGTTTTAAGATACATCAGCTCCTACATAACACTTTCTTCGAAGACTTAGGCTTTTCGGAGTCAGTGTGAATATTATGTTGACTTTCTACAGGGCTAGTATAGAATCCATTCTGATATATGGTATGTCCAGCTGGTTTGGTAACCTGACTGTTAAGTATAAGTCTCAAATAGCTAGGCTAGCGAATACGGCAGGGAAGATCATGGGTATGGCCACCCCAGCCCCCCCCCCCCCCCCCCCCCATCACCTCCCTCCCTCCCCCCATCCCCGCAAATGTTAAATGATAGACTGAGTAGAGGCAATGTACGTTAGGTGTGGCTGCAGTGTGTCTTTTCTTTTTCTGTTTTGGTTTTTGTAATTTGTCTTTCTCTTTTTTGTCTTAAAGGGCCAGTTCACCTCTGGGACAACCAGATCTTATTTTATTGTTGTTTGGGACAAGATCAACACAATCCTGAGTTATTTTTTTGTGTTCAATCTGTGTTTTTAGATATTTTTTTATTTCAGCATGAATGATGATGCATTTTGCATCACATGATGCAGCACGATTGATTGATTGATTGAAGAATTTATTAGAAGTTTGCAATAGAAAAAAGTACAGTTTCATGACAGTACAAATCACTGGTACAAGGTCAACTAAAAGGAGATCCTAGAAAGCCGAGGCTTATTTCCACAGGAACCACACTTTAAGTATCTCATATAACATTGAAAGACAGACGGATAGAACATAGTACTTTATCTAGGATAATATCAGTTTCAAAAGCATAACATCAAATACAAAAGGCAGAATACAAAGAAAAAGGGGGGGGGGAGCATGGGGGCTTAGTCTATTTACAAGTCACGGGTAGCTGCTGTCTGAAGGTGACTTTTCATACCAATTTTGAAGGAGGCTAGGGATTTGCTCTCCTTTAGGGCTTGTGGAAGGGCGTTCCACATGTTGATGGTATAGCAGGAGAACGAGTTAGCGCCTTGTTTAGTGTTAAATCTACGCTGATGATGATTAGTGGAGCTGCCTCTGGTGTTATGATCGTGAACATCCTTGACCTTTAAGAAGTAGTTTGTCAGGTACATGGGAATCTTGGAGGTGTAGTGTATCTTGTACACCAGGCCCATTGCAAGATGCTGTACTCTGTCAGCTACTTTGAGCCACCCCACGCTTTCGTGGTGATGCTCGGTAAGGTGGGTCAGAGGAGGGAGACCAAGCACAACCCTAATTAGTTTGTTTTGGGCTGTTTGGAGCTTTAGCTTTAAGGCAGCTGGGGCGTCGCGATACCAGACAAGGACTCCGTAATCAATGAGGGGCCCAATAAGAGCACCTCCTAGTGTCTTTCGGGATTTAATATTGATCAGTGGGGCAACTCTTTGCAAGAAGCGAATTCGTTGATTGACTTTATTGATTACCTTGGTGGTCATTTTTTCACTGGATAGGTTAGCCTCCAGGATGCAACCCAGGTAGCAGATGTGGTTTTTTCTTTCTATCACAGTGTCACCTACTTTAATTGTGAAGTTCTCAACTAGGCTAAGTTTCTGACTAGATCCAAAGAGGATACATTCAGTTTTGCCTAGGTGAATTGAGAGTCTGTTGTCATTGAGCCAGGTGCAGATCTTGTTAAGTTCACAGTTAAGGGCCTTTTCAACCTGCAAAATGTCTCTGCCTGAGACTAGGAGAGCCGAGTCATCCGCGAACAGAAACAGATTGCAGTCACAAGCAGATGACATGTCGTTTACGTATATTAAGAACAACAGTGGTCCTAGTATACTCCCTTGAGGTACTCCACAGTTTACTGGGAGGGGGGGGGACAGGGTTCCGTTGACTTCCACCATCTGTTCCCTCCCCACCAAGTAAGAGTGCATCCATCTCACTGCTGTGCTATCAAGACCAATAGCTTTGAGTTTTTCGATCAGAATAGAATGATCGACGGTGTCAAATGCCTTCTGGAGGTCCAGCATGACCATGCCACAATATTTGCCATCGTGAATTTCACGTTTGATGTAATCATTCAAATAGATGAGGCATGTATCTGTGGAATGGGACTCTCTGAAGCCAGACTGGAACTCGTAGATCAGTTTATTCTCTTCAAGATATTTAGCCACCTGTTCATAGACAATTTTTTCCATTACCTTAGAGATGGAACTAAGGATTGAGATTGGCCTGTAGTTGCCAGGGTCAAGTTTACTGCCTTTTTTGTGCAGGGGGGTTACCTTGGCTAATTTGAAGTCCTGGGGGACATAACCCTGCTTGATAGATAGATTAATAATATGGGTAATGATTGGGGCAATGGTGGCAGCTGAGTCTATGAGAAATTTGGGGGCAATTTTATCATGGCCAGCGGCCTTGAATTGAGGTAGGGTGCGCAGTTTTTTAAACACTTCATCAGTTGACACCGTGGCAAGTTTAAAGTTGTCTTTGCATACCCCAAGGTTCCTGTAGAATTTCAAGATGTGCCTAACACCAAACAGCCCAGATGGAGCGGGCAGTTTATTGACCAGATTTTTGGCCATGGAGGTGAAGTAGATGTTGAGATTTTTGGCTACATCAAGACTATCCGTGAGGAGGGTTATGGGAGTTTGGATGGATATGTTGTTGGCTATGGATCTGAGTTTAGCACCACAGCCTAGCTGGGTTTTAAATAGCTTCCATAGGTCTCGTGGTTTGTGGATGTTTTCCTCAACTTTCTCATCCAAGTAGTTTTTTTTGGCAGAAAGGATTAAGGAGGTTGTCCGATTTCTCAGTTTATTAGCCTCTAAACTGACTATTTCTAATTTGGCTTTAAGGTGTTTATTGGGGCCTTTTTTGAGTTTGTGATTATATTTGCGTTTCTCAGAGTATTTTTTGTCTCTGAGTTTCATTGATTCACAGATTTCCGAATTCCACCATGGCTGTGAGCGGGCTTTAACCCTGACCCTACGCAAAGGAGCCACTTCGTCTAGGGTAGTGTTGAAAATGGATTTAAAGCCTAGCCAGGCTTCATCGACCTGAGTGCTAGCTAGTACTGGGGACCAGTCAGATTTCTCCAGTTTGTGGTTAAAGGCTTCGCTAGAGTAGGTTTTGAGGTTTCTAGCTTCAACTGTTTTGTGGCCGTCAGCTTTGGACTTATGTATTTTGCGGGTGCAGTAAATGATATCATGGTCGCTTAGACCACCACATTCAATAGTCCCACTCGCGGAGACTTTAGATTTGTCTGTGGTTACAATGAGATCTATGGTGGTTTGAGAGTTATCTGTAACCCTAGTTGGCTTGGTGATGAGCTGAGTGAAACCCTGTTGATTACATAGCTTATTGAACTTTTTGAATAGAGGAGCTTCTTTACGAAGCATGTCTGTGTTCCAATCGCCAATAATGTATTTTTCAACATTGTCCACCGGTGCAAGGCTCTCCTCCAGTAACTCATAGAAATCATTTTGGTCGGGCGGTCTATAGATGGCACCGATTAGTATGTTTTTAGCTTTCTTAAGAATCACTTCCACCCATACAGTTTCTAAAGAGCTGTGTTGTAGGTCAGGGCGGGGGATATACTTAATACAGTTATGAACATACATGCATACACCACCACCAAATCTGTTTCTATCATTTCGGATGACCGAGTAGTTGTCAATTTCGATCTGAGAGTCAGTGATAGAGTCATCAAGTTTGGTCTCTGAGAAGGTTAGAAAATGGACTTTACCTTCGTGAACCATATGCTTGATTTGTTCAAATTTAGCAAACAAACTGTTAATGTTTAAGTGCATAATATGAATACCTCTTTTCACAAAGCGGCTGGCAAAGTCCATGGCGAGGTCTATGGAAGTGTTCGCAACGGCGTCGGTGGGGGAGGGGGGGTTGGTTGCAGTCTCTGGGGGCTTCAGAGGGGGACAAAGGGACAAAGGGGTCTCCATGAAAAGTTGGGGGATGGGGTGGTGAGGGCCCGTGGTCACCGATTTAACCCAGGTTGAAAACAGCGCTCTGGCCTTCTCCGTTAGCCAGCGTGGAGCAGAGTTAATGTAGACTCTGTTCTGGGGTGCTGGGTCCATGAGGGGGTCCACCGGGTCCATGAAGGGGTCCGCCGGGTGCGTCTGCAGGTCGGGTGGGTCGGTGGGGCCGCCGGGGTCCGGTGTTGTGTGACTTGCGTTGATGATGCTGGTCTCGTGCTGAGCTAGTCATGCGGGGGCGATCGCCGAGGGTTCACCGGGGGTCCGTGAGCCAGGGGGTCCTTCGGCGATCCGTGAGTCCGCGGAGGCGACTGCCGTGTGATCGTCGGAGGTCGGCTGGTCAGGACATCTGGAGTAGCCCGTTGTTAGTCCCTCAGGATTCATCAGTGAGGAGCTAGCTAAGTTAGCATCGTTAGCTTCGCTGATCACAGACAAAGAAGGATCTGCCGTCGTCAATCCAGCTGCAGTAGCGAGAGCAGCTAGTCTTCGGGTCATCTGTCTGGTAGCTACAGGCCCTGGATTCGATTCTATATCTCCTGATTGCAGTAATAATAAGAAGATCAAAGATCGACTCATACAACCATTCAGGGGTTTGTCCCTTTTGTTCCGGTTAGCAGCCAGCAAAGATTGAATAACATGAGATCCAAAGCTCGGGTGCTTAGCTACCGTTTTGGCAAGAAGATATAACTCACTGTGTTTTTCGTCCGTTTGACTCATATGATGACTCATATGATGCAAAATGCATCATCATTCATGCTGCAATACTAAAATATCTCAAAACACAGATTGAACACAAAAAATAACTCAGGATTGTGTTGATCTTGTCCCAAACAACAATAAAATAAGATCTGGTTGTCCCAGAGGTGAACTGGCCCTTTAAGTGTTTTTATGTACAATGCAGATGTGGCTCCAAGAAAACATTCTCCTGAGGGAGACTAATAACCTTGAACCTTGAACCTTGAACCTTGAACCTTGAACTACCTCCTTCTCTGCGCAGAGAAGGATGTAGTTCAAGAGTTGTATTAACTCTTCTTTCAGTTGTATTTACTCTTCTTTCCGCTTCAACCTTTGTTCTTTTCTTTTGTCTTTTCTTCTTTGCACAGGACGTCTCAGCGGAGGAGATCATTGGCTGATCCTGAGGAGATACCCGATGTTTCCTGTTGAGTTTGGCACATTTCACCCACTAGGTTTTTTTTCATCTCACTCACGTCACTTTGTCTGTGACCTCACTCAGCAACGAAATAAACAGAAAATAAACAAAACATAAACATAAAACATTTCACAGTAGGCTAGCAGTGATCATCCCATGATGTGCACTGCAATGTAGTTTCAAATGCACTGCATTGCAGGTGCTTTTTGAGAAAAAATAAGAAGACACGTGTGAGCTTGTAGATCGGCTATTTTCACAATTTCTGCCTCGGGTTTCACAGTTTGGCCAATGTTTAATTTGTCATTTTAGAGCTTTTAAAAAGTCATTCAATTGTCACTTTAGAAATGTGCAGATACCCTCTATAGTCTATACACTTAAACTTTATGTTGGTCTGTTTACTGTTGAGGGAGAAAAAATGTTTAACATTGATGTTTTTGAATTTGAATGCTGAAACCTAACAGTTTACAGTTAGACATCTTGAGCTTCTTCCATGCGTCAATAATTGTGCCAACAGTCGTTGCCTTCTCACTAAGCTGCTTGCCTATTGTCATCGCAGCCTTTGTGCAGGTCTACCAATTTTTTCCCTGGGTCCTAGACAGCTCTTTGGTCTTGCCCTAGTGGAAATGTTGGAGTCTGATTGATTGATTGAGTGTGTGAACAGGGGTATTTTATACAGGTAACAACGTAAAACGTGGGTCAATATAATGAATTAATACAGGTAATGAGTGTAGAATAGGAGGACTTCTTACAAAATATTTTACAGTTCTGTGAGAGCCAGAATTCTTGCTGATTGGTAGGCGTATCCAATACTTATTTCTTGCAATGAAATGCAAATTAATTATTTAAAAATCATACAATGTGATTTCCTGGAATTTCTGTTTAGATTCCGTCTCTCATAGTTGAAGTATACATATGATACAAATTGCAGACCTCTCCATTTTTTGGAAGTGGGAAAACCTGCTAAATCGGCAGTGTATACAATACTTATTTCCCCCACTGTATATGAATGACATTATTTGGACTTATCATCATGACTGGTGTACAGTATGGTGTACAGTATGGTGTACAGTATGGTGTAGGCCTACAGTGTGGTGTACACTATGGTGTACACTATGGTGTAAAGTATGGTGTACAGTATGGCTACAGTACAACCCAGGGTTCTGAAAATCGTTTAATCATCGACCAATAAAGGCACTCTCCAGACTCTCAACAGCTTCTCTTCTTAACAAGCAAGCTGTGCTTGTTTTGACAGCAAATGTAGCAGTAAATTAACCTGCTGCAACCAACCGTGCCGAGGGCCCATAATATATATATATATATACACACATGTGAAACGGAACGCATTGGACACAACCTGACAACGTGATCACCCCTTACACCCCCCCCCCCCCCCCCCCCCTACACACAGAGACACACAAAAGGCCAAAAAGAAAATTAATAATAAAACATGAATATCAATAAGGTCGGCGCAGCTAGCCTGGAGGGCGAATGGAAATTGTCTTCCCCCTTTTTTATATTGTCACTCAGGCACGTGCACACATAGACATGAAAGGGGGCTTGAGCCCCTGTCCTTTTATGTGTCTGTTTTAAAATGGCCTCTCCAGACCATGAATGCAGTTTTTACTATGGTGAAAGAAATGCAAATGCCCTCTTTCCATGCCATACCTGAAGGCAGCATTCAAGAGAATTGCCTTGTCCAAACTTTCCTGAACTTGAATGAATCTTATGTTGAAAGAATTGCCCTCTCTGTGTCCATTTTCGATGCTTGATTTCTACACATTTCTTGATTTCAACATAAGTTCAGGAGAGTTTGGACAAGGCAATTCTCTTGAACGCTGCCTTCAGGTATGGCATGGAAAGAGGGGACATTTGCATTTCTTTCACCATAGTAAAAACTGCATTCATGGTCTGGAGAGGACACTTTTTACAGACAGATAAAAGGACAGGGTCTCAAGCCCCCTTTGATGTCTATGTGTGCACATGCCTGCGAGAGAGAGACAGAGAAAGAGAGACTGAGTGAGAGAGTGAGAGAGGGGGAGGGGGAGGGGGGGGGGGCACATGCCACTCTCTCCCAGAGAGAAGCTCGTTTGCTGTACAGATGGGCACAGCTGTGGCACGCTGGCATCCGCCGTACGCTGCACTGGGCGACCCCCCCCCCCCCCCCCTCCCCTGTGCCCGCCTGGGCTAAACGCTGCAGCTGTGAGGAACCTCTGCCACATGCACTCAAACACACACACACACACACACACACACACACACACACACACACACACACACACACACACACCCAAACACTCACACACACTCAAACTCACACACTCACCCATTTCCCTGGCCTTCTCTGCCTCTCTCTCACACACAGGCATGTGCACACATAGACATGAAAGGGGGCTTGAGCCCCTTTTATCAGCCTGTAAAAAGTGTCCTCTCCAGACCTTGAATGCAGTTTTTACTATGGTGAAAGAAATGCAAATGTCCCATCTTTCCATGCCATACCTGAAGGCAGCATTCAAGAGAATTGCCTTGTCCAAACTCTCCTGAACTTGAATGCAGCATCTTATGTTGAAAGAATTGCCCTCTCTGTGTAGAAATCCATGCCGTTACGCCACATCTCCAGTATTGACTTTTTTATGCTTAGTTTTGTGTGGTATCAACTACTGAAAATAGCCAACCTCCAAGCAGCGCGGCGCGTTGTGAGCTTGGAGGTCTGCTATTTTCAATATTTTTACCAAAAGTCCCTTTTAGAAATTTCAGCCCCTGCCTCTCTAACATTCTCTGCACATCCCTGCTCTCTCACACACACGCACACGCTGACATGCACACACACGTGTGTGTGCGTGCGGTGACAAATGCAAGCTGCTGTCGTACGCGCAGCATATGGCGTTGTTTCTAATAGAACACATCTCTGGGGTTCTCTCTCATTCGGTTTGAACGTTTTACACCGCTTTGGGCTTTGATGAAGAATTATGTGCGGGGATTTTACACAAGCACGCCATTGTTTTCTTTTTCTTTTCTTTTCTTTTTTTTTTCTTTTTTTTACAATCACTTGTAATATTTGTACAATAATTGCCAGTCAGTTTGATTCCCAAGGACGCCCGGAACGCCACGTTCCAAGGATTTAGAAAGAAAGCCTTGTCGTCTTAAACGTGGAGCCTTTATTTATTTGTTACGCAGGTGACACAGCTGTCTTGTCGACAAGGACGACCTTGCAACGTTGAAATTCTGTTTCCGAAGTGAGACGCGGAGGACTGAGAAAAGAAAAGAGGACAACATAATAGTTCAGTCACACAACAATAATGAAACACAAAAAAGAAAAAAACTAAGTCTGCAGTGAAGGACAGCGTCTGACATCAACGTCTACTGCAGCAACATGAAAAAGGAATATGAACCAGTATTGTGTCTAAAAAGACATATTATTTATTTAGCCACTTGCATGCAAGCCCCCAACCTCGTTAAAATCACTAAAACAATAGAAAGCAGTAAATGAAAACATTTTAACACTTATCTTGTCTTTTCTCTAATGACTATCTCAAATATGAACCCTTGTTGTAAAAAAACAAAGTTGTCTTTTAACTGTGTCACATTGTGACATCGTCCTTGTCCCTTTTATGCCCATATATGGAGATGATGATCCCTGATGTCATCAATATTAAGCCCATTGCTTGGAATGCCCATATATGGACATATTGTGTGAGTCTCATGTGGTCGGCATAGCTCAGGGGTAGAGAAACCGTTATTAGAGCACAAAGGGTTCCCGAAGGGTTCCCAGTTAATGTCGGAGGGTCCTTGGGCAAGACTCTGAACCCCTAGTTGCTCCCGGTGAGCAGGTTGGTGCCTTGCATGGTTTCCTCCGCCACCGGTGTATGAATGTGTGCGTGAATGGGTGAATGTGATGCACAATCTCTGTAAAGCGCTTTGGATAAAAGCGCTATATAAATGCACCATTTACCATTTACCATCTAAAACATAAGATAATAATGATAATGTCATAAAGACATAATATGATGTCAGACGTCAGTCATATCCATATTTGGAAAAATATTTTGTCCACATTTTGTCCAACTTATGAAGCAGGACATTACAAAAAAACAAAAGAAAAAGGGTTGAAATATTAGGAGATGTGGGCTTGTACAATGTTATGGTTATCATTTTGATGTGAGGTAGATAGATAGATACCTTTATTATCCCAAGGGGGAAATTCAGTCCAAGGGGGAAATTCAGGGAAATTCAGGTGCAACAGCTAACCCTATCCCTAATCCTAACCGCAACCTCAATCTGTTCCTAATCGTAAGCCTCGTACCTCAAATCGTTTCTAAACTAACCGTTTTACCATGTTAATCTGATGTAACAGTATTAATTATAAACGTGTTTAATTACACAACATGTTATACAAATAAGTGCTTCTACCGACTCCATTCTCCATATCTCTGCTGTTGGGCCGAAACCTCCTAACTAAAAAATTATCATTTTCGGGAAAATGAGCTCAAGTGGTAGCCTGACACTCAGCCTGAATTGACATTTCGTTCAAAACAAAAAATTTAAAGGGGTGTGGCTAGCGATTCAGGGTCTGGAACTAGGCTACTCAAGTGGAGTTAGGAGGTTCTGACCGAAGGGCTTTTTACTACTTTTCATTGGTTGAATATTATTTTAACCAACACACAGACGTAAAGGATGTTCAATAGCCCTGATTTATGACAAAAAATCAAAAGCCTCAAAAATGGACTTAACTCCGATCCCGAGTATACTCGCGAAATATTAAGAGGTATCTATAGTGCCGATCCCGCGTATACGCATGATATTTACTGTATACAGTAAAGCTGGCAAGGGCTACGTCCGCTGGAAAGTGTTGGCACGGGTGGACTCGCCGATTCATCATCATCGCGCATCCACGTGCACACAATAGTGTGCCCATAACATGGAAGCCAACGGTCTTTCTCATCTTTAATGTCCATTTTCTCCAAAAAAACACTTTTGATGCCAAGGATGGCATTGGATTCTCGCTAAAATAGCAAAAGTATAAAGGGATCCATCTTCCACTCCTGTTTACATCTGCACCAGAACTACTTCCTGTTTACATCTGCACCAGAACTACTTCCTGTTTACATCTGCACCAGAACTACTTCCTGGTCAATCGTACAGGTCGTCAAGTAGGAATTGTGAGCTCGATCTACTTCCGGCCTTCAAAATAAGAGACTGGCCGCGGACGGAGCAGGCAGCCGGCAGCTTGGATTTTTAACCCTTTCATGTCTGGAGCACAAAATGAGTTTAAGAGGTTTTGTCCAGACAGTGACGATATGTTTATAGTGTATTAGTGGCCACAGCTCCTCTAACTCCCCTCCTACTGTATTAACGCCCTGCCAAACGGACCTCTCAACACAATAATATTGGAGTTGCAAATGACTTCTACAATGTTTGACCTTGTTTAAAAGTCCATGCTGCACTAAACCACTAACATGTTTGACCTTGTTTAAAAGGAGTCCATGCTGCACTAAACCACTAACATGGAGACCTTGTTTAAAAGGAGTCCATGCTGCACTAAACCACTAACATGACCTTGTTTAAAAGGAGTCCATGCTGCACTAAACCACTAACATGGAGACCTTGTTTAAAAGGAGTCCATGCTGCACTAAACCACTAACATGGAGAACTTGTTTAAAAGGAGTCCATGCTGCACTAAACCACTAACATGGAGACCTTGTTTAAAAGGAGTCCATGCTGCACTAAACCACTAACATGGAGACGTGTGTTTAAAAGGAGTCCATGCTGCACTAAACCACTAACATGGAGACCTTGTTTAAAAGGAGTCCATGCTGCACTAAACCACTAACATGGAGACCTTGTTTAAAAGGAGTCCATGCTGCACTAAACCACTAACATGGAGACCTTGTTTAAAAGGAGTCCATGCTGCACTAAACCACTAACATGGAGACCTTGTTTAAAAGGAGTCCATGCTGCACTAAACCACTAACATGGAGACCTTGTTTAAAAGGAGTCCATGCTGCACTAAACCACTAACATGGAGACCTTGTTTAAAAGGAGTCCATGCTGCACTAAACCACTAACATGGAGACGGGTTAGGGTTAGGGTTAGGGTTAGGGTTAGGTTAGTTAACCCTAACCCTAACCCATGCTGCACTAAACCACTAACATGGAGACCTTGTTTAAAAGGAGTCCATGCTGCACTAAACCACTAACATGGAGACGGGTTAGGGTTAGGGTTAGGGTTAGGGTTAGGTTAGTTAACCCTAACCCTAACCCATGCTGCACTAAACCACTAACATGGAGACCTTGTTTAAAAGGAGTCCATGCTGCACTAAACCACTTACATGGAGACGGGTTAGGGTTAGGGTTAGGGTTAGGTTAGGTTAGTTAACCCTAACCCTAACCCATGCTGCACTAAACCACTAACATGGAGACCTTGTTTAAAAGGAGTCCATGCTGCACTAAACCACTAACATGACCTTGTTTAAAAGGAGTCCATGCTGCACTAAACCACTAACATGGAGACGGGTTAGGGTTAGGGTTAGGTTAGGTTAGTTAACCCTAACCCTAACCCATGCTGCACTAAACCACTAACATGGAGACGGGTTAGGGTTAGGGTTAGGGTTAGGGTTAGGGTTAGGTTAGTTAACCCTAACCCTAACCCATGCTGCACTAAACCACTAACATGGAGACGTGTGTTTTCTGTGTTTAATTTAAAGGAGGTTGTCTCCAAAGAGAGTTCTGGGTCTCAGGGGTGTCTGGGACCTGGGTACAAGGATTCACGCACATTTTGTCCTTTAACTATTGAAAAATAGCAGATATACAAGCTCACAGCGTGGCACCGAGTGCCGCGCTGTGAGATTGTAGATCTGCTATTTTTTTTAAATTGTGAAAATGTGTGCATAGTCTGAATATTTCAAATCCTTCTAAGGTTTTCTTTTTAAAACCTATGTTTCTATGCTCAAATATTTTCACTTGAAGGACCCTCAAAATGATATGTATTTGTCCACGGACCCCCATCTCAAAATATTTAGTTCCATTTGTTTCGTCTCTACTACCTGTTAATGCATGGAATAACACCAGAAAAGCTCTCCTTCAACTGAACAACCATTTCTGTTGGACAAGGATAATAATGAGTACCTAAGACCAATAACAGTCTAAGTCCATATTTTAATCTTTTTGAATATTGATATTTTTTGATTTACCAGACTGTAAACCACAAACTAGTACTTTTTAGTCTGTTAAATTGTTAATGCACTCCCCTGTCATTTTGTTCAATTGTCTGTTTTAATGTTATCTGCTCCCTTTGTCTGCTTGTAAGGACTTATACTGTTGTTCCACAAACTGTTGGAGATATACTGTTTTTACACTTTCCTTCTTATAATTCCTAATATATATGAGTTAAAGTTGGAGTGACATGGCCAAAACAGCTAATTAAGGCTATCAAATTAGCAATTTTTTTAATGATGTCATGTACCCCCATGTTAAATGACCCAATCAAATTAATGTATTGTAGTTACTGTACTGAAAGTAGTACTTTCTGTACAGTAACTGAAATAAATTAATTTGATTGGGCTAATATGGGGGGAGGGGCGGAGTCGATTATCCAAATCATTATCTTTTGAAACTGTCCCAAAAAAAGCTGTCCGAGGTGTGTTTCCGACTTTCTAAACCAACTTTAAAACTATCAGTTCTAGGGGTAAAAAATATATAGCATTCGGTTAGGGTATAAAATCAATGGTTAGACCGATAAAAAAGTACATACAGTAAAGCCAGCTTTTTTATTTTTTTTATTATTTTTTGCTTAAGAGCTCCTTTCTCTGCCCAGAAGGAGGAGGAATTGCATGGCCAGACATGACACTTAGAGTGTTTACAGTGGAAAATATGCCTGCAGTTCTTTGTAAGCCCTCTGTGTGGCACTGTCACTTTAAGAGTTCCATTTGCTGGGGTCAAGGGTTGCACAGAAGGTTCTGAATGAAAACAACAACCTGTGATGTGGAGGATTAGACCTAACCCTAACCCTAACCCTGAAGACATTATCCTGGTAAAAATGGTTAACCCTAACCTGTGATGTGGAGGATTCTGTGAAGACATTATCCTGGTAAAAATGCTTTGCTTTCTTGGTTGATTGATTGATTGAAGACTTTATTAGAAGTTTGCATAGGAAAAGGTACAGTTTCATGACGGTGCAGTTCACTGGTACAAGGTCTACTAAAAGGAGATCCATGAAAAAGACTAAGCTTATTTCCACTGGAAACCATTTAAGTATCTCATATAACATTGAATGACAGACGAATAGAACACGGTACTATGCAGTAGATATGTAAATAAAATAAAAAGAGAGAACCAAAAAAAAAAAGAAAACAGTAGGTCTAAACAAACAGTAAGTATATACAAAAAAGGGTAGGGTTGGACTAGGTTAGTTTTTTTTTTACCAGTTGCGAACGGCTGCTGCCTGTAAGTGGTTTTTCAGGGCAATTTTAAAGGATGCTAGTGATCCACACTCCTTTAAAGTTATACCATGTAACTATTTTTATAAAACAAATCTTAAAATGGTCCTAGCTGTTAAATCGCTAAAGTTTTAGAACCCCCACTCCGTTATTTTCAGCTTCTAAAGCCTTCTCTTTATATGTTTTCTATGATCCCTGCCCGGGACCGGTTTTCGCGGAAAAATTGCGTCATCACACTACCGGCCAATCACAGCGAGGGTTATACACTGCCGGCCAATCACAGCGCAGAACATACACTGCCGGGCTCTCTGGTGGGTTTAGGAAACACGCCTTCAGGAAGTACACTGCAGTGTTTACACTGGAGGAGTCTAGCATGTAACTCCCCAACCGCTGCTCGTAGAAGGACACGGGAGACCTCATTGAAAGCGTCTCGGCGAGGCGAGGCGGACGCGGTGGTCTGACGGCCCGGTCCGCGAGCGAAAAACGGACGAAAAAAGCAAACGCGACCGCGGTTTGCTATACTGCTACAGACCACCAGTTGAGCAACTTACACAGTATAGCTTTAAGGCCTTCGGTAAGGCTTTCCACAGCTTGGTGATATAGCAGAAGAACGAGTTTGACCCTTTGTTGGTTTTGACTCTGGGTTGAAAGTGATCTGTGGCGCTGCCTCTGGTGTTGTAATTATGGACTTCCTTAACGTTTATAAAGTATTTTGCCAAGTACATGGGTATCATAGTGGTGTAGTGTATCTTGTACACCAGGCCCATTGCAGGTATATCTTCAGATACACGTGTAAACACATTCCTGATGCAGTATAGTCTTTTGTGGTTTGAAGTCAAGATGATGAAGAATGCATGTTGGTGGTTACAGATTGTAAACAAGGTGAAAGCTGTGAACCAGTAGTTCTTTCAACCGGGTTGAGCTTATCTGCCCTCATGTCTCTCTAAATACTGTTTATCAGTGTACCATGTACTCACTGTATACATACTATATATACTGTATATATATATATATATGTGTGGCGGAGAGAGTCGCAGCCCCAGCCTGAAGCCTCAAAATTCTAGTATCTGCTCTCGTTCCATAGGGGATGTCCCTTTGGAGTGATGGTTAAGATATTGGACTTTCACGCGGGAGACCCGGGTTCGAAACCGGGTGGAGAGGTTCGGATCACCTCCGTTATATACATATATATATATATATATATGTGTGTGTGTGTGTGTGTGTGTGTGTGTGTGTGTGTGTGTGTGTATATGTATATATATATGTATATATAGTATACTGTGTACTCACTGTATAAAGAGTGTACTGTACTGAATATAGTATCAGTGTACCACATACTAACTGTATACACACTGTGTACTACATACTGTACACATATAGCCAAACTTGGGCCAATTTGTATTTTGTTTCATTTTACATTATTTCCTGGCTTGCATGCCATACCAGTCAAACTGGGGCATAGTTGTTTCTGGTTTCTCCACATACAAAAAAATAAATTACTGATCACCAACTTACTGGGAATAAAGAACCCCAAAGATAATTCTGTGTCCCTATAAGCAAGGTTACATTAATGACTTGGTGTGTCCCTATAAGCCAGGTTACAATAATGACTTGGTGTCCCTATAAGCCAGGTTACAGTAATGACTTGGTGTCCCTATAAGCCAGGTTACAGTAATGACTTGGTGTCCCTATAAACCAGGTTA
Source organism: Nannobrachium achirus (assembly GCF_963921795.1). Taxonomy (NCBI): domain Eukaryota; kingdom Metazoa; phylum Chordata; class Actinopteri; order Myctophiformes; family Myctophidae; genus Nannobrachium; species Nannobrachium achirus. The sequence continues at coordinate 64,242,736 of NC_137823.1, forward strand.
CAGTAATGACTTGGTGTCCCTATAAGCCAGGTTACAGTAATGACTTGGTGTCCTTATAAGCCAGGTTACATTAATGACTTGGTGTCCCTATAAGCCAGGTTACAGTAATGACTTGGTGTCCCTATAAGACAGGTTACATTAATGACTTGGTGTGCACACACATGCAGGCACACATCATATTTATATAGGAGAAATACCCTAATAACACACCTCATACGCTCATATTGGCCATTTTTTAATTTTTCCCCCTTTAATCCCAGGCCCTCGGGATACCTCCAGTCCAGTCCAGTCCAGTCCAGTCCAGTCCTCCAGAGCCCTGCTCCTAAGTGACCGGACGTTGTCGCCATAGGCTTGTCTCTCCTCTTCTACCCCGCGAAGGTAACCGTTTTTTTGCTGTCCTTTCTGTCACTTTCACTCCTCTCTCCCTGCACTCTAATATTAACCTAATGGCTCAGTCTGGTTCCCCATACACTTTATTCTCTCCCCTCCATACCAGCTCAGTCTGGTTCCCCATACACTTTATTCTCTCCCTTCCATACCAGCTCAGTCTGGTTCCCCATACACTTTATTCTCTCCCTTCCATACCAGCTCAGGCTGGTTCCCCATACACTTTATTCTCTCCCTTCCATACCAGCTCAGTCTGGTTCCCCATACACTTTATTCTCTCCCTTCCATACCAGCTCAGGCTGGTTCCCCATACACTTTATTCTCTCCCCTCCATACCAGCTCAGGCTGGTTCCCCATACACTTTATTCTCTCCCTTCCATACCAGCTCAGGCTGGTTCCCCATACACTTTATTCTCTCCCCTCCATACCAGCTCAGTCTGGCTCCCCATACACTTTATTCTCTCCCTTCCATACCAGCTCAGGCTGGTTCCCCATACACTTTATTCTCTCCCCTTCATACACTTTATTCTCTCCCCTCCATACCAGCTCGTCCTCTGGTTGGTTTGCGTTTAGCGTCCCGAAGGGGGAGGGCTTTTGAAGGTGAGTGGGCCGATTAGCGTCCTGCTGATGTACTGTCCTGTCCCGGAGATGACCACCCCGGCCCCTCCCTCTGGGGGGGGACTAGAGGGTCAAACTGAACCCTGTAATGGGGTTAGGCTTTGAGCAGAGCAGAGGCAGGCAGGCAGGCTGGACGAGGAGCAGAAGCACAGTTCAGCAACTACAGCCTAAAGGAAGGCTCAGGGGTGTCAAACCAAACTCTGGGCCCTGGGTACAAGGGTTCACTGCGGGCCCCCCATGAATGTTCCTCATAGGGGGAGGGGGTTTAACCCATTTAGACTGGGAACGCATTATTACGCGTTATTTTGTGCTCTAACTATTGAAAAATAGCAGCTTGTAGATGTGCTATTATTTTTTTAAATCATGACAATTTTGTGTGGATGTTTCTATGTATTTACAGCAGTGATAGCTGAGGGTTAGTGTCCACACCTAGGACTCCGGAGGTCCCAGAGATCGCAGGTACGATTCCACGCTCCAGCTATCACTGCTCCCCTCCCCCCCCCCCCCCCCCCCGCGCACCTTGTGTGAAGCACTGGGGTTCAGCTGGGTTAAGCTGGAAACTGAATTTCCCTTGGGGGATGACGTGGGTAAATTCTTCATCTTCTTCATTCATTCTATGTCAGTGGTGCTCAGACTCTTTCATGTGAAGGACTCCCAAATGACATGTACCGGTATTTGGACCCCCATCTCAAAATATTCAGTTCCAGGGACCCCCCCCCCCCCCGAAGAAAAGTTTGAGTTACAAATGTTTGCACACATTTTCACAACTTTTTCAAAAATAGCAGATCTACATCTGCTATTTTCAATAGCTAACGTATAAAATAATTAAGGCCCCTCCCTCCACCTTGGCCCTGGTAACTCCTCCCCCCCCACCCCCCCCCCCCCCCCTGATGTCCCTGTGCTGGTGGATCACCAGGTCAGGTCAGGTTCATGTGAACAGCTGTGCGCAAACGTCTGGTCCTCAACAAACCGTCCTTCAAAGGATCCTTTTAGCAGAGAGAGGATTACTGCTAGAAGGGGGGGAAAGTGGGACTGAGTTACCAGGGCCCAAGGTGGAGGGGCCTTATTCCTTATTCCTGGCCCCGCCCCCGGCTCCCTGTTCATATCCTGAAAGAGGCGGAGGCTGAAAAAGCTGGCCTGAAAATTCATTTGGTTTCCTCTTGTCCTTGCATTAAAGTGTCAGTAGTTGGCGTTCTAGGCTCTGGGCTCTGAATGTACCTGGGTTGCCATGTCTGCTTATAATAAGCAATTTGTGTCTCTAAAAAAATAGTTGCTTATTGGGCTTACTTTTTAATATTTTTAAACCAGTGGTTCCCAAATCTTTCATATCAAGGACCCCAGATTACATATTTGTCCACAGTCGCAGACCCCCATCTGAAAATATGTGGTGCCAGGGACCTCCACACAGATTTATGTTTCAAAAATATTCAAATTTCTATTTTTTTCCCTCAATATTTTTTAAATAGCAAATATACAAGTTCACAATGTGTCGCAATGTGACACATTGTGCGCTTACTGATCTGCTATTTTCAATTGTAAATGTAAAGTAGTATAGCCTAGTTGCTTCTGTTGGGCTTATTTCTTTGGCAAGATCTGGCAACAGACAATTCTGTGTCACTTCCTTACTTGGGAGGAAGTGAAAAGATGTTAACCCTTTTGAAGCAGCACACAGAGAAAAACTCTCTAGCGCCCTCTGTAAAAGAAAATGGCAGCCTCCTTAGAGAGGGCCAGGAATATGGTGAATACTTTAGCTATTGAAAAATAGCAGATATACAAGCTTGCTTGTAGATCTGCTATTTTGAAAAGTTGTGAATGTGTGCAAATCTTGAATATATGTATTTTTTAAGCAAACATTTTTAACTCAAATTTTGCTTCTGAGGGGTCCCTGGAACAAAATATTTTGAGATGGGGGTCCGTGGCCAAATACATATCATTTTGGGCGTCGTTCACATGAAAAGGTTTGAGAACCACTGACATAGAAACATAGCAGATCTACAAGCTTGCAGCGCGGGACTCAGTGCCTGTTATTTTTCAATAGTTAAAGCACAAAATAACGAAGCCTTGTAACCAGACCTAGGGCCCAGAATGTGGTGTGATACCCCTGTTGCTCGCTACACCTCACAGCTCTCTCTCTCTCTCTCTCTCTCTCTCCCCTCTCTCTCTCTCTCTCTCTCTCTCTCTCTCTCTCTCTCTCTCCCCTCTCTCTCTCTCTCTCTCTCTCTCTCTCTCTCTCTCTCTCTCTCTCTCTCCCCTCTCTCTCTCTCTCTCTCTCTCTCTCTCTCTCTCTCCCCTCTCTCCCTGCCTCTCTCTGGCTGGCCTCGCACCGTCCGACATTTCAGACTTACTCGACCCATACATGCCATCCCGTTCTTCCTGTCTGTCTGCATGATGATGTCACAAATCCATCCCTGCTGTTGTTTGCAGATTCTGATGGCAGTTTTAACCTATTAAGGCCTTTGACGTGACGCTCATGTCCCCATGACTCGGCCATAACCGAGTTGTTCTCAAACTTTGTCATGTGTATATTTGGCTGCGGACCCCCATCTGAAAATGTTTTGTGCCAGGGACCCCCAGAAGAGAAGATTTGTAAAATAAAAATGCTACATTATTCAAAAAATTCCAATTACTTTCAAGATAAAAAATAAATGTACATCTCAGCGAGTGACGGATTGTGAGCTTGTATATCATGCTATTTTTAAACTTTTAAAATATGCATAAAGTGGTTGAAATGATTGTGCTGCTGTATTAACAACTTTAGCTGGGGACCCATAGCTGGGGACCCATTCAAGGACAGGCAGGTTCAAAGCATTGATCCTTACGACCTTCAATCATGACTGCACATGTTTTAATATTGTGTTTTTATTGTTCTGTATTGTAACCTTGGCTACATTGAAAATGAGGGCTTGCCCTCTTCGAGTATAAATAAAGGTGATGATGAGGATGAGGACCCACTTTGAGAACCACTGGTTTGAGGGAAGCGTTTGAAAGTTGTGTCTCAATAGACTATAATACAGTACAGTACACAATATGATGCAGTTTTCATACCAAAACACCCGATCTTAAGTAGACAGTACCATTAATGGTTATAAAAGAGTGGTCTGTTTTAGTCTCCACCAGATGCTGATAAAGAACCCAGGCATATTTCTTGCAGGGGAGTTTTGGGCAAGTTGCCCGGACCAATATGGTGGGCAACATTGATGTACGAGCCGCTGGCCAAGGTGGCGTCGACAGTAGCTTTCGTTCTATGGCTGATTTAAGCAGCCGCACCTGGTGGGAGTTAAACTAATTACCCTCCGTGCCAGGTGTGACCGGCACAACCTGTTGTGTTGTTCATCAAGCTGTTCGGTGCTCGTACGGACCGGCCAAACACAGACGTTACAGCAAAGATGGTTAATCTGTGAAGAAAGACCATCACAATCCCAGTTGGAGCCGCGAGGCACGGAGCGGTACGGCCGTCTGATCTCACGAAGGTCCGATGTTTACTGGCGCTAGAAGATCCCACCAGAGTGTGTTGGTACTAGAAGATCCCACCAGAGTGTGTTGGTACTAGAAGATCCCACCAGAGTGTGTTGGTACTAGAAGATCCCACCAGAGTGTGTTGGTGGAACAGAGAAAAGTCCATGATAAAGTAGATTTTCTTCTGATTTGTCTCTCTGAAAAAAGCCATTTTAGTTTGAGAATCCTTGGGTCGGGTCCAGTATTTAGTTCAGTGACCGTGGGTCCACATTCACTCTTCCATAGGGGCTGCAGAGCTCACTCAGGGGTAGAGGAACCGTCCAGGCGCATGCAGACATGGACATCAAAGGGTGCTTGAGCACCTGCCCTTTTGGCCGTCAGGAAAAAGGTGCCCTTTTTCTATGGTGAAGAAAAAAAACCCGCAAAAGCCCCCTCTCCAATCTCCATGCTTACTAGAAGGCAACATGCAAGATAATTTCCCCTTTCTGCTGTAGAGTAGAGCTTGCTTAATTGCACGCAGTTGCAGCGCATTGCCATGCAGTAAGCGCACAGAATTATAGCTGATCTACAAGCTCATAACGCGTGGCGGCCCGTAGCGTGAAGCTGAGCCCACTAGTCTAGGTTTCCAAACACTGGGGTCGGGACCCATGCGTGGGTCGCGTCGCGGACACATTGTAGGGGTCCTGAAAATAGCCGATCTAGAAGTTTATATAATTGTATTATCAGTATTACATGAATGTGAATTCATTTGTTGGAACTGGCAAATAATAATAATAATAATAGTACTAATAATAATAGTAATTCTTTTACATCCTCTGTAATGTGGGGCAGATGAAAGTAGCTATATCAGACTAGAGTGTTATTACTAGTAAGACACCTCAGGGTGACATGCGACCTCGCCCTAAAGGGCGAGGTCGCGCCAATTCTTGACTATCTGGCCAACCACAGTGTTTCTCTGACGATTCTAGTTGTTATCATTCTGGGGGGAGTTTGTTCATGTTTTTGTGAGGGTATCAACCCTAGGAGACACGGGGAAACATGCAAACTCCACACAGAAAGGCCCTATCGCCAACCCCATCGAGGGTGTGAGCGATGGGGCCTAAACATGGAAATGTGGAGAACACTATATATGGAGATAGTCCAGTCCATCATGTCATAATGGGACTACCGTCATAGACAGTAGCCATTGTTAGGCCGGAGTCAATGGCTGTGTCTATGACGGTAGTTCCATATGACATATTGGACTAGACTATCTCCATATATAGTGTTATCCACATCTCCATGTTAGGACTCATATGGGCATAAAAAGTATGTCATGTGACATCACTTCCTGTACAGACAGTCAGCCATTGACTCCGGATTAACAATGGCTACTGTCTATGACGGTAGTCCCATATGACATATTGGACTAGACTATCTCCATATATAGTGTTATCCACATCTCCATGTTTAGACAGCCAATGACTCCGGCCTAACAATGGCTACTTTCTATGACGGTAGTCCCATATGACATGATGGACTGGACTATCTCCATATATAGTGTTATCCACATTTCGTGTAGCCGCCCTGTACAGGAAGTGATGTCACAACTCGCTGACATCACACTGACATCACAGAGGATACGGAAGGACGGTCACGAGGATACGGAAGGAAGGAAGGAAGGAAGGAAGGACACTCAAGCGACACGATTCTTCAGAGTATATGCGACCTTCGGTTGCAATAACAGTTGTGACTTTTGTATGAATACCAGTAAGACTCCCTAATAGGGAGATAAGCGACCGTCAGGTCGCAGCGTGATTTTAGGGCAAAATGTGTAGGCCTGTTGGTGGCGCTATATATGGGACAGATCCATATTGATGAGATGAGTGTAGACATACTGTGTACAGATTTGCGTGATTTTAGGGCAAAATCTGTAGGAGCAGTGTCCTAAAATGTGTTTGATTGATTGATTGAAGAATTTATTAGAAGTTTGCAATAGAAAAAAAGTACAGTTTCATGACAGTACAAATCACTGGTACAAGGTCAACTAAAAGGAGATCCTAGAAAGCCGAGGCTTATTTCCACAGGAACCACACTTTTAAGTATCTCATATAACATTGAAAGACAGACGGATAGAACATAGTACTTTATCTAGGATAATATTAGTTTCAAAAGCATAACATCAAATACAAAGGCAGAAAAAGGAATAATAAAAAAAGGGGGGGGGGGCATGGGGGCTTAGTCTATTTACAAGTCACGGGTAGCAGCTGTCTGAAGGTGACTTTTCATACCAATTTTGAAGGAGGCTACGGATTTGCTCTCCTTTAGGGCTTGAGGAAGGGCGTTCCACATGTTGATGGTGTAGCAGGAGAACGAGTTAGAGCCTTGTTTAGTGTTAAATCTACGTTGATGATGATTAGTGGAGCTGCCTCTGGTGTTGTGGTCGTGAACATCCTTGACCTTTAAGAAGTAGTTTGTCAGGTACACGGGAATCTTGGAGGTGTAGTGTATCTTGTACACCAGGCCCATTGCAAGATGCTGTACTCTGTCAGCTACTTTGAGCCATCCCACGCTTTCGTGGTGATGATCGGTAAGGTGGGTCAGAGGAGGGAGACCAAGCACAACCCTAATTAGTTTGTTTTGGGCTGTTTGAAGCTTTAACTTTAAGGCGGCTGGGGCGTCGCGATACCAGACAAGGACTCCGTAATCAATGAGGGGCCCAATAAGAGCTCCTCCTAGTGTCTTTCGGGATTTAGTATTGATCAGCGGGGCAACCCTTTGCAAGAAGCGAATTCGTTGGTTGACTTTATTGATTACCTTGGTGTTTGAAAAAATCGGCCTGAAGGTGGCGCTATATGGGACAGATCCATGTTGATGACATGAGTGTAGACATACTGTGTACCGATTTGCGTGATTTTAGTGCAAAATGTGTAGGAGCAGTGTCCAAAAATGTGTTTGAAAAAATCGGCCTGATGGTGGCGCTATATGAGACAGATCCATGTTGATGACATGAGTGTAGACATACTGTGTACCGATTTGCGTGATTTTAGGGCAAAATCTGTAGGAGCAGTGTCCAAAAATGTGTTTTAAAAAATCGGCCTGAAGGTGGCGCTATATGGGACAGATCCATGTTGATGACATGAGTGTAGACATACTGTGTACCGATTTGCGTGATATTAGGGCAAAAATTGTAGGAGCTGTGTCCAAAAATGTGTGTTGCATGAATCGCCCTCAGGGTGGCGCTAGAAGAGGGTCATGTGTGAATTGATGGGATATGTGCAGGCCAAAAGTGTGACATGTGACGTCTGACAGACAGACTGACTGACGGACTCACAGCTGGTCGAGGTTTTGTATGAATATTATTCAGTGTGTGGAGTAATCTTTTCAGTAGAATCCTGAATTCCTAGTGTTATTTTAAAATGCAATATCCCTCTAAATATGGCTATTTATGTGCCAACGGATGTCGTGCCCCTCTCAGACTCGAGCCCCTCCAATTCTCTCTGCACGACACTGGAACCGTCATTAGAGCACAAAGGGTTCCCAGTTTGAATCTGAGCTCCCCCTTAGTTAATGTCAAAGAGTCAGCAAGACTCTGAACCTCTAGTTGCTCCCGATGAGCAGGTTGGTGCCTTGCATGGTTTCCTCCACCATCGCTGTATGAATGTGTGCGTGAATGGGTGAATGTAATGCAAAATCTATGTAAAGCGCCTTGGATGAAAGCGCTATATAAATGCACCATTTACCATTTATTGGAACGAATAGACTCCAACCTGCTTTCTGTCTCCTAAAAAAGCGGCCTTCTGCAATAAACCGGAGACGGTGAGTCTCTCTTTTTGGACCCTGCAGGTCTGTAACACTGCGAGGGTACAAATGGAACCAAATGGACCCGTAGCCTACGGGTCCGTTTGTTACCATGCGTACAGTGAGTTATATGGCTTATCATGGGCTATGGATATGGTGTGTTATAGGTATAGGTGTTGAAGGTGTATAGGTGTGATATGGTGCTTATCATGGGCTGTGGATATGGTGTGTTATAGGTATAGGTGTTGAAGGTGTATAGGTGTGATATGGTGCTTATCATGGGCTGTGGATATGGTGTGTTATAGGTATAGGTGTTGAAGGTGTATAGGTGTGATATGGTGCTTATCATGGGCTATGGATATGGTGTGTTATAGGTATAGGTGTTGAAGGTGTATAGGTGTGATATGGTGCTTATCACAGGCTATGGATATGGTGTGTTATAGGTATAGGTGTTGAAGGTGTATAGGTGTGATATGGTGCTTATCATGGGCTATGGATATGGTGTGTTATAGGTATAGGTGTTGAAGGTGTATAGGTGTGATATGGTGCTTATCATGGGCTATGGATATGGTGTGTTATAGGTATAGGTGTTGAAGGTGTATAGGTGTGATATGGTGCTTATCATGGGCTGTGGATATGGTGTGTTATAGGTATAGGTGTTGAAGGTGTATAGGTGTGATATGGTGCTTATCATGGGCTATGGATATGGTGTGTTATAGGTATAGGTGTTGAAGGTGTATAGGTGTGATATGGTGCTTATCACGGGCTATGGATATGGTGTGTTATAGGTAGAGGTGTTGAAGGTGTATAGGTGTGATATGGTGCTTATCACGGGCTATGGATATGGTGTGTTATAGGTATAGGTGTTGAAGGTGTATAGGTGTGATATGGTGCTTATCATGGGCTATGGATATGGTGTGTTATAGGTATAGGTGTTGAAGGTGTATAGGTGTGATATGGTGCTTATCATGGGCTATGGATATGGTGTGTTATAGGTATAGGTGTTGAAGGTGTATAGGTGTGATATGGTGCTTATCATGGGCTATGGATATGGTGTGTTATAGGTATAGGTGTTATAGGTATAGGTGTGATATGGTGCTTATCATGGGCTGTGGATATGGTGTGTTATAGGTATAGGTGTTGAAGGTGTATAGGTGTGATATGGTGCTTATCATGGGCTATGGATATGTTCTCATCCTTGAACTAAATAAAACTGCTTGAGAACCAGGGGTGTCGCCCCAAATGCTGGGCCCTGGGTACAACGATTCTCTCACATTTTGTGCTTTAACTGTTGAAAAATAGCAGATATACAAGCTCACAGCGCGGCGGAGTGCCACGCTGCAAGCTTGTAGATCTACTATTTTTTTTTAATCGTGAAAATGTGTTCAGGAGTCTGAATATTTCAAATCCTTCTAAGGTTTTTGAAAAACCTATGTTTATATGTCAGTGGTGCTCAAATATTTTCATGTGAAGGACCCCCAAAATGATATGTATTTGGCCACGGACCCGCATCTCAAAATATTTAGTTCCAGGGACCCCCAGAGGCAAAATTTGAGTTACAAAATGTGTTCGCTTAAAAGGTACATATATTCAAAGATTTGCACACATTTTCACGACTTTTCAAAAATAGCAGAACTACAAGGTTGCAGTGCAGCACTCGGTGCCGCACTGTGAGCTTGTAGATCTGCTATTTTTTAATAGCTAAATGACAGGCCCCTCCACCTTGGGCCCTAGTAACTTGGTGTACGATGGAACATACAGTCTATTTGGTGTACGATGGAACATACAATCTATTTGGTGTACGATGGAACATACAGTCTATTTGGTGTACGATGGAACATACAATCTATTTGGTGTACGATGGAACATACAGTCTATTTGGTGTACGATGGAACATAGAGTCTATTTGGTGTACGATGGAACAGCTACAGTAACTCCTGCTCTCTCCACCTCTTGGAGTGTAGAACTGCTGCATCCAAATCGCTATTGTTCCCCTGGCTGGCTCGCCATATGTTGTTTATCATTTGTACTCAGCATCAGAACCCGCTTCCCCGCGACGCTCATTTACAAAAAAAAATGACATCAATGTCCATTTCATGTTGGGTCCATCTTTTAGCTGCATATCGTCTGCTGGGCCAGATGGATGGCCTTGCTTTCTGCACGTCAAACGTGAACCTGCGTGGAATCCAGATGGCTGGCAAGGTTAACAGCAAGTGGTTGATCTCTTTCTCTTCACATCTCAACTAGAAGCCAGAACATTCATTATTATTTAGGGCTGGGGTCTTCAACGTGTTCAGGCTGAGGACCCGTTAGTTGAGAGAGAGATGAAGCAGGGACCCCTTAGTTGAGAGAGAGATGAAGCAGGGACCCCTTAGTTGAGAGAGAGATGAAGCAGGGACCCGTTAGTTGAGAGAGAGATGAAGCAGGGACCCCCACAACCTTTTCGTAGATTCCATATAGTTTCATTGGTCGACAGCTCAATCATCAGTGTATATTGGAATCATGTAAATTTGCGTTTTCTGATATTTAACCACTCAATACTTAATAAACTTGACCTTTCACTCTCTACTTAGTCTGCTCTTTTTCCCCTCTACACCAAACGTCTTTGGTGTAGAGGAGAATAGGTGGGGTTGTAGGGGTTGATCAGGCTTTGGAGGTATGGAGGAGCCGTACCTTTGGCTGCTCTTTTGTATTCTGTGCGGGCTGCGACCGGGAGCCAGTGGATTGGGAGAGGAGAAGGGGGGACGTGTGATAATTTTGTCTGGTTGAAGACCAGTCGTGCCGCCTCATTTTGGATCAGTTGGAGAGGCTTAATAATCAGGGGATAGCTTAAAAAGTCCTGGAATATATTCCTTACCAAAACATTTCTTCACCAATGTGTTTGTAAAGGTGTCTAGTAACACATCTCACAAAGACTGAAATTCAGTTTCCCTAGGAAAATCTTTGACAGCTAGGGTAATTCTGGGTCTCATTCACTCACTATACACTATACTAGGGGAAAAATCACTCCCAAAAATATGGGCTAAAAACAGCCCATAAAATGATGGTTTAGTGATGAGTCATCACTTTTCACAGATTCAGATTCAGATTCAGATTACTTTATTAACCATTGTGTAATACACATAGGAATTTGCTTTGGCATACTACATTTTTGCATTCAAATCATTTTTTCACATATAACATAAAAAACAAAAAACAGACAAACACCAAACAACACCGACAGAACGCAACACGTAGTCACCACAGCAGCCATGGGGGTCAGTGGTATGTCGGTCCATTTCTAACCCAAGGAATGTTTTTGGTGCAAAACACTTAAAGCATATGTTTTGGGAGTGATTTGTTCCCCTATAGTATAGTGTATAGTGAGTGAATGAGACCCAGAATTACCCTAGCTGTCAAAGATTTTCCTAGGGAAACTGAATTTCAGTCTTTGTGAGATGTGTTACTAGACACCTTTACAAACACATTGGTGAAGAAATGTTTTGGTAAGGAATTTATTCAGGATTTGACACTATTTCTGAAGATATCCCCTGACTATAAGTGAGGAGAGAGTTACAATAGTCACGTCTTGAGTATTACTCTTATTACAACTTGGGAACCAATTTGTTCTCCCCTTTCTCCTACTGTGTTCCTACTATCAACAACACTGCATGTTTAGAGAGATTGGTTTTTATCACAATCTTGTTGCATATTGTTGTTGCTGCACATTGTTGAGGAACACCATGCCACAGCAACATTCTGCTGCTTGCACCAGGCGAGTATGTGCACACATAGACATCAAAGGGGGCTTGAGCCCCTGCCCTTTTATCCGTCTGTAATAAGTGCCCTCTCCAGACCATGAATGCATTTTTTACTACGGTGAAAGAAATGCAAATGTCCCCTCTTTCCATTCCATACCTGAAGGCAGCATTCAAGAGAATTGCCTTGTCCAAACTCTCCTGAACTTGAATGCGTCATCTTGAAATAATTGCCCTCTCTGTGTAGAAATCCATGCCGTTACGCCACATCTCCAGTATTGCCTTTTTAATGCTTAGTTTTGTGTGGTATCAAGTACTGAAAATAGTCGACCTCCAAGCTGCGACATGATGTGAGCTTGTAGGTCGGCTATTTTCAATATTTTCCCCAAAAGGCCCCTTTAGAAATGTCAGCCCCTGCCTCTCTAACATTCTCTGCACGTCCCTGGCTCGCGCTGTACCTGTGTGAGCGAGTGACAAATAAACCCCCTCTTGATTCTCTTGATTCTCGAGAGGCTGGGATGTTTACAAATTGGCTCCTTACATCAATCTGTTTTGTTCCCGACCCAATTATAGCCTTGATGCTGGAAGCACTCCAGTCCTCCAGTCCATAACGACACCCAGGGTTGGATGTCATTATCGCTCAGTCCTCCAGTCCATAACGACACCCAGGGTTGGATGTCATTATCGCTCTTGATCGTTGGCTCTCAAAGATGGGTCCAGGGCCCCCAGGGGTAATTACGTTTCTTTTTCCAGGGGTCCTCAGATAAATGGATGGATAGGAACTAAAATCGCACCCGTTAGCGTTGAAACGCAGAATGCCTGTGAGCCTAAACCCTAGGCTAACCCTAACCCTAAGCCTAAATGAATAGGAAGCCTTTAGCCTGACAGCATGTCACAGAAACCTCTTTTCTCCATTCTCAAACTTTTTTTTTTCGTAAACGAATGCCTTGCTTGCAGTGTTGATTTTGTCGACTAAAACTATGACGATAAATGTTTGTCGACTGGGTTTTTTTCACTGACGAAAACGAAATAAAAAGTAAAAAATAAACTAAGCTGTGATGACTAAAACTAAGACTAAATATATTGACAATTTCGTCAACAGAATAAAAACTAGACTAAAACGTTAGGGAGGGACTAGTGGAGAAGAGAGCCATTTTATGTTTGGTTGCTCTCAGGTGTTGTGTGCTGAAAATAGCAGATCTACAAGCTCTAGTGAAATTGTAGATCAGCTATTTTCAGCACGCGACCAAGTGTAAAATTAGTCATTACGATACCATCCAGGC
>NC_137823.1:64256196-64261196 GCF_963921795.1 Nannobrachium achirus
ATGGTGTGTTATAGGTATAGGTGTTGAAGGTGTATAGGTGTGATATGGTGCTTATCATGGGCTGTGGATATGGTGTGTTATAGGTATAGGTGTTGAAGGTGTATAGGTGTGATATGGTGCTTATCATGGGCTGTGGATATGGTGTGTTATAGGTATAGGTGTTGAAGGTGTATAGGTGTGATATGGTGCTTATCATGGGCTGTGGATATGGTGTGTTATAGGTATAGGTGTTGAAGGTGTATAGGTGTGATATGGTGCTTATCGTGGGCTGTGGATATGGTGTGTTATAGGTATAGGTGTTGAAGGTGTATAGGTGTGATATGGTGCTTATCATGGGCTGTGGATATGGTGTGTTATAGGTATAGGTGTTGAAGGTGTATAGGTGTGATATGGTGCTTATCATGGGCTATGGATATGGTGTGTTATAGGTATAGGTGTTGAAGGTGTATAGGTGTGATATGGTGCTTATCATGGGCTGTGGATATGGTGTGTTATAGGTATAGGTGTTGAAGGTGTATAGGTGTGATATGGTGCTTATCATGGCTCATCCTTGAACTAAATAAAACTGCTTGAGAACCAGGGGTGTCGCCCCAAATGCTGGGCCCTGGGTACAACGATTCTCTCACATTTTGTGCTTTAACTGTTGAAAAATAGCAGATATACAAGCTCACAGCGCGGCACCGAGTGCCACGCTGCGAGCTTGTAGATCTACTATTTTTTTTAAATCGTGAAAATGTGTTCAGGAGTCTGAATATTTCAAATCCTTCTAAGGTTTTTGAAAAACCTATGTTTATATGTCAGTGGTGCTCAAATATTTTCATGTGAAGGACCCCCAAAATGATATGTATTTGGCCACGGACCCGCATCTCAAAATATTTAGTTCCAGCGACCCCCAGAGGCAAAATTTGAGTTACAAAATGTGTTCGCTTAAAAGGTACATATATTCAAAGATTTGCACACATTTTCACGACTTTTCAAAAAATAGCAGAACTACAAGGTTGCAGTGCAGCACTCAGTGCCGCACTGTGAGCTTGTAGATCTGCTATTTTTTAATAGCTAAATGACAGGCCCCTCCACCTTGGGCCCTAGTAACTTGGTGTACGATGGAACATACAGTCTATTTGGTGTACGATGGAACATACAATCTATTTGGTGTACGATGGAACATACAGTCTATTTGGTGTACGATGGAACATACAGTCTATTTGGTGTACGATGGAACAGCTACAGCTACAGTCTATACAGGCTTTAATGAACTACTGCTCTCTCCACCTCTTGGAGTGTAGAACTGCTGCATCCAAATCGCTATTGTTCCCCTGGCTGGCTCGCCATATGTTGTTTATCATTTGTGCTCAGCATCAGAAGCCGCTTCCCCACGACGCTCATTTACAAAAAGAAATGACATCAATGTCCATTTCATGTTGGGTCCATCTTTTAGCTGCATGTCGTCTGCTGGGCCAGATGGATGGCCTTGCTTTCTGCACGTCAAACGTGAACCTGTGTGGAATCCAGATGGCTGGCAAGGTTAACAGCAAGTGGTTGATCTCTTTCTCTTCACATCTCAACTAGAAGCCAGAGCATTCATTATTATTTAGGGCTGGGGTCTTCAACGTGTTCAGGCTGAGGACCCGTTAGTTGAGAGAGAGATGAAGCAGGGACCCCTTAGTTGAGAGAGAGATGAAGCAGGGACCCCTTAGTTGAGAGAGAGATGAAGCAGGGACCCGTTAGTTGAGAGAGAGATGAAGCAGGGACCCCCACAACCTTTTCGTAGATTCCATATAGTTTCATTGGTCGACAGCTCAATCATCAGTGTATGTTGGAATCATGTAAATTTGCGTTTTCTGATATTTAACCACTCAATACTTAATAAACTTGACCTTTCACTCTCTACTTAGTCTGCTCTTTTTCCCCTCTACACCAAACGTCTTTGGTGTAGAGGAGAATAGGTGGGGTTGTAGGGGTTGATCAGGCTTTGGAGGTATGGAGGAGCCGTACCTTTGGCTGCTCTTTTGTATTCTGTGCGGGCTGCGACCGGGAGCCAGTGGATTGGGAGAGGAGAAGGGGGGACGTGTGATAATAAAAGTTGTGCCGCCTCATTTTGGATCAGTTGGAGAGGCTTAATAATCAGGGGATAGCTTAAAAAGTCCTGGAATATATTCCTTACCAAAACATTTCTTCACCAATGTGTTTGTAAAGGTGTCTAGTAACACATCTCACAAAGACTGAAATTCGGTTTCCCTAGGAAAATCTTTGACAGCTAGGGTAATTCTGGGTCTCATTCACTCACTATACACTATACTAGGGGAAAAATCACTCCCAAAAATATGGGCTAAAAACAGCCCATAAAATGATGGTTTAGTGATGAGTCATCACTTTTCACAGATTCAGATTCAGATTCAGATTCAGATTACTTTATTAACCATTGTGTAATACACATAGGAATTTGCTTTGGCATACTACATTTTTGCATTCAAATCATTTTTTCACATATAACATAAAAAACAAAAAACAGACAAACACCAAACAACACCGACAGAACGCAACACATAGTCACCACAGCAGCCATGGGGGTCAGTGGTATGTCGGTCCATTTCTAGCCCAAGGAATGTTTTTGGTGCAAAACACTTAAAGCATATGTTTTGGGAGTGATTTTTTCCCCTATAGTATAGTGTATAGTGAGTGAATGAGACCCAGAATTACCCTAGCTGTCAAAGATTTTCCTAGGGAAACTGAATTTCAGTCTTTGTGAGATGTGTTACTAGACACCTTTACAAACACATTGGTGAAGAAATGTTTTGGTAAGGAATTTATTCCAGGATTTGACACTATTTCTGAAGATATCCCCTGACTATAAGTGCACCTGCTGGGAGGCCAGTGAGGAGAGAGTTACAATAGTCACGTCTTGAGTATTACTCTTATTACAACTTGGGAACCAATTTGTTCTCCCCTTTCTCCTACTGTGTTCCTACTATCAACAACACTGCATGTTTAGAGAGATTGGTTTTTATCACAATCTTGTTGCATATTGTTGTTGCTGCACATTGTTGAGGAACACCATGCCACAGCAACATTCTGCTGCTTGCACCAGGCGAGTATGTGCACACATAGACATCAAAGGGGGCTTGAGCCCCTGCCCTTTTATCCGTCTGTAATAAGTGCCCTCTCCAGACCATGAATGCATTTTTTACTACGGTGAAAGAAATGCAAATGTCCCCTCTTTCCATGCCATACCTGAAGGCAGCATTCAAGAGAATTGCCTTGTCCAAACTCTCCTGAACTTGAATGCGTCATCTTGAAAGAATTGCCCTCTCTGTGTAGAAATCCATGCCGTTACGCCACATCTCCAGTATTGCCTTTTTAATGCTTAGTTTTGTGTGGTATCAAGTACTGAAAATAGTCGACCTCCAAGCTGCGACATGATGTGAGCTTGTAGGTCGGCTATTTTCAATATTTTCCCCAAAAGGCCCTTTTAGAAATGTCAGCCCCTGCCTCTCTAACATTCTCTGCACGTCCCTGGCTCGCGCTGTACCTGTGTGAGCGAGTGACAAATAAACCCCCTCTTGATTCTCTTGATTCTCGAGAGGCTGGGATGTTTACAAATTGGCTCCTTACATCAATCTGTTTTGTTCCCGACCCAATTATAGCCTTGATGCTGGAAGCACTGCTGCGCTCCTCCAATCCTCCAGTCCTCCAGTCCATAACGACACCCAGGGTTGGATGTCATCATCGCTCTTGATCGTTGGCTCTCAAAGATGGGTCCGGGGCCCCCAGGGGTAATTACGTTTCTTTTTCCAGGGGTCCTCAGATAAATGGATGGATAGTTAGGAACTAAAATCGCACCCGTTAGCGTTGAAACGCAGAATGCCTGTGAGCCTAAACCCTAGGCTAACCCTAACCCTAAGCCTAACCCTAGGCTAACCCTAACCCTAAGCCTAAATGAATAGGAAGCCTGACAGCATGTCACAGAAACCTCTTTTCTCCATTCTCAAACTTTTCTTTTTCGTAAACGAATGCCTTGCTTGCAGTGTTGATTTTGTCGACTAAAACTATGACGATAAATGTTTGTCGACTGGGTTTTTTTCACTGACGAAAACGAAATAAAAAGTAAAAAAATAAACTAAGCTGTGATGACTAAAACTAAGACTAAATATATTGACAATTTCGTCAACAGAATAAAAACTAGACTAAAACGTTAGGGAAGGACTAGTGGAGAAGAGAGCCATTTTATGTTTGGTTGCTCTCAGGTGTTGTGTGCTGAAAATAGCAGATCTACAAGCTCTAGTGAAATTGTAGATCAGCTATTTTCAGCACGCGACCAAGTGTAAAATTAGTCATTACGATACCATCCAGGCCTGCCAAAATACATTTTAGTCGACTAAATCAACTTTTAGTCGCCTAAAATCTTATGATATTCAGTCAACTAAAACTAGACTTAAACTAAAACTTTTCAGGTGACTAGATTATGACTAAAACTAAATTACATTTCATTCAAAAGACTATGACTAAAACTAAATCAAAATTCGATGTCAAAAACAACACTGCTTGCTTGAATACACTACAGCGTCACGTTAAAGTATCTTCTTTTAAATTTTATTCCTGAAAAGCTACAGTTTTGGACACAAGGTTTTCCAGCCCACAGAGACGATGTGTGATTGTGACGCAGAGGTGTGAAAAAGAGCAGGCACTTGAGCCCCTGCTCTTTTATCCGTCTGTAAAAAGTGTCCTCTCCAGACCATGAATGGAGTTTTTACTATGGTGAAAGAAATGCAAATGTCCCCTCTTTCCATGCCATACCTGAAGGCAGCATTCAAGAGAATTGCCTTGTCCAAACTCTCCTGAACTTGAATGCAGCATCTTATGTTGAAAGAATTGCCCTCTCTGTGTAGAAATCCATGCCGTTACGCCACATCTCCAGTATTCACTTGATTATGCTTTAGTTCAGTGTGGTGTCACCGAAAATAGCAGACCTCCAAGCTCACAACGCGCCACAGCGCGACGCT
>NC_137823.1:64263696-64268696 GCF_963921795.1 Nannobrachium achirus
CTGTTGGTACTTTGTGTTCTTTCTTGAGTTCATCCACATATGTTATTGTGGGACGTCTTCGTGACCGGTGCCCATGTGTTGGTTCCCACACAGCTCCTGGCAGCTCCTGGTGTCTTTGGCAGTGTCTCTTAGTCACTCAGTCACTCTCTGCAGGAGTTTTTTTTTTTTTTTTTTTAACCAATCCGATTTTTTGTTCTCCGGGTAAAAATCTCCACCCTGAGCCTTCAGAATCCAGCCGCAGTTCAAGTGAATGGGGCTGACATTTAGATTGTCAGCTTCTTTAACCAATCAGATCTCGTGTTAGTCTTGCTGGGCGTATCCTTTCAGATAGCAGAGCTTCTAACTGGCCCTGGTGACGTTGCTTGCTTGCCTCAGAAACCTAAGGCTTTTATTTTGGCGTTGCTAGCTTCCCATAGCCCTACAATCTATAGATCCCATCCCTGGAAAGAACAGGGAAATAACTGGTATTAGAGCACGAAGGGTATAAATCCCGAAGGGTTCCCAGTTCGAATCCGGGCTCCCCCTGAGTTAATGTCGAAGGGTCCTTGGGCAAGACTCTGAACCCCTAATTGCCTCCGGTGAGCAGGTTGGTGCCTTGTATGGCTTCCTCCGCCACCGGTGTATGAATGTGTGTGTGAATGGGTGAATGTAATGCACAATCTATGTAAAGCGCTTTGGATTAAAAGCGCTATATAAATGCACCATTTACCATTTATTTATTTAACTGTCCAATGAGAAACGGGAACCACTTCCTCCTTTGTTTTCATGTTCTTCTGTTTACTCTGAGATGATGATGATGAGTTCAGTTTGATAAATTAACTCACAAACAAACAAAAGCACAAATAACCAAACATGGCGGAGAATTTGGCAAACCTTTTTTGAGTAAGACTTAAAAAAAAGCATTGATGGACACATTAGCAGCCATGGTGAGTTTAATCAATGTTTATAGGCTATTATTTTGTACTCTCTATATGATGATTGATCGTTTTATAGGCTATATTGTTGTTGCAAGTTGGCTATCTGACTGCGCTAAGCTGCAAGTGTGTGTGTACCTTGTACAGTACAGTGTGTGTGTGTGTGTGTGTGTGTGTGTGTGTGTGTGTGTGTGTGTGTGTGTGTGTGTGTGTGTGTGTGTGTGTGTGGCTGTGAGTATGCGTGCGGCGTGCGCTCGTGCAGTGTGTAACTCAGTCAGTCTCCGATCTCATCAGCTTGGTTTGGATATCGGTGTCTGTTGTTGCCTGGTTATGTTGAATGACACTATAATCACGTGAAATTGTGCACAATTCTAACCGTTGAGCTTGTGGAGGATTGATATCTATTGAATGCCTGGGTATAAAATGCACCGCCCGCCACTGCGTTCAGCCTATGTTTTATTTACATGAAGTCGTTAATGAAAACAAAAACAAAAAAATCCTATCACACAAAGACCCTGCAGTAACTCTGAGGACCTGTTATTGCTCTAGCCTTTCAGGTTTTCTGATCCTCGCAGACAGAAAGGCTCTGACAGCACGGCTACCTTTAAGATTTCACCAACATGTTTTCATGAGGTGCAGAGTTGAAGCTTAGTGATGACTTGGCCGCTACAACGCTAGTGTGAGGTGAATTTAGCAGTGATGACTTGGCCGCTACAACGCTAGTGTGAGGTGAATTTAGCAGTGATGACTTGGCCGCTACAACGCTAGTGTGAGGTGAATTTAGCAGGGATGACTTGGCCGCTACAACGCTAGTGAGGTGAATTTAGCAGTGATGACTTGGCCGCTACAACGCTAGTGTGAGGTGAATTTAGCAGTGATGACTTGGCCGCTACAACGCTAGTGTGAGGTGAATTTAGCAGTGATGACTTGGCCGCTACAACGCTAGTGAGGTGAATTTAGCAGTGATGACTTGGCCGCTACAACGCTAGTGTGAGGTGAATTTAGCAGGGATGACTTGGCCGCTACAACGCTAGTGTGAGGTGAATTTAGCAGTGATGACTTGGCCGCTACAACGCTAGTGAGGTGAATTTAGCAGGGATGACTTGGCCGCTACAACGCTAGTGAGGTGAATTTAGCAGTGATGACTTGGCCGCTACAACGCTAGTGAGGTGAATTTAGCAGGGATGACTTGGCCGCTACAACGCTAGTGTGAGGTGAATTTAGCAGTGATGACTTGGCCGCTACAACGCTAGTGTGAGGTGAATTTAGCAGTGATGACTTGGCCGCTACAACGCTAGTGAGGTGAATTTAGCAGTGATGACTTGGCCGCTACAACGCTAGTGAGGTGAATTTAGCAGTGATGACTTGGCCGCTACAACGCTAGTGTGAGGTGAATTTAGCAGTGATGACTTGGCCGCTACAACGCTAGTGTGAGGTGAATTTAGCAGTGATGACTTGGCCGCTACAACGCTAGTGTGAGGTGAATTTAGCAGTGATGACTTGGCCGCTACAACGCTAGTGTGAGGTGAATTTAGCAGGGATGACTTGGCCGCTACAACGCTAGTGTGAGGTGAATTTAGCAGTGATGACTTGGCCGCTACAACGCTAGTGTGAGGTGAATTTAGCAGGGATGACTTGGCCGCTACAACGCTAGTGTGAGGTGAATTTAGCAGGGATGACTTGGCCAGCGCGGCACCGAGTGCCGCGCTGCGAGCTTGTAGATCTGCTATTTCTTTTAAATCGTGAAAATTAGTATTTTGACCCGATTCTGAAACTGTCTTTTGAATCCTATGTCAGCAATCTGGCCAGCCATTGTCAAAGAAAAGGTCCTTTTCACTTAACTGGAGCTCAGTTAGTCTGTTCTTGAGAGACTACTATGTCAGTGGTGCTAAAACCTTTTCACGTGAAGGACCCCCAAAATGATATGAATTTGGCCACGGACCCCCATCTCAAAATATTTAGTTCCAGGGACCCCCCCGGAAGCAAAATTTGAGTTACAAATGTTCGCTTAAAAAAATACATATATTCAAAGATTTGCGCACATTTTCACAACTTTTCAAAAATAGCAGATGTACAAGCTCGCAGCGCGGCACTCGGTGCCGCGCTGTGAGCTTGTATATCTGCTATTTTTCAATAGCTAAAGTTACTAGGGCCCCTCCACCTTGGGCCCTAGTAACTCAGTCCCACTTTCCTACCCATTGTGATGCCCCTGTCAATACATGGTGTTGCTGTAAGTCTGTCAACATTCTCTCAGGGCATCAAAAGCAACACAGATTGTTTGTACAGTAGTTTTGCGGGACCAAAGACCAGTTGTTCTCAAACACTTACAGGCAGCAGCCGTTCGCAACTGGTAAAAAGACAAACCTTGCCCAGCCCTAAAGTCTTCAATCAATCAATCAAAACTTCAGGTCGAGACCCAAAAGAGAGATTAGATGTTTGTCCGGGACCCAAACTACAGTGAACATTGCAACGCGTCGCTTTGTGCCACGCTGCAAGTTTGTAGATCAAACTACAGTGAACATTGCAACGCGTCGCTTTGTGCCACGCTGCAAGTTTGTAGATCAAACTACAGTGAATATTGCAACGCGTCGCTTTGTGCCACGCTGCAAGCTTGTAGATCAAACTACAGTGAATATTGCAACGCGTCGCTTTGTGCCACGCTGCCAGCTTGTAGATCAAACTACAGTGAATATTGCAACGCGTCGCTTTGTGCCACGCTGCAAGCTTGTAGATCAAACTACAGTGAATATTGCAACGCGTCGCTTTGTGCCACGCTGCAAGCTTGTAGATCAAACTACAGTGAATATTGCAACGCGTCGCTTTGTGCCACGCTGCCAGCTTGTAGATCAAACTACAGTGAACATTGCAACGCGTCGCTTTGTGCCACGCTGCAAGCTTGTAGATCAAACTACAGTGAATATTGCAACGCGTCGCTTTGTGCCACGCTGCCAGCTTGTAGATCAAACTACAGTGAATATTGCAACGCGTCGCTTTGTGCCACGCTGCAAGCTTGTAGATCAAACTACAGTGAATATTGCAACGTGTCGCTTTGTGCCACGCTGCAAGTTTGTAGATCAAACTACAGTGAATATTGCAACGCGTCGCTTTGTGCCACGCTGCAAGCTTGTAGATCAAACTACAGTGAATATTGCAACACGTCGCTTTGTGCCACGCTGCAAGCTTGTAGATCAAACTACAGTGAGCATTGCAACGCGTCGCTTTGTGCCACGCTGCCAGCTTGTAGATCAAACTACAGTGAACAATGCAACGCGTCGCTTTGTGCCACGCTGCAAGCTTGTAGATCAAACTACAGTGAATATTGCAACGCGTCGCTTTGTGCCACGCTGCAAGTTTGTAGATCAAACTACAGTGAATATTGCAACGCGTCGCTTTGTGCCACGCTGCAAGTTTGTAGATCAAACTACAGTGAATATTGCAACGCGTCGCTTTGTGCCACGCTGCAAGCTTGTAGATCAAACTACAGTGAATATTGCAACGTGTCGCTTTGTGCCACGCTGCGAGCTTGTAGATCAAACTACAGTGAATATTGCAACACGTCGCTTTGTGCCACGCTGCAAGCTTGTAGATCAAACTACAGTGAACATTGCAACGTGTCGCTTTGTGCCACGCTGCAAGCTTGTAGATCAAACTACAGTGAGCATTGCAACGCGTCGATTTGTGCCACGCTGCCAGCTTGTAGATCAAACTACAGTGAACATTGCAACGCGTCGCTTTGTGCCACGTTGCCAGCTTGTAGATCGCAATTATTATGGTTTATGCATGGAAGAAGTAATGAATTCTGGGTGATTGGAGTGGAAATAAAAAATTCGGTCAGAATGACCGTTGACAGTATGACCGTTGACAGTATGACCGTTGACAGTATGACCGTTGACAGAATGACCGTTGACCGTTGACAGAATGACCGTTGACAGTATGACCGTTGACAGTATGACCGTTGACAGTATGACCGTTGACAGTATGACCTTTGACCGTTGACAGAATGACCGTTGACAGAATGACCGTTGACCGTTGACAGTATGACCGTTGACAGAATGACCGTTGACCGTTGACAGTATGACCGTTGAC
>NC_137823.1:64273696-64441196 GCF_963921795.1 Nannobrachium achirus
GTCGCACAAAAGTAGTGAAAACAGCAGATCTACAAGCACTAGTAGATGTAGTAGTAGCACTAGATCTACAAACAGCAGATCTACAAGCATGCAACGCCTTGCGGTGCGAGGCGTTGTGTGCTTGTAGATCGGCTGTTTTCACTAGTTTAAATAATTTTTTAAATGATAAATACAAAACAAACGGTTTTGGACATACAAGGTTTCCACCCGACAACGACGAAATATAACTCATGTAATTGGCCCACTGGCTTGTCACTTTGTCACAAATCTTTGAGTAGCAGCAGCGCTATAGAGAGAGATCTCTCTATAGCGCGCAATGAGGGCCTCTCCAACTCTTTTTCCCGGGCTGAATCAGGTGCCCAGCATGTCCCTGACACGTTTGTACACTTTATACTTATTGTTCCCCTCGTATGACTGACCTCTGTAAGTACAATACATTCATCAATATTGTGCTGTACTCTCAAATTCTCACAGCCTCCTCCAAATAAGGCTCTTAGAGTTAAAGGGGCGTCTCTACTTCACCATTTCAACCTTATCTTTGTATAATTGGTCCTATTGACTGATCATTAGATTAAGTTGAATTGTTTCAAACCTCAAATTGGGTCTGTTTTCCCGTAAACTGAAATTAACGCTGTAGGTTGAAACCTCTTTGTCCACTGTGTGTCTCTCAAATATGGAGCAGATCTACACATCCTGTAGACACCAACATTAAGAGTATCTGTAGTCTGTTGAATCAGTGATTTGGAGTATAGACCCAACCTATAGTCTGTTGAATCAGTGATATGCCTCGCAGCATGAAGATTTGGAGGGCCCCCTATAGTAACTCTGAGGACCCTCTAGGGGTCCCGGACCCCCTGTTGAAGACCCCTGCTATAGTCTGTTAAATCAGTGATATGGAGTATGGACAACCTACAGTATGGTCTGTTAAATCAGTGATATGGAGTATGGACAACCTACAGTATGGTCTGTTAAATCAGTGATATGGAATATGGACAACCTACAGTATGGTCTGTTAAATCAGTGATGTGGACCTATAGCTGCTGCCTGAGGCTTTTCATGTTGTTTATGTTTACATGTAAACATTATATTATATTATATTATATTATATTATATTATATTATATATACTGTAACTGCAGCAAGAAGACAACAGAGCACAAACATCTAAATTATGTTGTGTCCATTGCTGGCCCATTGCTGTCATTGATGCACAACTAAATACATTAAATGTCACAAATTGCAACTCAAGATTATTTTACAAATGTTGAATCTAGAGTTGCAACAGCAACCATTGACAGCCTATGCATCTGTGTTCTGTAGCGCTGGCCCTTTAAGGCATGGCCAGGTGGGTGGCCTAGTGGTTTGCCCAGAAGCCTCTCATTTGGGTGTTTGTAGCAGACATGGAAGCATGAGCTGTACCAGGTATCCAAAGGGATCCTGGAATATACTGACTGGGTAGGTTTGGGTATTTTGTTGTATTTGAGTCATTTTGCTATGTTTTGTATAATGTAATGAATTTGTATTGAGGGCTAACCAGATGTATTATGTGAGCTGTTGTAGGAGGACTGGCTAACCAAGCTAACCTACAGCATTTTCACTGTTCGGGTTAGGGTTCCCATATTCTATTTGAGACTAGCTTTAGGGTTAGGGTTCCCATATTCTATTTGAGACTAGCTTTAGGGTTAGGGTTCCCATATTCTATTTGAGACTAGCTTTTGTCAGATTGTCTGCTGGGCCAAACTGCCATCATAGTGCTGAGGGCATTTAGGTGTACAGGCCAGGGGTGATTTTCACACTCAAACCAGAGGGCCACCATGCATTTACTATCAAACATAGGCTGGTTACACATCTCTATATTGCTGTTCTCTAAAGCAATGGTTCTCAACCTGTTCAGTCCGCGACCTCCCAAAATAATCATATTTCAACTGGGGACCCACCACCCTGATGAGCACTTGGAATTGTAGGTGGCATTACATTAGTTTGACTACATCTGTTTTATTGTGAAAATAGCAGATCTACATGCTCACAACGCCTCGTGTTGTGAGCATGTAGATCTGCTATTGCCTTTTATATTTGACAATTTGGCCAATGTTTGACCAGAGGTACTAAAAAGATCTTAAAAGTCCTTAAATGATCACTTTAGAAATGTGCAGATACCCTGTATACACTTATAGGCTACTGTATTTTGGTCTGTTTACTGCTGAGTGAGAAAATAAATGTTAACCAATATATAAGCGGAAAAGAAGAGTCCCGCACACTGTCTTCACTCACAATAGATTTAATACAACGTTTCGGTCGTTCAGACCTTCATCAGGCACCTGTCCCTGTAGGTGTGCATAAGGCCTTCTCCTCTAACCAATATATAAGCTAAACATCTGGAGACCCCCCAAATATCCTCATTCATTCAACTTTATATCAGTCTAGGTGGGAGGTACCTTTATGCCTTGACTAGAGTCTGTAAGGCAAGCGCGTTGTCCTGATTATAAAGCTATAAAGCTTCAAACTATTATTTATGAATGTTGTTCTGTTTAACAAAACGCAGAAAACCTTACATTTCAGGCAGATCATTCACACTTCTCGCGTTCAGACTATATAGTGGTTGTAAGCTATGAGCTTTCAGAAACCGAGCAGAGGTAAAATAACTACCCCATGTCACATCACTGTGTGCCTAACAGCAGTGGTTCTCAACCTGTGGGTCGGCCCACATTATTTTGGGGGGTCCCCAGATGATTAATTTAATAAAGTTTAAGTGTATAGAAGGTATAGTGACAATTTAAGGATTTTTTTAATACCTCTAAAATGACAAATTAAACATTGGCCAAACATTGGCAGAAATTGTGAAACTAGCAGATCTACATGCTCACACATCTCATCTACATGCCTCGCAACGCAATGTAGATCTGCTATTATCACAATAGAAATGTGTTATACAAAAATAACACAGTTGAGTCAACTGTAAGTGCTCGTCAGGGTGGGGGAGGGGGGTCCCCAGTTAAAATACGATTATTGTGGGGGGTTTAAATATTATTATTTGGGGGGTCCCCGGCCTGAAAAGGTTGAGAACCACTGCCTTACAGAAACCCTGCAGAGGTAAAAGAACTACCTCAGGTCTATAAATGCTGTTCTATAGCTCGGCCGTACGGCCGTGTGGCGCAGCTGACTGTTTGGTGTGTCTGAATGTGTTGGACCTGCTGCTTTCATACCGTGAGTGAAATCACTTTAAGTTGTTGTTATGAGATGCGTGGATTTCTCTGTCTCTGCTGCTTTCTGTTTGATGTTTTGGTTCTGCTGCTTTGATAGCGTGAGTTTAATTCACTTATCATTAATTAATTAGTCCCTGTTGTTAATTTAAAGGCTTTGCTGTCATTATAAACAGTGTTTAAAGGTGTGGAAATGTTTGTTCAGTGTTTATTTACTGTTCTGTCTCTCTTTCTGTCTCAGCTTGGGTTAGTTGTGTTGAAACGAGCCTCGACTTGCATTGATTTATTCTTAGCCCCTCTCAGGACCCCAAAATCACCTCTTTTTGTATTTTGACGTCGGTGATTTAGGAGTCCCTTGCTTGTAGATTGGCTCTCTCTGATACGCAGCGCTACCACTGTCTGGTCTCGGACGAATACAGCGTCGCTCAGATGTTGTTGAGATTCTTTAAAGATACCCAGAACTGCACTAGGAGAGCGCGGAAACGCGTGCGAAGCGCCGCAAATCGGCGATGCCGTTAAGTATCATTAATTTATCTGTGAAAATGCAGTTGCTTTTTCCAAATTGTCTCTCGCTTCCTTATTACGTCACATGTCCCGCCTCCCCACGGCGTCTTTTGGCTAGCTGGTAGTGTCAGCCTGTCTCAGATAGATCAGAGGCAGGAACGTAGCCAACCACACCGCGGGGAGGCGTGACATGGAAGCGAGATACAGTTTGGAAAAAAGCTACTACATTTTCACAGATAAGTTAATGATACTTAACGGCATCGCCGATTTTCGGCGCTTCGCACACGTTTCCGCGCTCTCCTAGTGCAGTTCTGGGTATCTTTAAAGAATCTCAACAACATCTGAGCGACGCTGTATTCGTCCGAGACCAGACAGTGGTAGCGTTGCGTATCAGAGAGAGTGAACTAAGGAGCAAGGGACTCCATAATCGCCGACGTCAAAATACAAAAAGAGGTGATTTTGGGGTCCTGAGAGGGGCTAATTTATTCTCTGCTTGGTTTAAATGACTATGATTTCATTTAGACCATTTTCTTTTGATCATTATATAATAGGTATAATTTTTTATGGGTCGATTATCTCTTGTCAAAGTTCCTAAATGAGAACATCAGAGCCGACAGTTTCTTTATTCCTTTATTGTCTTGTTGGTTTAACTGAGATTCATTTGCTTTTTAAAATAATTGTTTATTTGATCGAGAACTCCTGCCATATAATGTGTTGTAGGCTCGCCTATATTGTAGAAGGACTACTTTATTTATGGTGGATTTATTATGCCTGCAAATTGTAGAGAGCTAAAGAGAAGCTAAATGAGTTTATTTAACGAGTATTTGTGTTTGAAGCTTTGTGAAGTTTAAAGAGATTCTGATCTGAAAGTCATTGATTGATTGAAGACTTTATTAGAAGTTTGCATAGGAAAAGGTACAGTTTCATGACGGTACAGTTCACTGGTACAAGGTCTACTAAAAGGAGATCCATGAAAAGACTAAGCTTATTTCCACAGGAAACCATTTAAGTATCTCATATAACATTGAATGACAGACAAATAGAACACGGTACTATGCAGTAGATATGTAAAGAAAAAGAAAATGAGAACAAAAAAAATAAAAGAGTAAACAAACAGTAAGTATATACAAAGAAGGAGCAGGGGAGGGTAGGGTTGGGCTAGGTTAGTTTTTTTTTACCAGTTGCGAACGGCTGCTGCCTGTAAGTGGTTTTTCAGGGCAATTTTAAAGGATGCTAGTGATCCACACTCCTTTATGGCCTTCGGTAAGGCTTTCCACATTTTGGTGGTATAGCAGAAAAAAGAGTTTGACCCTTTGTTGGTTTTGACTCTGGGTTGAAAGTGATCTGTGGCACTGCCTCTGGTGTTGTAATTATGGACATCCTTAATGTTTATAAAGTATTTTGTTAGGATGAGTTGTTAGGATGGAATGAGCTGTTTGGTGTTGTACTGATGATGTTTAGGGCCACACATACCAGGCTTTCTGCAGCCACACATACAGTAGGTTGTCTATGATCTAGCCAGAGGTCTTCAACAGGGGGTCCGCGACCCCTAGGGGATCCGCGTAGGTACTGCAAAAATGGTCATTCTAACATTTTCCACATTTACTGTATGTTAAATATGATGACAATGAGTTTGCCCATTTTGAATAGCTTTTATACATGATTAGATTACTGTGCAACTGTCAGATTGTTGATAGTATTGACATTGGTCCTCAGTTAATCTGAGTTCCCAGAAGTTCTTTTTAGTTCTCAGTTAATAAGTAGTATGTTTAGAAATGGCAGTGGTACGGCCACCCTGCTCACTGTACCTTGTACATGTATGTTTAAAATAAAACATATGTTGTAGCCTGACCCTACGTGGTGGTAGGGGGTCCCTGCTCAATCTCCCCATCAGTTTGGGGGGGTCCCTGGCGTGAAAACGTTGAAGACCCCTGATCTAGCCTGTAGGCTATATTTATATAAACCAGTCAGTGCTTGACTGCATTCACACAATTAATGTCCAACTGTAATGAGTTTAAATATGATGAGTTTTGGCAGTTAATAAGTGAAGGGTCCTACTCAGAGTGCAAGAGTTTTTAGGAGTTTTTATTCGTATTTTATTTCTCCATAGCGATGGTTGTTCTCTAGGCCAGAGGTTCTCAACCTGTTGGTCGGGACCCCCAGGAGGGTCTCCAAATGATTTTGGGGGGTCCCCAGATGATTAACTTAATGTGTTTTTTTTTTCCTGAAAAGTACATTTCTATTAGTTATACTTATGTTAAAGTGATGTTAAAGGTCCTCTCTGCAGGGGGTGGAGGAAGTAACCAGGGTGCGCACTGCGAAGAAGCTAGATTCCATCTTGGAGAACTCCTCCCACCCCCTCCATCTAGAGATCACCAGTTACTGGAGTAAGAGAGGAAACGACCGCTTTACCTACCCAGTACGGAGATGTGAGAGATTAGGAAAATCTTTTGTACCGGCTGCCCTTAAGCTGTACAACGAGACACATAACGGACGCTTGAAAAGGTCTCCCTTCCTAACTTAGACTTACGGAACCATTGCTGTATTGACTTTGACCTCTAAGGAACTATTGCTGTATTGACTTTGACCTCTAAGGACCTTCCAGGAAGAGTGCTCATGTGCGCCTTGCGGTGACACGCTTCCTAGTTTCTTCTTTTTTCGCACTGATTTTTGACACTGCACTATTAGGTTGTTAGTGTTGGTAGTTTCTGAGTATTTTTGCTTTGTTTAACAACGACAGTGAGATACTTGTTTGCACTAACTAGCATTGACTGCTATGGTCTCTTTTACAAGACACTTTATGTATATATACTTATATATTATTCGCCCCCTCTATTGATGCACCTTCTCTTTATTGGTACTGTACTGCTCTTGTCTTTGTTTTTGTTTTTTTCCCCTCTTATCTATCTTTTCTTTCGTCTCTGTAACTTTGTAAATAACTGTATACTGCTGGGCTACTTCTGGACAACTGAATTTCCCCCTTGGGATAATAAAGGTATCTATCTATCTATCTATGTTTCACTTTCAAAAAACGTTTTGTCATTTTGGGAACACTCAGGACAGTTTTTTAATTTCTTCATTCAGTATTTAGATATTTGTTAATTCATTTCGTGTTCATTTCCCCCTTCCAGGACCTTCCTATACAAACCCATTATAACCTCAAACTCCATTTTAACCATGGTAGATTCAATAAAAAACAACTGTTCTTTTTTCTGGTGACTCCTGACACCCTCTGAATACGTGAGTAGGCCGTGTTTTCTTTTGATAACTTTAATTTTTTTATAATCTTTTATTGTATTTAATCATTTTCATTTCCTCAAAAGATTAATAGGAATCAAGGAAAAATGTTATCGAAAAAACATGGCCTGCTCACATATTCAGAGGGTGTCAGGAGTCACCAGAAAAAAAGGACAGTTGTTTTCATTGAATCTATCATGGTTAAAATGGAGTTTGAAGTTATAATGGGTTTGTATAGGAAGGTCGTGGAAGGGGGAAATGAATATCAAATATCTAAATACTGAATGAAGAAATTCAAAAGCTGTCCTGGGTGTTCCCAAGAGCCTGCTTAGACGATGAAATGACAAAAAAGTTGTTTTGAAAGTGAAATATCCCTTTAACTGTATGAACTTAAAGGACAATACAAATGTAATACTAGTCATTAAGCTACTAATATAGACTGAAGTACTTGGAGCAGGTGACAGCGTCATGTTTGCATGTTTAGAATTGTAACAGCTGAAATCAATAATATCAGTATTCCCATATTAACCTGCGGGTGGCGCTAGACAGTAAGTGAAGGTGGGGGCCGCCAGTTGCCCATGTATGGTTTATACTGATGGTGATAAGTTGAGAGGACCCCTGGGGGTCCTCAGACCACACTGAGAACCACTGGTCTAAAGGCTGACAGGTGAACCAGACACTTTGAGAACCACTGGTCTAAAGCAGGGGTCTTCAACAGGGGGTCCGGGACCCATAGGGGGTCCTCAGAGTTACTACAGGGGGGTCCTCCAAATCTTTGAATGATAGAAACTTTTTTCTCCTCTTTTATATTAACCACTTGAACATAATCTGTGAACTTTAGCCAAAAATAGCAGATCTACAAGCTCACATGCAACGCCTCGTTGTGAGCTTGTAGATCGGCTATTTCTGGCAAAGAGGTTTAGTGTAGAGGGGGAAAAGAGCAGACCAAGCACAGAGTGAAATAGTCAGGGACCCAGTCCCTGATAATGGGAGAGGACTTGTGATGTTCTGCCGTACTTTTTATTTATATTTTATCTATTAGTTTGGTCATTACTGTCCCATCAACTTCACTATACAGGAAAATAATACAAAAAATAAATGTGCTTTAAGTAGCATGTGAGGGGTCAAACTAGGGGTTCTTCATGATTCTGAATCCATTGCAAGCATTTGTTGTGCATGAAAAACATTCCTTGGGCAAAATTTTGTCCCCCCAAAATTGTAAAAAGTGATGAGTCATCATAAAATATTAACTTTTCACAGTTTTGGGGGGCTGATAATTTGCCCTAGGAATGTTTTTCATGCAAAACAAATGCTTGCAATGGATTAATCATGAAGAACCCCTAGTTTGACCCCTCACATGCTACTTAAAGCACTTTTTTTTTTTTTTTTTTTTTATATATTTTTCTTTTCCTGTATAGTGAAGTCGATGGGACAGTGAATATACAAATGGCCATAACTTTTTTTCGCGATGTTTCCGTCAGAGCAGGCCTGTCATTCTGTGGACCTTAATGACCAAACTAATAAATAAAACAGAAATAAAAAGTATGGAAAGACATCACAGGTATCACCCCTATTCCTTGAGCTTTTGGGCTTGTGGGTCAATGACTAAAAGGTCAAGTTTATTAAGTATTGATGGTCAAGTGGTTAAATATCTGAAAACACAAACTGACATGAATCCAAAATACACTGATGATTGTGCTGTCAAACAAAACTACTGTATCTGTTGTGGGGGTCCCTGCTTCATCTCTCTCTCTCTCGATTAAGGGGTCCTTGGCCTGAAAACGCTGAAGAGCCCTGGTCTAAAGACTTCTGTGGTTCTTTTCAAGACAAATTCCAAGCCTCATATTTCTGCCTAGCTCCTCCTCCAGTGTTATGGGGAAACTGGTGACCTGACAAAATGTGTGTCCATCTTGTGGACTTCACATATGTCAAACATCCAAAGCAAATCACTGCTGTCTTATTAAGAGTTAAAGCTAGAAGGCCTATGCAGTGGCTTAAAGTAACTAGTAAGTACATTTACTTATTTAAGAGAGATTATAGAATTGGGTCAAATATTCAAAGACTTGCACAAATTGATACAAATTCAATAATGGCAGATCTACAAGCTT
This sequence comes from Nannobrachium achirus, assembly GCF_963921795.1. Classification (NCBI taxonomy): domain Eukaryota; kingdom Metazoa; phylum Chordata; class Actinopteri; order Myctophiformes; family Myctophidae; genus Nannobrachium; species Nannobrachium achirus. The sequence continues at coordinate 64,282,745 of NC_137823.1, forward strand.
GCATCTGCTACTCTTTTTAATAGTTAAAGCATGAAAAAAATGGTTAAAGTAATGATGCGTTCCCGGTCTTAATGGGTTAATTCCTGTGTCTATTCTAGGTGCAGCTCCTCAACCAGCCCAACATCCTCCTTCAGGACAACTACATTACCCAGAAGGCCACTGTGTTTCCTGTCCGCTCCAGTGAGTTCGGATACGCACCAGCAGGGGGCAGCAGCTACCACATCTGTGTGGACGGACAGTGGACCAAACTCACTCTCACATGTCAATGTAAACACACACACACACACACACACACACACACACACACACACACACACACACACACACACACACACACACACACACACCCCTCCACTGGCCCACAACCTCAAGTTTCGATGCCCTCCCTGACGCGGAGTCAGCAGGGGTCGGTAGGAGGGGCACGGGCGCGAAGCCTGTGCCCCTCCCGGTGTCCTAAGGCGCATTGCAGTGATGCCATGGAGAGAATACTCCGTCCTCCTATCTGCGTGGAGCCGTTCTCCGTGTGGAACGGGTGGGGGTCGGAGCGTTGGGGAGTGTGGCTGAGGCATGGTTGAGGTGCTCTCGCTTGAAGTGCACATTGAACTAGGGTCTCCTCGTCCCTCCCGGGGCAGGGGATCTCAGGTTTCGTTTGTGCCGCACCCTTCGTGGGCAGAGCGAAGCATAACGTCCCCAACGACCTACGGGTCAACGGGGAGCCGCATCCCTCTACTCAGCCATACGAGGGCCCTCGGTGGTGTCCCTCTCCCCGATCAAGTCTCTTGATCCTCTTGGGCATCAGTGCAAGCGGAAAGAGCCTGCCGGCTTCCCTATCGCGTGGAGCGGTCTGCGTGAAGTTGCGTGGGGAGTCGGTTAGGCTGAGGAGTACGGCGGATGGGAGGAACGAGGTGCCAAGCACTCGAAGTGCACATTGAGTTAGGGTCCGCCGTCCTTGTGACGGGGGATCTCAGACATCGTTTGTGCCGTGCCCCCTCGGGTGGGCAAGAGTGTGGCCTAATGTTCCCCGACGGCCCCCGGGCCGGGGCGAAGGTTCCGCCCAAACGGGACGCCGCGTTCACACGTCAGCCGTGCGAGGACCCCCTTCGGGGGGCAACCTCTCCTCAAACTGGTGTGACCTTCTGACATGTCAGAAGGTCAACGTAAGCACATAAGCACAACTCCTTACTGTACTGACAGTGGTTCAAACTCACTCTGACATGTCAACGTAAGCACATAAGCATAGCATAAGCATATGCACACATAAGCATATGCACATAAGCATATTATGCACATAAGCATATGCACACATAAGCATATGCACATAAGCATATTATGCACATAAGCTATGCACACATAAGCATATGCACATAAGCATATTATGCACATAAGCATATGCACACATAAGCATAGGCACATAAGCACAACTGTACTGACAGTGGTTCAAACTCAGTGACATGCTGAGCTGAAAGCTCTTCGGAGCTGGCCGGGTGTATGGAGAACCGGAACAATTGGAGACTCCGATGGAAGCTCGTCTGAGGACGACCGAGCGTAGAAAATGTGAGTACTTTTCCCACCTCTGCTAGTATGCTCTGGTTTAATAAACAACATGTATTTGCAGTGCATTTGGACGTTGATGTTTACGTGAAGTCTGCAAGATGGTCACGTGTTTCTGAAGGTCACCAATCACATAGTGCCTCTTTGTTTTATGGCTGTGAGAATGAGAAGGTTTTTGGCGTTTAATGAGCTTGGGAGAGAGAAGGAAGAGATGTTTTTGTTTTAGCAAATGAATAATGAACTGTGAGAGGGAGGGCAGGTCAGTCTGTCTTGTCTGTGTCTTGGTGTTGTTTTTTGCTGTCTTGGTGTGTTGCGTGATCCATTCATGAAGTCATTCATAGGCCAGTATGCTATGATCCCCACAGCTGATTATGCACTGTCTGACCGTGCTCTCGCCCAGGATAGGGAAATGATCCATTCTGATGGAGAGGATCTTGAAGTCACATCATTCGCCAGTTTGCCACCCCCTAATGATTTTGCTGAGTATTTTGTCCAACCCAATTAGGCCATAGATTAGGATGTTTTCTGTGTCTGCACTCAGTAAAAGCAGTGCAGGCACGTAGATAGGGTATATCTTTCTTATTCTTAGATCTTACTTTATGACTGCTAGCTCCTCTCAGACAGGTGTGCTTTCACACAGCTTGTTTGCTTATATAAATCGTTTCCTCTGTTTGATGGTGCATCTTAAACCTGGGAGGGTGTGATGTTTGATGTTTTGAGGGAATGTCTCATTATTAACCACTTTTTCCCCACAGCCCCTGTTGCTTTTTGTCACATTATTTACTCATGTACCCAATGTCATGATTCTAAAGAATTATGGTCTTGCCAGGTTTTGGGCGTTTAATGAGCTTGGGAGAGAGAAGGAAGAGATGTTATTGTTTTAGCAAATTAATAATGAACTGTGAGAGGGAGGGCAAGTCAGTCTGTCTTGTATATGTCTTGGTGTAGGACGTATATACATGTGTGTGACTGACTGTTACAGCGCTGTAAATAAATATTTTCTATTATCTTTTAACATAGTTTCTGAGTCAAGGTTTTGCTGATCTTTTGAGAGTTTCAATTCCGTTATGGAGTCCATAAATTAAGTAGGATTTCTACGTCATAGTGCTCCTACACACGCACGCACGCACATGCAAACGCACACGCACACACACCCCTCCACTGGCTCACAACCTCACAATCCGATGCCCTCCCTGACGCGGAGTCAGCAGGGGTCGGTAGGAGGGACACGGGCGCGAAGCCTGTGCCCCTCCCGGTGTCCTAAGGCGCATTGCAGTGATGCCATGGAGAGAATACTCCAGCCTCCTATCTGCGTGGAGCCGTTCTCCGTGTAGAACGGGTGGGGGTCGGAGCGTTGGGGAGTGTGGCTGAGGCAAGTTTGCAGTAGAAAAAAATACAGTTTCATGACAGCACAAATCACTGGTACAACAAGTGTGATGTGCAGTATTGATACTTTTACTTAAGTACAAAAGGTGAGTACTTTTTCCACCTCTGCTAGTATGCTGTGGTTTAATAAACAACATGTATTTGCAGTGCATTTGGACGTTGATGTTTATGTGAAGTCTGCAAGATGGTCACGTTTCTGAAGGTCACCAATCTCACTAACACCACCATGCTGCCGGAGTTTAGGCTCTATGCACGGCAGCCATGTTGGAAGGAAATTGCTCTGTTCCATTCCGAGTCAGCAGTCATGTTGGTTTATTTTGTTATTGTGGTATTCAAACTTGCATGTATTATCCTGCCTCAAAGGACTATACTGGAAAGTCTTCAGCGAATTCTCTCTGGTATATTTGTGAGAACGGTTTTGTTAAAGCATTCACTTTCCATGTACCCTTTTATTTAGGGGTGTTACCAATGATGCTAATGAAGGCTCTGTTCCATTCTGCTCAAACAGAGTCAGTGTTACCGATGATACTAATGAAGGCTCTGTTCCATTCTGCTCAAACAGTCAGTTTTACCAGTGATACTAATGAAGGCTCTGTTCCATTCTGCTAATACAATGTACCAGGGTACCTTATATTATATGGTCATATAAAAACTATTGTGTGCACACAGGTTCACTTTGAAAAGTATTTATACCGGGCCCGGGGTACAAGTCCAATGCATTTTTGGTTCATGGTTTCAGTGTTATTGTTGTAACCAAGGGTACAAGTCCAATGCATCGGTGGTTCATGGTTTCAGTTTTATGGTTGCAACCCGTTTGTGGGTCTGACTCTGTTCTGAAGGTTTTGAGGTTTTAACTGTGATTTAAGTTTGGATTTTGCACATTGTTCTGATTTCACTGAAGGCACTGTTTTATATTTGATCTGTTGGTATTTTGCATTGCTATTTATTATGGCGTCTGATAAAGGTGTTCAGGGTGAAAATGAAGTATTGTGTGTGTTTATGAAGTATTCAAACTGAATCAATGTGTGTTTATGAGGTATTCAAACTTAATCAATGTGTGTTTATGAAGTATTTAAACTGAATCAAGGAAGCAAGAGATGCTCAGAAGGCTTGACAGCACAAATAACTGGTACAAGTGTGATGTGCAGTATTGATACTTTTACTTAAGTACAAAATGTGAGTACTTTTTCCACCTCTGCTAGTATGCTCTGGTTTAATAAACAACAACAGTTATTTGCAGTGCATTTGGACGTTGATGTTTATGTGAAGTCTGCAAGATGGTCACATGTTTCTGAAGGTCACCAATCTCACTAACACCGCCATGCTGCCGGAGTTTAGGCTCTATGCACGGCAGCCATGTTGGAAGGAAATTGCTCTGTTCCTTTCTGCTCAAACAGAGTCAGCAATCATGTTTGTTTCTTTTGTTATTGTGGTATTCAAACTTGCATGTATTATCCTGCCTCAAAGGACTATACTGGAAAGTCTTCAGCTAATTCTCTCTGGTATATATGTGAGAACGGTTTTGTTAAAGCATTCCCTTTCCATGTACCCTTTTATTTAGGGATGTGGGTCAATGAATTGAATGTATATAATATATAAATGTCAGTGTTACTAATGAAGGCTCTGTTCTATTCTGCTCAAACAGAGTCAGTGTTACCGATGATACTAATGAAGGCTCTGTTCCATTCTGCTCAGAGTCAGTGTTACTGATGATACTAATGAAGGCTCTGTTCCATTCTGCTCAAACATGGTCAGTGCCCGGGGTACAAGTCCAATGCATTGTTGGTTCATGGTTTCAGATTTATGGTTTTAATCCGGGTACAAGTCCAATGCATTGGTGGTTCATGGTTTGTTTTATGGTTGTTACCCGGGGTACAAGTCCAATGCATTGGTGGTTCATGGTTTCAGTTTTATGGTTGTAAACAGTTCGAGGGTTCATGGTTCACTGTTACAATGTTATGGTTGCAACCCGTTCTTGGGTCTGACTCTGTTCTGAAGGTTTTGAGGTTTTAACTGTGATTTAAGTTTGGGTTTTGCACATTGTACTGATTTCACTGAAGGCACTGTTTTATATTTGAACTCTTGGTATTTTGCATTGCTATTTATTATGGCGTCTGATAAAGGTGTTCAGGATGAAAATGAATTATGCGTAATGGTTGAACTACCCGCCACTGGGGCTGAAACGCATAGGCCTACTGATGGTGACGCAATTCACACTCAAAGGGTCGGACTTGAACTTGAATCTGCGCAGGTTGAGCCAGCCACGCTGGCTGTTGTAAAGGGTTCACAGCCCCCAGAGGCTGAAAAACTGTCCGAAACCACTCAAAGTGTTGTCGAAACGGATACACCGGTCACAAAACGAAAAAGCATATTGACACCTAAACCCTAAAGCCCTACTGGATAAACTGGAAACTTTGCAAAAAAAGAGAGGCAAAATTGAGCAATGCATCTGACCTGCAAAAAAGCATTTGGGAGTGGATGCAAACTGGATCCCAACATGAGGTTCAATGTGTGTTTATGAAGTATTTAAACTTAATCAATTTGTGTTTATGAAGTATTTAAACTGAATCAATGTGTGTTTATTAAGTATTTAAACTTAATGTGTTTTTATGAAGTATTTAAACTTAATGTGTGTTTATGAAGTATTTAAACTTAATCAAGGAAGCAAGAGATGTACAAAGTACAAGGGAAAACATTCTGAAAAAGAAATGTGAAATGGAGGAGGAGGAAGAAATGCTGATAAAGAGAAAGGAAATGATGGAGCTTGATGCACAACTGAGAGCTACCAACGGAAAAATAGCAGTCGCCCCCAGTCGCCAAGCTCTGTCACTCTCACATTCAGATGGAATGGAATCCTACTACAGGAAAGGAACCATGTTAAAGGAACCCGCAGTCACACTCAATCCTCAAGCCAAAGAGTTCCAACCTACCATGCAGCAACCTCCACTACCACAGCAACAGTTAACTCAACCTTCCACGCAGCAATCTCTACAACCACAGCAGCAGTTAACTCAATCTTCGACACAGCAATCTCTACAACCACAGCAACAGTTAACTCAACCTTCCACGCAGCAATCTCTAAAACCACAGCAACAGTTAACTCAACCTTCCACACAGCAACCTCTACAACCACACTAAGTCTACAACCGGGTACAAGTCCAATGCATTGGTGGTTCATGGTTTCAGTTTTATGGTTGTAACCCGGGTACAAGTCCAATGCATTGGATGTTCATGGTTTCAGTTTTATGATTGTAACCCGTGGTACAAGTCCAATGCATTGGTGGTTCATGGTTTCCGTTTTATGGTTGTAACCCGTTCGAGGGTTCATGGTTCACTGTTACAATGTTATGGTTGCAACCCGTTCGTGGGTCTGACTCTGTTCTGAAGGGTTTGAGGTTTTAACTGATTTAAGTTTGGGTTTTTCACATTGTTCTGATTTCACTGAAGGCATAGGCCTACTGATGGTGACGCAATGCACGCTGGCTGTTGTAAAGGGTTCACAGCCCCCAGAGGCTGAAAAACTGTCCGAAACCACTCAAAGTGTTGTCGAAACGGAGACACCGGTCACAAAACGAAAAAGCATATTGACACCTAAACCCTAAAGTCCTACTGGATAAACTGGAAACTTTGCAAAAAGAGAGGCAAAATTGAGCAATGCATCTGACCTGCAAAAAAGCGTTTGGGAGTGGATGCAAACTGGATCCCAACATGAGGTTCAATGTGTGTTTATGAAGTATTTAAACTTAATCAATTTGTGTTTATGAAGTATTTAAACTGAATCAATGTGTTTTTATGAAGTATTTAAACTTAATGTGTTTTTATGAAGTATTTAAACTGAATCAATGTGTGTTTATGAAGTATTTAAACTTAATGTGTGTTTATGAAGTATTTAAACTTAATCAATGTGTGTTTATGAACTGGATGCAAACTGGATCCAAACATGAGGTGCAATGTGTGTTTATGAAGTATTTAAACTTAATCAATGTGTGGTTATGAAGTATTTAAACTTAATCAAGGAAGCAAGAGATGTACAAAGTACAAAGGAAAACATTCTGAAAAAGAAATGTGAAATGGAGGAGGAGGAAGAAATGCTGATAAAGAGAAAGGAAATGATGGAGCTTGATGCACAACTGAGAGCTACCAACGGAAAAATAGCAGTCGCCCCCAGTCGCCAAGCTCTGTCACTCACACATTCAGATGGAATGGAATCCTACTACAGGAAAGGAACCATGTTAAAGGAACCCGCAGTCACACTCAATCCTCAAGCCAAAGAGTTCCAACCTACCATGCAGAAACCTCCACTACCACAGCAACAGTTAACTCAACCTTCCAGGCAGCAATCTCTACAACCACAGCAGCAGTTAACTCAACCTTCCACACAGCAATCTCTACAACCACAGCAATAGTTAACTCAACCTTCCACACAGCAATCTCTAAAACCACAGCAACAGTTAACTCAACCTTCCACACAGCAATCTCTACAACCACAGCAACAGTTAACTCAACCTTCCACGCAGCAATCTCTAAAACCACAGCAACAGTTAACTCAACTTTCCACACAGCAACCTCTACAACCACACTAAGTCTACAACCGGGTACAAGTCCAATGCATTGGATGTTCATGGTTTCAGTTTTATGATTGTAACCCGTGGTACAAGTCCAATGCATTGGTGGTTCATGGTTTCAGTTTTATGGTTGCAACCCATTGGAGGGTTCATGGTTCACTGTTACAATGTTATGGTCGCAACCCGTTCGTGGGTCTGACTCTGTTCTGAAGGGTTTGAGGTTTTAACTGATTTAAGTTTGGGTTTTTCACATCGTTCTGATTTCACTGAAGGCATAGGCCTACTGATGGTGACGCAATGCACGATGGCTGTTGTAAAGGGTTCACAGCCCCCAGAGACTGAAAAACTGTCCGAAACCACTCAAAGTGTTGTCGAAACGGAGACACCGGTCACAAAACGAAAAAGCATATTGACACCTAAACCCTAAAGCCCTACTGGATAAACTGGAAACTTTGCAAAAAGAGAGAGGCAAAATTGAGCAATGCATCTGACCTGCAAAAAAGCATTTGGGAGTGGATACAAACTGGATCCCAACATGAGGTTCAATGTGTGTTTATGAAGTATTTAAACTTAATCAATTTGTGTTTATGAAGTATTTAAACTGAATCAATGTGTTTTTATGAAGTATTTAAACTTAATCAATGTGTGTTTATGAAGTATTTAAACTTAATGTGTGTTTATGAAGTATTTAAACTTAATCAATGTGTGTTTATGAACTGGATGCAAACTGGATCCAAACATGAGGTGCAATGTGTGTTTATGAAGTATTTAAACTTAATCAATGTGTGTTTATGAAGTATTTAAACTTAATCAAGGAAGCAAGAGATGTACAAAGTACAAAGGAAAACATTCTGAAAAAGAAATGTGAAATGGAGGAGGAGGAAGAAATGCTGATAAAGAGAAAGGAAATGATGGAGCTTGATGCACAACTGAGAGCTACCAACGGAAAAATAGCAGTCGCCCCCAGTTGCCAAGCTCTGTCACTCACACATTCAGGAATGGAATCCTACTACAGGAAAGGAACCATGTTAAAGGAACCCGCAGTCACACTCAATCCTCAAGCCAAAGAGTTCCAACCTACCATGCAGCAACCTCCACTACCACAGCAACAGTTAACTCAACCTTCCACGCAGCAATCTCTACAACCACAGCAGCAGTTAACTCAACCTTCCACACAGCAATCTCTACAACCACAGCAACAGTTAACTCAACCTTCCACGCAGCAATCTCTAAAACCACAGCAACAGTTAACTCAACCTTCCACACAGCAACCTCTACAACCACACTAAGTCTACAACCGGGTACAAGTCCAATGCATTGGTGGTTCATGGTTTCAGTTTTATGGTTGTAACCCGGGTACAAGTCCAATGCATTGGATGTTCATGGTTTCAGTTTTATGATTGTAACCCGTGGTACAAGTCCAATGCATTGGTGGTTCATGGTTTCCGTTTTATGGTTGTAACCCGTTCGAGGGTTCATGGTTCACTGTTACAATGTTATGGTTGCAACCCGTTTGTGGGTCTGACTCTGTTCTGAAGGGTTTGAGGTTTTAACTGATTTAAGTTTGGGTTTTTCACATTGTTCTGATTTCACTGAAGGCATAGGCCTACTGATGGTGACGCAATGCACGCTGGCTGTTGTATAGGGTTCACAGCCCCCAGAGGCTGAAAAACTGTCCGAAACCACTCAAAGTGCTGTCGAAACGGAGACACCGGTCACAAAACGAAAAAGCATATTGACACCTAAACCCTAAAGTCCTACTGGATAAACTGGAAACTTTGCAAAAAGAGAGGCAAAATTGAGCAATGCATCTGACCTGCAAAAAAGCGTTTGGGAGTGGATGCAAACTGGATCCCAACATGAGGTTCAATGTGTGTTTATGAAGTATTTAAACTTAATCAATTTGTGTTTATGAAGTATTTAAACTGAATCAATGTGTTTTTATGAAGTATTTAAACTTAATGTGTTTTTATGAAGTATTTAAACTGAATCAATGTGTGTTTATGAAGTATTTAAACTTAATGTGTGTTTATGAAGTATTTAAACTTAATCAATGTGTGTTTATGAACTGGATGCAAACTGGATCCAAACATGAGGTGCAATGTGTGTTTATGAAGTATTTAAACTTAATCAATGTGTGGTTATGAAGTATTTAAACTTAATCAAGGAAGCAAGAGATGTACAAAGTACAAAGGAAAACATTCTGAAAAAGAAATGTGAAATGGAGGAGGAGGAAGAAATGCTGATAAAGAGAAAGGAAATGATGGAGCTTGATGCACAACTGAGAGCTACCAACGGAAAAATAGCAGTCGCCCCCAGTCGCCAAGCTCTGTCACTCACACATTCAGATGGAATGGAATCCTACAACAGGAAAGGAACCATGTTAAAGGAACCCGCAGTCACACTCAATCCTCAAGCCAAAGAGTTCCAACCTACCATGCAGAAACCTCCACTACCACAGCAACAGTTAACTCAACCTTCCAGGCAGCAATCTCTACAACCACAGCAGCAGTTAACTCAACCTTCCACACAGCAATCTCTACAACCACAGCAATAGTTAACTCAACCTTCCACACAGCAATCTCTAAAACCACAGCAACAGTTAACTCAACCTTCCACACAGCAATCTCTACAACCACAGCAACAGTTAACTCAACCTTCCACGCAGCAATCTCTAAAACCACAGCAACAGTTAACTCAACTTTCCACACAGCAACCTCTACAACCACACTAAGTCTACAACCGGGTACAAGTCCAATGCATTGGTGGTTCATGGTTTCAGTTTTATGGTTGTAACCCGGGTACAAGTCCAATGCATTGGATGTTCATGGTTTCAGTTTTATGATTGTAACCCGTGGTACAAGTCCAATGCATTGGTGGTTCATGGTTTCAGTTTTATGGTTGCAACCCGTTGGAGGGTTCATGGTTCACTGTTACAATGTTATGGTCGCAACCCGTTCGTGGGTCTGACTCTGTTCTGAAGGGTTTGAGGTTTTAACTGATTTAAGTTTGGGTTTTTCACATCGTTCTGATTTCACTGAAGGCATAGGCCTACTGATGGTGACGCAATGCACGATGGCTGTTGTAAAGGGTTCACAGCCCCCAGAGACTGAAAAACTGTCCGAAACCACTTAAAGTGTTGTCGAAACGGAGACACCGGTCACAAAACGAAAAAGCATATTGACACCTAAACCCTAAAGCCTTACTGGATAAACTGGAAACTTTGCAAAAAGAGAGAGGCAAAATTGAGCAATGCATCTGACCTGCAAAAAAGCATTTGGGAGTGGATACAAACTGGATCCCAACATGAGGTTCAATGTGTGTTTATGAAGTATTTAAACTTAATCAATTTGTGTTTATGAAGTATTTAAACTGAATCAATGTGTTTTTATGAAGTATTTAAACTTAATCAATGTGTGTTTATGAAGTATTTAAACTTAATGTGTGTTTATGAAGTATTTAAACTTAATCAATGTGTGTTTATGAACTGGATGCAAACTGGATCCAAACATGAGGTGCAATGTGTGTTTATGAAGTATTTAAACTTAATCAATGTGTGTTTATGAAGTATTTAAACTTAATCAAGGAAGCAAGAGATGTACAAAGTACAAAGGAAAACATTCTGAAAAAGAAATGTGAAATGGAGGAGGAGGAAGAAATGCTGATAAAGAGAAAGGAAATGATGGAGCTTGATGCACAACTGAGAGCTACCAACGGAAAAATAGCAGTCGCCCCCAGTTGCCAAGCTCTGTCACTCACACATTCAGGAATGGAATCCTACTACAGGAAAGGAACCATGTTAAAGGAACCCGCAGTCACACTCAATCCTCAAGCCAAAGAGTTCCAACCTACCATGCAGCAACCTCCACTACCACAGCAACAGTTAACTCAACCTTCCACGCAGCAATCTCTACAACCACAGCAGCAGTTAACTCAACCTTCCACACAGCAATCTCTACAACCACAGCAACAGTTAACTCAACCTTCCACGCAGCAATCTCTAAAACCACAGCAACAGTTAACTCAACCTTCCACACAGCAACCTCTACAACCACACTAAGTCTACAACCGGGTACAAGTCCAATGCATTGGTGGTTCATGGTTTCAGTTTTATGGTTGTAACCCGGGTACAAGTCCAATGCATTGGATGTTCATGGTTTCAGTTTTATGATTGTAACCCGTGGTACAAGTCCAATGCATTGGTGGTTCATGGTTTCCGTTTTATGGTTGTAACCCGTTCGAGGGTTCATGGTTCACTGTTACAATGTTATGGTTGCAACCCGTTTGTGGGTCTGACTCTGTTCTGAAGGGTTTGAGGTTTTAACTGATTTAAGTTTGGGTTTTTCACATTGTTCTGATTTCACTGAAGGCATAGGCCTACTGATGGTGACGCAATGCACGCTGGCTGTTGTATAGGGTTCACAGCCCCCAGAGGCTGAAAAACTGTCCGAAACCACTCAAAGTGCTGTCGAAACGGAGACACCGGTCACAAAACGAAAAAGCATATTGACACCTAAACCCTAAAGTCCTACTGGATAAACTGGAAACTTTGCAAAAAGAGAGGCAAAATTGAGCAATGCATCTGACCTGCAAAAAAGCGTTTGGGAGTGGATGCAAACTGGATCCCAACATGAGGTTCAATGTGTGTTTATGAAGTATTTAAACTTAATCAATTTGTGTTTATGAAGTATTTAAACTGAATCAATGTGTTTTTATGAAGTATTTAAACTTAATGTGTTTTTATGAAGTATTTAAACTGAATCAATGTGTGTTTATGAAGTATTTAAACTTAATGTGTGTTTATGAAGTATTTAAACTTAATCAATGTGTGTTTATGAACTGGATGCAAACTGGATCCAAACATGAGGTGCAATGTGTGTTTATGAAGTATTTAAACTTAATCAATGTGTGGTTATGAAGTATTTAAACTTAATCAAGGAAGCAAGAGATGTACAAAGTACAAAGGAAAACATTCTGAAAAAGAAATGTGAAATGGAGGAGGAGGAAGAAATGCTGATAAAGAGAAAGGAAATGATGGAGCTTGATGCACAACTGAGAGCTACCAACGGAAAAATAGCAGTCGCCAAGCTCTGTCACTCACACATTCAGATGGAATGGAATCCTACTACAGGAAAGGAACCATGTTAAAGGAACCCGCAGTCACACTCAATCCTCAAGCCAAAGAGTTCCAACCTACCATGCAGAAACCTCCACTACCACAGCAACAGTTAACTCAACCTTCCAGGCAGCAATCTCTACAACCACAGCAGCAGTTAACTCAACCTTCCACACAGCAATCTCTACAACCACAGCAATAGTTAACTCAACCTTCCACACAGCAATCTCTAAAACCACAGCAACAGTTAACTCAACCTTCCACACAGCAATCTCTACAACCACAGCAACAGTTAACTCAACCTTCCACGCAGCAATCTCTAAAACCACAGCAACAGTTAACTCAACTTTCCACACAGCAACCTCTACAACCACACTAAGTCTACAACCGGGTACAAGTCCAATGCATTGGTGGTTCATGGTTTCAGTTTTATGGTTGTAACCCGGGTACAAGTCCAATGCATTGGATGTTCATGGTTTCAGTTTTATGATTGTAACCCGTGGTACAAGTCCAATGCATTGGTGGTTCATGGTTTCAGTTTTATGGTTGCAACCCGTTGGAGGGTTCATGGTTCACTGTTACAATGTTATGGTCGCAACCCGTTCGTGGGTCTGACTCTGTTCTGAAGGGTTTGAGGTTTTAACTGATTTAAGTTTGGGTTTTTCACATCGTTCTGATTTCACTGAAGGCATAGGCCTACTGATGGTGACGCAATGCACGATGGCTGTTGTAAAGGGTTCACAGCCCCCAGAGACTGAAAAACTGTCCGAAACCACTCAAAGTGTTGTCGAAACTGAGACACCGGTCACAAAACGAAAAAGCATATTGACACCTAAACCCTAAAGCCCTACTGGATAAACTGGAAACTTTGCAAAAAGAGAGAGGCAAAATTGAGCAATGCATCTGACCTGCAAAAAAGCATTTGGGAGTGGATGCAAACTGGATCCCAACATGAGGTTAAATGTGTGTTTATGAAGTATTTAAACTTAATCAATTTGTGTTTATGAAGTATTTAAACTGAATCAATGTGTTTTTATGAAGTATTTAAACTTAATCAATGTGTGTTTATGAAGTATTTAAACTTAATGTGTGTTTATGAAGTATTTAAACTTAATCAATGTGTGTTTATGAACTGGATGCAAACTGGATCCAAACATGAGGTGCAATGTGTGTTTATGAAGTATTTAAACTTAATCAATGTGTGTTTATGAAGTATTTAAACTTAATCAAGGAAGCAAGAGATGTACAAAGTACAAAGGAAAACATTCTGAAAAAGAAATGTGAAATGGAGGAGGAGGAAGAAATGCTGATAAAGAGAAAGGAAATGATGGAGCTTGATGCACAACTGAGAGCTACCAACGGAAAAATAGCAGTCGCCCCCAGTTGCCAAGCTCTGTCACTCACACATTCAGGAATGGAATCCTACTACAGGAAAGGAACCATGTTAAAGGAACCCGCAGTCACACTCAATCCTCAAGCCAAAGAGTTCCAACCTACCATGCAGCAACCTCCACTACCACAGCAACAGTTAACTCAACCTTCCACGCAGCAATCTCTACAACCACAGCAGCAGTTAACTCAACCTTCCACACAGCAATCTCTACAACCACAGCAACAGTTAACTCAACCTTCCACGCAGCAATCTCTAAAACCACAGCAACAGTTAACTCAACCTTCCACACAGCAACCTCTACAACCACACTAAGTCTACAACCGGGTACAAGTCCAATGCATTGGTGGTTCATGGTTTCAGTTTTATGGTTGTAACCCGGGTACAAGTCCAATGCATTGGATGTTCATGGTTTCAGTTTATGATTGTAACCCGTGGTACAAGTCCAATGCATTGGTGGTTCATGGTTTCAGTTTTATGGTTGTAACCCGTTCGAGGGTTCATGGTTCACTGTTACAATGTTATGGTTGCAACCCGTTCGTGGGTCTGACTCTGTTCTGAAGGGTTTGAGGTTTTAACTGATTTAAGTTTGGGTTTTTCACATTGTTCTGATTTCACTGAAGGCATAGGCCTACTGATGGTGACGCAATGCACGCTGGCTGTTGTAAAGGGTTCACAGCCCCCAGAGGCTGAAAAACTGTCCGAAACCACTCAAAGTGTTGTCGAAACGGAGACACCGGTCACAAAACTAAAAAGCATATTGACACCTAAACCCTAAAGCCCTACTGGATAAACTGGAAACTTTGCAAAAAGAGAGAGGCAAAATTGAGCAATGCATCTGACCTGCAAAAAAGCATTTGGGAGTGGATGCAAACTGGATCCCAACATGAGGTGCAATGTGTGTTTATGAAGTATTTAAATTGAATCAATGTGTGTTTCTGAAGTATTTAAACTTAATGTGTGTTTATATAGTATTTAAACTTAATCAATGTGTGTTTATGAACTGGATGCAAACTGGATCCAAACATGAGGTGCAATGTGTGTTTATGAAGTATTTAAACTTAATTAATGTGTGTTTATGAAGTATTTAAACTTAATGTGTGTTTATGAAGTATTTAAACTTAATCAATGTGTGTTTATGAACTGGATGCAAACTGGATCCAAACATGAGGTGCAATGTGTGTTTATGAAGTATTTAAACTTAATCAATGTGTGTTTATGAAGTATTTAAACTTAATCAAGGAAGCAAGAGATGTACAAAGTACAAAGGAAAACATTCTGAAAAAGAAATGTGAAATGGAGGAGGAGGAAGAAATGCTGATAAAGAGAAAGGAAATGATGGAGCTTGATGCACAACTGAGAGCTACCAACGGAAAAATAGCAGTCGCCCCCAGTCGCCAAGCTCTGTCACTCACACATTCAGATGGAATGGAATCCTACTACAGGAAAGGAACCATGTTAAAGGAAACCGCAGTCACACTCAATCCTCAAGCCAAAGAGTTCCAACCTACCATGCAGCAACCTCCACTACCAAAGCAACAGTTAACTCAACCTTCCACGCAGCAATCTCTACAACCACAGCAGCAGTTAACTCAACCTTCCACACGGCAATCTCTACAACCACAGCAACAGTTAACTCAACCTTCCACGCAGCAATCTCTAAAACCACAGCAACAGTTAACTCAACCTTCCACACAGCAACCTCTACAACCACACTAAGTCTACAACCGGGTACAAGTCCAATGCATTGGTGGTTCATGGTTTCAGTTTTATGGTTGTAACCCGGGTACAAGTCCAATGCATTGGATGTTCATGGTTTCAGTTGTATGATTGTAACCCGTGGTACAAGTCCAATGCATTGGTGGTTCATGGTTTTAGTTTTATGGTTGTAACCCGTTCGAGGGCTCATGGTTCACTGTTACAATGTTATGGTTGCAACCCGTTCGTGGGTCTGACTCTGTTCTGAAGGGTTTGAGGTTTTAACTGATATAAGTTTGGGTTTTTCACATTGTTCTGATTTCACTGAAGGCATAGGCCTACTGATGGTGACGCAATGCACGCTGGCTGTTGTAAAGGGTTCACAGCCCCCAGAGGCTGAAAAACTGTCCGAAACCACTCAAAGTGTTGTCGAAACGGAGACACCGGTCACAAAACGAAAAAGCATATTGACACCTAAACCCTAAAGCCCTACTGGATAAACTGGAAACTTTGCAAAAAGAGAGAGGCAAAATTGAGCAATGCATCTGACCTGCAAAAAAGCATTTGGGAGTGGATGCAAACTGGATCCCAACATGAGGTTCAATGTGTGTTTATGAAGTATTTAAACTTAATCAATTTGTGTTTATGAAGTATTTAAACTGAATCAATGTGTTTTTATGAAGTATTTAAACTTAATGTGTTTTTATGAAGTATTTAAACTGAATCAATGTGTGTTTATGAAGTATTTAAACTTAATGTGTGTTTATGAAGTATTTAAACTTAATCAATGTGTGTTTATGAAGTATTTAAACTTAATCAAGGAAGCAAGAGATGTACAAAGTACAAAGGAAAACATTCTGAAAAAGAAATGTGAAATGGAGGAGGAGGAAGAAATGCTGATAAAGAGAAAGGAAATGATGGAGCTTGATGCACAACTGAGAGCTACCAACGGAAAAATAGCAGTCGCCCCCAGTCGCCAAGCTCTGTCACACTCACATTCAGGAATGGAATCCTACTACAGGAAAGGAACCATGTTAAAGGAACCCGCAGTCACACTCAATCCTCAAGCCAAAGAATTCCAACCTACCATGCAGCAACCTCCACTACCACAGCAACAGTTAACTCAACCTTCCACGCAGCAATCTCTACAACCACAGCAGCAGTTAACTCAACCTTCCACACAGCAATCTCTACAACCACAGCAACAGTTAACTCAACCTTCCACGCAGCAATCTCTAAAACCACAGCAACAGTTAACTCAACCTTCCACACAGCAACCTCTACAACCAAACTAAGTATACAACCGGGTACAAGTCCAATGCATTGGTGGTTCATGGTTTCAGTTTTATGGTTGTAACCCGGGTACAAGTCCAATGCATTGGTGGTTCATGGTTTCAGTTTTATGGTTGCAACCCGTTGGAGGGTTCATGGTTCACTGTTACAATGTTATGGTTGCAACCCGTTCGTGGGTCTGACTCTGTTCTGAAGGGTTTGAGGTTTTAACTGATTTAAGTTTGGGTTTTTCACATTGTTCTGATTTCACTGAAGGCATAGGCCTACTGATGGTGACGCAATGCACGCTGGCTGTTGTAAAGGGTTCACAGCCCCCAGAGGCTGAAAAACTGTCCGAAACCACTCAAAGTGTTGTCGAAACGGAGACACCGGTCACAAAACAAAAAAGCATATTGACACCTAAACCCTAAAGCCCTACTGGATAAACTGGAAACTTTGCAAAAAGAGAGAGGCAAAATTGAACAATGCATCTGACCTGCAAAAAAGCATTTGGGAGTGGATGCAAACTGGATCCCAACATGAGGTGCAATGTGTGTTTATGAAGTATTTAAATTGAATCAATGTGTGTTTCTGAAGTATTTAAACTTAATGTGTTTTTATGAAGTATTTAAACTGAATCAATGTGTGTTTATGAAGTATTTAAACTTAATGTGTGTTTATGAAGTATTTAAACTTAATCAATGTGTGTTTATGAACTGGATGCAAACTGGATCCAAACATGAGGTGCAATGTGTGTTTATGAAGTATTTAAACTTAATCAATGTGTGGTTATGAAGTATTTAAACTTAATCAAGGAAGCAAGAGATGTACAAAGTACAAAGGAAAACATTCTGAAAAAGAAATGTGAAATGGAGGAGGAGGAAGAAATGCTGATAAAGAGAAAGGAAATGATGGAGCTTGATGCACAACTGAGAGCTACCAACGGAAAAATAGCAGTCGCCCCCAGTCGCCAAGCTCTGTCACTCACACATTCAGATGGAATGGAATCCTACTACAGGAAAGGAACCATGTTAAAGGAACCCGCAGTCACACTCAATCCTCAAGCCAAAGAGTTCCAACCTACCATGCAGAAACCTCCACTACCACAGCAACAGTTAACTCAACCTTCCAGGCAGCAATCTCTACAACCACAGCAGCAGTTAACTCAACCTTCCACACAGCAATCTCTACAACCACAGCAATAGTTAACTCAACCTTCCACACAGCAATCTCTAAAACCACAGCAACAGTTAACTCAACCTTCCACACAGCAATCTCTACAACCACAGCAACAGTTAACTCAACCTTCCACGCAGCAATCTCTAAAACCACAGCAACAGTTAACTCAACTTTCCACACAGCAACCTCTACAACCACACTAAGTCTACAACCGGGTACAAGTCCAATGCATTGGTGGTTCATGGTTTCAGTTTTATGGTTGTAACACGGGTACAAGTCCAATGCATTGGATGTTCATGGTTTCAGTTTTATGATTGTAACCCGTGGTACAAGTCCAATGCATTGGTGGTTCATGGTTTCAGTTTTATGGTTGCAACCCGTTGGAGGGTTCATGGTTCACTGTTACAATGTTATGGTCGCAACCCGTTCGTGGGTCTGACTCTGTTCTGAAGGGTTTGAGGTTTTAACTGATTTAAGTTTGGGTTTTTCACATCGTTCTGATTTCACTGAAGGCATAGGCCTACTGATGGTGACGCAATGCACGATGGCTGTTGTAAAGGGTTCACAGCCCCCAGAGACTGAAAAACTGTCCGAAACCACTCAAAGTGTTGTCGAAACGGAGACACCGGTCACAAAACGAAAAAGCATATTGACACCTAAACCCTAAAGCCCTACTGGATAAACTGGAAACTTTGCAAAAAGAGAGAGGCAAAATTGAGCAATGCATCTGACCTGCAAAAAAGCATTTGGGAGTGGATGCAAACTGGATCCCAACATGAGGTTAAATGTGTGTTTATGAAGTATTTAAACTTAATCAATTTGTGTTTATGAAGTATTTAAACTGAATCAATGTGTTTTTATGAAGTATTTAAACTTAATCAATGTGTGTTTATGAAGTATTTAAACTTAATGTGTGTTTATGAAGTATTTAAACTTAATCAATGTGTGTTTATGAACTGGATGCAAACTGGATCCAAACATGAGGTGCAATGTGTGTTTATGAAGTATTTAAACTTAATCAATGTGTGTTTATGAAGTATTTAAACTTAATCAAGGAAGCAAGAGATGTACAAAGTACAAAGGAAAACATTCTGAAAAAGAAATGTGAAATGGAGGAGGAGGAAGAAATGCTGATAAAGAGAAAGGAAATGATGGAGCTTGATGCACAACTGAGAGCTACCAACGGAAAAATAGCAGTCGCCCCCAGTTGCCAAGCTCTGTCACTCACACATTCAGGAATGGAATCCTACTACAGGAAAGGAACCATGTTAAAGGAACCCGCAGTCACACTCAATCCTCAAGCCAAAGAGTTCCAACCTACCATGCAGCAACCTCCACTACCACAGCAACAGTTAACTCAACCTTCCACGCAGCAATCTCTACAACCACAGCAGCAGTTAACTCAACCTTCCACACAGCAATCTCTACAACCACAGCAACAGTTAACTCAACCTTCCACGCAGCAATCTCTAAAACCACAGCAACAGTTAACTCAACCTTCCACACAGCAACCTCTACAACCACACTAAGTCTACAACCGGGTACAAGTCCAATGCATTGGTGGTTCATGGTTTCAGTTTTATGGTTGTAACCCGGGTACAAGTCCAATGCATTGGATGTTCATGGTTTCAGTTTTATGATTGTAACCCGTGGTACAAGTCCAATGCATTGGTGGTTCATGGTTTCAGTTTTATGGTTGTAACCCGTTCGAGGGTTCATGGTTCACTGTTACAATGTTATGGTTGCAACCCGTTCGTGGGTCTGACTCTGTTCTGAAGGGTTTGAGGTTTTAACTGATTTAAGTTTGGGTTTTTCACATTGTTCTGATTTCACTGAAGGCATAGGCCTACTGATGGTGACGCAATGCACGCTGGCTGTTGTAAAGGGTTCACAGCCCCCAGAGGCTGAAAAACTGTCCGAAACCACTCAAAGTGTTGTCGAAACGGAGACACCGGTCACAAAACTAAAAAGCATATTGACACCTAAACCCTAAAGCCCTACTGGATAAACTGGAAACTTTGCAAAAAGAGAGAGGCAAAATTGAGCAATGCATCTGACCTGCAAAAAAGCATTTGGGAGTGGATGCAAACTGGATCCCAACATGAGGTTCAATGTGTGTTTATGAAGTATTTAAACTTAATCAATTTGTATTTATGAAGTATTTAAACTGAATCAATGTGTTTTTATGAAGTATTTAAACTTAATGTCTTTTATGAAGTATTTAAACTGAATCAATGTGTGTTTATGAAGTATTTAAACTTAATGTGTGTTTATATAGTATTTAAACTTAATCAATGTGTGTTTATGAACTGGATGCAAACTGGATCCAAACATGAGGTGCAATGTGTGTTTATGAAGTATTTAAACTTAATTAATGTGTGTTTATGAAGTATTTAAACTTAATGTGTGTTTATGAAGTATTTAAACTTAATCAATGTGTGTTTATGAACTGGATTAAAACTGGATCCAAACATGAGGTGCAATGTGTGTTTATGAAGTATTTAAACTTAATCAATGTGTGTTTATGAAGTATTTAAACTTAATCAAGGAAGCAAGAGATGTACAAAGTACAAAGGAAAACATTCTGAAAAAGAAATGTGAAATGGAGGAGGAGGAAGAAATGCTGATAAAGAGAAAGGAAATGATGGAGCTTGATGCACAACTGAGAGCTACCAACGGAAAAATAGCAGTCGCCCCCAGTCGCCAAGCTCTGTCACTCACACATTCAGATGGAATGGAATCCTACTACAGGAAAGGAACCATGTTAAAGGAAACCGCAGTCACACTCAATCCTCAAGCCAAAGAGTTCCAACCTACCATGCAGCAACCTCCACTACCAAAGCAACAGTTAACTCAACCTTCCACGCAGCAATCTCTACAACCACAGCAGCAGTTAACTCAACCTTCCACACGGCAATCTCTACAACCACAGCAACAGTTAACTCAACCTTCCACGCAGCAATCTCTAAAACCACAGCAACAGTTAACTCAACCTTCCACACAGCAACCTCTACAACCACACTAAGTCTACAACCGGGTACAAGTCCAATGCATTGGTGGTTCATGGTTTCAGTTTTATGGTTGTAACCCGGGTACAAGTCCAATGCATTGGATGTTCATGGTTTCAGTTGTATGATTGTAACCCGTGGTACAAGTCCAATGCATTGGTGGTTCATGGTTTTAGTTTTATGGTTGTAACCCGTTCGAGGGCTCATGGTTCACTGTTACAATGTTATGGTTGCAACCCGTTCGTGGGTCTGACTCTGTTCTGAAGGGTTTGAGGTTTTAACTGATATAAGTTTGGGTTTTTCACATTGTTCTGATTTCACTGAAGGCATAGGCCTACTGATGGTGACGCAATGCACGCTGGCTGTTGTAAAGGGTTCACAGCCCCCAGAGGCTGAAAAACTGTCCGAAACCACTCAAAGTGTTGTCGAAACGGAGACACCGGTCACAAAACGAAAAAGCATATTGACACCTAAACCCTAAAGCCCTACTGGATAAACTGGAAACTTTGCAAAAAGAGAGAGGCAAAATTGAGCAATGCATCTGACCTGCAAAAAAGCATTTGGGAGTGGATGCAAACTGGATCCCAACATGAGGTTCAATGTGTGTTTATGAAGTATTTAAACTTAATCAATTTGTGTTTATGAAGTATTTAAACTGAATCAATGTGTTTTTATGAAGTATTTAAACTTAATGTGTTTTTATGAAGTATTTAAACTGAATCAATGTGTGTTTATGAAGTATTTAAACTTAATGTGTGTTTATGAAGTATTTAAACTTAATCAATGTGTGTTTATGAAGTATTTAAACTTAATCAAGGAAGCAAGAGATGTACAAAGTACAAAGGAAAACATTCTGAAAAAGAAATGTGAAATGGAGGAGGAGGAAGAAATGCTGATAAAGAGAAAGGAAATGATGGAGCTTGATGCACAACTGAGAGCTACCAACGGAAAAATAGCAGTCGCCCCCAGTCGCCAAGCTCTGTCACACTCACATTCAGGAATGGAATCCTACTACAGGAAAGGAACCATGTTAAAGGAACCCGCAGTCACACTCAATCCTCAAGCCAAAGAATTCCAACCTACCATGCAGCAACCTCCACTACCACAGCAACAGTTAACTCAACCTTCCACGCAGCAATCTCTACAACCACAGCAGCAGTTAACTCAACCTTCCACACAGCAATCTCTACAACCACAGCAACAGTTAACTCAACCTTCCACGCAGCAATCTCTAAAACCACAGCAACAGTTAACTCAACCTTCCACACAGCAACCTCTACAACCAAACTAAGTATACAACCGGGTACAAGTCCAATGCATTGGTGGTTCATGGTTTCAGTTTTATGGTTGTAACCCGGGTACAAGTCCAATGCATTGGTGGTTCATGGTTTCAGTTTTATGGTTGCAACCCGTTGGAGGGTTCATGGTTCACTGTTACAATGTTATGGTTGCAACCCGTTCGTGGGTCTGACTCTGTTCTGAAGGGTTTGAGGTTTTAACTGATTTAAGTTTGGGTTTTTCACATTGTTCTGATTTCACTGAAGGCATAGGCCTACTGATGGTGACGCAATGCACGCTGGCTGTTGTAAAGGGTTCACAGCCCCCAGAGGCTGAAAAACTGTCCGAAACCACTCAAAGTGTTGTCGAAACGGAGACACCGGTCACAAAACAAAAAAGCATATTGACACCTAAACCCTAAAGCCCTACTGGATAAACTGGAAACTTTGCAAAAAGAGAGAGGCAAAATTGAACAATGCATCTGACCTGCAAAAAAGCATTTGGGAGTGGATGCAAACTGGATCCCAACATGAGGTGCAATGTGTGTTTATGAAGTATTTAAATTGAATCAATGTGTGTTTCTGAAGTATTTAAACTTAATGTGTTTTTATGAAGTATTTAAACTGAATCAATGTGTGTTTATGAAGTATTTAAACTTAATGTGTGTTTATGAAGTATTTAAACTTAATCAATGTGTGTTTATGAACTGGATGCAAACTGGATCCAAACATGAGGTGCAATGTGTGTTTATGAAGTATTTAAACTTAATCAATGTGTGTTTATGAAGTATTTAAACTTAATCAAGGAAGCAAGAGATGTACAAAGTACAAAGGAAAACATTCTGAAAAAGAAATGTGAAATGGAGGAGGAAGAAATGCTGATAAAGAGAAAGGAAATGATGGAGCTTGATGCACAACTGAGAGCTACCAACGGAAAAATAGCAGTCGCCCCCAGTCGCCAAGCTCTGTCACTCACACATTCAGATGGAATGGAATCCTACTACAGGAAAGGAACCATGTTAAAGGAACCCGCAGTCACACTCAATCCTCAAGCCAAAGAGTTCCAACCTACCATGCAGCAACCTCCACTACCACAGCAACAGTTAACTCAACCTTCCACGCAGCAATCTCTACAACCACAGCAGCAGTTAACTCAATCTTCCACACAGCAATCTCTACAACCACAGCAACAGTTAACCTAACCTTCCACGCAGCAATCTCTAAAACCACAGCAACAGTTAACTCAACCTTCCACACAGCAACCTCTACAACCACACTAAGTCTACAACCGGGTACAAGTCCAATGCATTGGTGGTTCATGGTTTCAGTTTTATGGTTGTAACCCGGGTACAAGTCCAATGCATTGGATGTTCATGGTTTCAGTTTTATGATTGTAACCCGTGGTACAAGTCCAATGCATTGGTGGTTCATGGTTTCAGTTTTATGGTTGTAACCCGTTCGAGGGTTCATGGTTCACTGTTACAATGTTATGGTTGCAACCCGTTCGTGGGTCTGACTCTGTTCTGAAGGGTTTGAGGTTTTAACTGATTTAAGTTTGGGTTTTTCACATTGTTCTGATTTCACTGAAGGCATAGGCCTACTGATGGTGACGCAATGCACGCTGGCTGTTGTAAAGGGTTCACAGCCCCCAGAGGCTGAAAAACTGTCCGAAACCACTCAAAGTGTTGTCGAAACGGAGACACCGGTCACAAAACGAAAAAGCATATTGACACCTAAACCCTAAAGCCCTACTGGATAAACTGGAAACTTTGCAAAAAGAGAGAGGCAAAATTGAGCAATGCATCTGACCTGCAAAAAAGCATTTGGGAGTGGATGCAAACTGGATCCCAACATGAGGTTCAATGTGTGTTTATGAAGTATTTAAACTTAATCAATTTGTGTTTATGAAGTATTTAAACTTAATGTGTTTTATGAAGTATTTAAACTGAATCAATGTGTGTTTATGAAGTATTTAAACTTAATGTGTTTTTATGAAGTATTTAAACTGAATCAATGTGTTTTTATGAAGTATTTAAACTTAATGTGTTTTATGAAGTATTTAAACTGAATCAATGTGTGTTTATGAAATATTTAAACTTAATGTGTGTTTATGAAGTATTTAAACTTAATCAATGTGTGTTTATGAACTGGATGCAAACTGGATCCAAACATGAGGTGCAATGTGTGTTTATGAAGTATTTAAACTTAATCAAGGAAGCAAGAGATGTACAAAGGAAAACATTCTGAAAAAGAAATGTGAAATGGAGGAGGAGGAAGAAATGCTGATAAAGAGAAAGGAAATGATGGAGCTTGATGCACAACTGAGAGCTACCAACGGAAAAATAGCAGTCGCCCCCAGTCGCCAAGCTCTGTCACTCTCACATTCAGGAATGGAATCCTACTACAGGAAAGGAACCATGTTAAAGGAACCCGCAGTCACACTCAATCCTCAAGCCAAAGAATTCCAACCTACCATGCAGCAACCTCCACTACCACAGCAACAGTTACAGTTTTTTTCGATTGCTAAAACACATTTTTCAAAAATTTGGCACAATTTTCACAACCTTTACTTCTGTCCCCAATCGCTTGACTCAATTTGTTACTACTTTAGATTTCCTTATCATATTAGACTCTGACTTTCCTTCTTTACACTCTGATGTAAATTTCACATCACCTTGTTGTCAAAACACAAGACACACTTTTCAGGTTTGCACACACTTCTCACATAAAATCTCAAAGCATCAATCCACAACACACAAATATTCAAATCTCTAAACTTTCGGGTCAGGCGAGCAATTCAGAGCCAGGTCCCACTGCTTCAGGCCATGGAGGAGGCTTGTGGAGATGTGGGCTTTGAGGCCTGTCAGGGCTTCATGCGGCACTCTAGGCCAGGGGTTTTCAAAGTGGGTGATGGGGCACCCTGGGGTGCCACAACGGCAGTCCAGGGGTGCCGCGAGATCATTTGATAATATTTGGAATTTATTTGGACACTTGAAAAAATATTATTTAGTATAATTTTAAACTTGAAGTACAAAGTTATTTTCAGTCAGTTCTAACCAAAATGGCTATTATCTCAACGTTTTCCTCGCAACATACTGTAATCACTAAAATATTGTCACTCTCGGGCAGAAAACTTGTATCTCCAAGTTTCAAATGTGTACGTCTTTTGGTAAAGCAAAGCCCTGCTACATCATACAAGACTGTCGCACAAAACTATTGAAAACAGCCGATCTACAAGTGTTTGGAGTGTTTGGGGGTAAACGTTTGGACCTACAGTCAATAAAATGTTTTGTCTGCATATTTGTGTGCTGTTTTATGTTTGTCTATGAGATTAGTGGGCATACACTGGGTCATTTTACAAAAAGGGAATTGGTTCATTTACCAGAGTAATTGACATTCATTCAGTGTGTTCCATTTTGACAATTGTGTTTTCAATTTTGCTCTTCAGTGTTCTGTTCATGCTTGGTAGTGTTCAGCCAAAAGCTAGTTGTGTTTATTCAATGAATGCATGTGTGTGTCATGTGAAAATATGGCTGTGTTTACCAAATGAAAACACGAGTTCCATTTTGTGAACATGTTAAGAGATTTGATGGCAAAGAGTTGTTTTGCAAAGGGATGCCAGGGTTTAGCAATTTGTGTTTGATGTTTGGAGTTTTGTGTGTGCAGTTTTGAAACAAACGTACAGTTTTGAAAAATGTGTTTTAGCAATCGAAAAAAACTGTAACTCAACCTTCCACGCAGCAATCTCTACAACCACAGCAGCAGTTAACTCAACCTTCCACACAGCAATCTCTACAACCACAGCAACAGTTAACTCAACCTTCCACGCAGCAATCTCTAAAACCACAGCAACAGTTAACTCAACCTTCCACACAGCAACCTCTACAACCAAACTAAGTATACAACCGGGTACAAGTCCAATGCATTGGTGGTTCATAGTTTCAGTTTTATGGTTGTAACCCGGGTACAAGTCCAATGCATTGGTGGTTCATGGTTTCAGTTTTATGGTTGCAACCCGGTTCATGGTTCACTGTTACAATGTTATGGTTGCAACCCGTTCGTGGGTCTGACTCTGTTCTGAAGGGTTTGAGGTTTTAACTGATTTAAGTTTGGGTTTTTCACATTGTTCTGATTTCACTGAAGGCATAGGCCTACTGATGGTGACGCAATGCACGCTGGCTGTTGTAAAGGGTTCACAGCCCCCAGAGGCTGAAAAACTGTCCGAAACCACTCAAAGTGTTGTCGAAACGGAGACACCGGTCACAAAACGAAAAAGCATATTGACACCTAAACCCTAAAGCCCTACTGGATAAACTGGAAACTTTGCAAAAAGAGAGAGGCAAAATTGAGCAATGCATCTGACCTGCAAAAAAGCATTTGGGAGTGGATGCAAACTGGATCCCAACATGAGGTTCAATGTGTGTTTATGAAGTATTTAAACTTAATCAATTTGTGTTTATGAAGTATTGAAACTGAATCAATGTGTTTTTATGAAGTATTTAAACTTAATGTGTTTTTATGAAGTATTTAAACTGAATCAATGTGTGTTTATGAAGTATTTAAACTTAATGTGTGTTTATGAAGTATTTAAACTTAATCAATGTGTGTTTATGAACTGGATGCAAACTGGATCCAAACATGAGGTGCAATGTGTGTTTATGAAGTATTTAAACTTAATCAATGTGTGTTTATGAAGTATTTAAACTTAATCAAGGAAGCAAGAGATGTACAAAGTACAAAGGAAAACATTCTGAAAAAGAAATGTGAAATGGAGGAGGAGGAAGAAATGCTGATAAAGAGAAAGGAAATGATGGAGCTTGATGCACAACTGAGAGCTACCAACGGAAAAATAGCAGTCGCCCCCAGTCGCCAAGCTCTGTCACTCACACATTCAGATGGAATGGAATCCTACTACAGGAAAGGAACCATGTTAAAGGAACCCGCAATCACACTCAATCCTCAAGCCAAAGAGTTCCAACCTACCATGCAGCAACCTCCACTACCACAGCAACAGTTAACTCAACCTTCCACGCAGCAATCTCTACAACCACAGCAGCAGTTAACTCAATCTTCCACACAGCAATCTCTACAACCACAGCAACAGTTAACTCAACCTTCCACGCAGCAATCTCTAAAACCACAGCAACAGTTAACTCAACCTTCCACACAGCAACCTCTACAACCACACTAAGTCTACAACCGGGTACAAGTCCAATGCATTGGTGGTTCATGGTTTCAGTTTTATGGTTGTAACCCGGGTACAAGTCCAATGCATTGGTGGTTCATGGTTTCAGTTTTATGGTTGTAACCCGTTCGAGGGTTCATGGTTCACTGTTACAATGTTATGGTTGCAACCCGTTCGTGGGTCTGACTCTGTTCTGAAGGGTTTGAGGTTTTAACTGATTTAAGTTTGGGTTTTTCACATTGTTCTGATTTCACTGAAGGCCTACTGATGGTGACGCAATGCACGCTGGCTGTTGTAAAGGGTTCACAGCCCCCAGAGGCTGAAAAACTGTCCGAAACCACTCAAAGTGTTGTCGAAACGGAGACACCGGTCACAAAATGAAAAAGCATATTGACACCTAAACCCTAAAGCCCTACTGGATAAACTGGAAACTTTGCAAAAAGAGAGAGGCAAAATTGAGCAATGCATCTGACCTGCAAAAAAGCATTTGGGAGTGGATGCAAACTGGATCCCAACATGAGGTTCAATGTGTGTTTATGAAGTATTTAAACTTAATCAATTTGTGTTTATGAAGTATTTAAACTGAATCAATGTGTTTTTATGAAGTATTTAAACTTAATGTGTTTTTATGAAGTATTTAAACTGAATCAATGTGTGTTTATGAAGTATTTAAACTTAATGTGTGTTTATGAAGTATTTAAACTTAATCAATGTGTGTTTATGAACTGGATGCAAACTGGATCCAAACATGAGGTGCAATGTGTGTTTATGAAGTATTTAAACTTAATCAATGTGTGTTTATGAAGTATTTAAACTTAATCAAGGAAGCAAGAGGTGTACAAAGTACAAAGGAAAACATTCTGAAAAAGAAATGTGAAATGGAGGAGGAGGAAGAAATGCTGATAAAGAGAAAGGAAATGATGGAGCTTGATGCACAACTGAGAGCTACCAACGGAAAAATAGCAGTCGCCCCCAGTCGCCAAGCTCTGTCACTCTCAGATTCAGGAATGGAATCCTACTACAGGAAAGGAACCATGTTAAAGGAACCCGCAGTCACACTCAATCCTCAAGCCAAAGAATTCCAACCTACCATGCAGCAACCTCCACTACCACAGCAGCAGTTAACTCAACCTTCCACACAGCAATCTCTACAACCACAGCAACAGTTAACTCAACCTTCCACGCAGCAATCTCTAAAACCACAGCAACAGTTAACTCAACCTTCCACACAGCAACCTCTACAACCAAACTAAGTATACAACCGGGTACAAGTCCAATGCATTGGTGGTTCATGGTTTCAGTTTTATGGTTGTAACCCGGGTACAAGTCCAATGCATTGGTGGTTCATGGTTTCAGTTTTATGGTTGCAACCCGTTGGAGGGTTCTTCAGAACAGAGTCAGACCCACGAACGGGTTGCAACCATAACATTGTAACAGTGAACCAGGGTTTGAGGTTTTAACTGATTTAAGTTTGGGTTTTTCACATTGTTCTGATTTCACTGAAGGCATAGGCCTACTGATGGTGACGCAATGCACGATGGCTGTTGTAAAGGGTTCACAGCCCCCAGAGGCTGAAAAACTGTCCGAAACCACTCAAAGTGTTGTCGAAACGGAGACACCGGTCACAAAACAAAAAAGCATATTGACACCTAAACCCTAAAGCCCTACTGGATAAACTGGAAACGTTGCAAAAAGAGAGAGGCAAAATTGAACAATGCATCTGACCTGCAAAAAAGCATTTGGGAGTGGATGCAAACTGGATCCCAACATGAGGTGCAATGTGTGTTTATGAAGTATTTAAACTGAATCAATGTGTGTTTCTGAAGTATTTAAACTTAATGTGTTTTTATGAAGTATTTAAACTGAATCAATGTGTGTTTATGAAGTATTTAAACTTAATGTGTGTTTATGAAGTATTTAAACTTAATCAATGTGTGTTTATGAACTGGATGCAAACTGGATCCAAACATGAGGTGCAATGTGTGTTTATGAAGTATTTAAACTTAATCAATGTTTGTTTATGAAGTATTTAAACTTAATCAAGGAAGCAAGAGATGTACAAAGTACAAAGGAAAACATTCTGAAAAAGAAATGTGAAATGGAGGAGGAGGAAGAAATGCTGATAAAGAGAAAGGAAATGATGGAGCTTGATGCACAACTGAGAGCTACCAACGGAAAAATAGCAGTCGCCCCCAGTCACCAAGCTCTGTCACTCACACATTCAGATGGAATGGAATCCTACTACAGGAAAGGAACCATGTTAAAGGAACCCGCAGTCACACTCAATCCTCAAGCCAAAGAGTTCCAACCTACTATGCAGCAACCTCCACTACCACAGCAACAGTTAACTCAACCTTCCACGCAGCAATCTCTACAACCACAGCAGCAGTTAACTCAATCTTCCACACAGCAATCTCTACAACCACAGCAACAGTTAACTCAACCTTCCACGCAGCAATCTCTAAAACCACAGCAACAGTTAACTCAACCTTCCACACAGCAACCTCTACAACCACACTAAGTCTACAACCGGGTAGAAGTCCAATGCATTGGTGGTTCATGGTTTCAGTTTTATGGTTGTAACCCGGGTACAAGTCCAATGCATTGGTGGTTCATGGTTTCAGTTTTATGGTTGCAACCCGTTGGAGGGTTCTTCAGAACAGAGTCAGACCCACGAACGGGTTGCAACCATAACATTGTAACAGTGAACCAGGGTTTGAGGTTTTAACTGATTTAAGTTTGGGTTTTTCACATTGTTCTGATTTCACTGAAGGCATAGGCCTACTGATGGTGACGCAATGCACGATGGCTGTTGTAAAGGGTTCACAGCCCCCAGAGGCTGAAAAACTGTCCGAAACCACTCAAAGTGTTGTCGAAACGGAGACACCGGTCACAAAACAAAAAAGCATATTGACACCTAAACCCTAAAGCCCTACTGGATAAACTGGAAACGTTGCAAAAAGAGAGAGGCAAAATTGAACAATGCATCTGACCTGCAAAAAAGCATTTGGGAGTGGATGCAAACTGGATCCCAACATGAGGTGCAATGTGTGTTTATGAAGTATTTAAACTGAATCAATGTGTGTTTCTGAAGTATTTAAACTTAATGTGTTTTTATGAAGTATTTAAACTGAATCAATGTGTGTTTATGAAGTATTTAAACTTAATGTGTGTTTATGAAGTATTTAAACTTAATCAATGTGTGTTTATGAACTGGATGCAAACTGGATCCAAACATGAGGTGCAATGTGTGTTTATGAAGTATTTAAACTTAATCAATGTTTGTTTATGAAGTATTTAAACTTAATCAAGGAAGCAAGAGATGTACAAAGTACAAAGGAAAACATTCTGAAAAAGAAATGTGAAATGGAGGAGGAGGAAGAAATGCTGATAAAGAGAAAGGAAATGATGGAGCTTGATGCACAACTGAGAGCTACCAACGGAAAAATAGCAGTCGCCCCCAGTCACCAAGCTCTGTCACTCACACATTCAGATGGAATGGAATCCTACTACAGGAAAGGAACCATGTTAAAGGAACCCGCAGTCACACTCAATCCTCAAGCCAAAGAGTTCCAACCTACCATGCAGCAACCTCCACTACCACAGCAACAGTTAACTCAACCTTCCACGCAGCAATCTCTACAACCACAGCAGCAGTTAACTCAATCTTCCACACAGCAATCTCTACAACCACAGCAACAGTTAACTCAACCTTCCACGCAGCAATCTCTAAAACCACAGCAACAGTTAACTCAACCTTCCACACAGCAACCTCTACAACCACACTAAGTCTACAACCGGGTAGAAGTCCAATGCATTGGTGGTTCATGGTTTCAGTTTTATGGTTGTAACCCGGGTACAAGTCCAATGCATTGGATGTTCATGGTTTCAGTTTTATGATTGTAACCCGTGGTACAAGTCCAATGCATTGGTGGTTCATGGTTTCAGTTTTATGGTTGTAACCCGTTCGAGGGTTCATGGTTCACTGTTACAATGTTATGGTTGCAACCCGTTCGTGGGTCTGACTCTGTTCTGAAGGGTTTGAGGTTTTAACTGATTTAAAGTTGTACTATGTAACTTTTTTTATAAAACAAATCTTAAAATTCTCCTAACTATTAAATCACAAAAGTTTTAGAAGATCCGCGCCGTGAATTTCAGCCTGTAAAGCCTTCTCTATATGTAAACTGAGATCCTTGCCGTGGACCGGATCTCGCGCCAAAATTGCGTCATCACACTACCGGCCAATCACAGCGAGGGTTATACAACTGCCGGCCAATCACAGCGCATCTTGAAGTGGGGTCGCTATGGCAGCCATATTTGTTGTCGCCCGTTTGTACCATCCCTTCTCTAGGTAATTTCGCCTACCAGGCAGGGTGAAGGAGTCCGTATCTCTGGAATTACTGAACGCACAGGAACAAGGGACCCCTTAAAAGATAGATCTCAGCGAGGTGGAGGCAGACGCGGGGGTCTGAAGGTACGAAAAACGGACGAAAGACGCGGACGCGACCGCGGTTTGCTATAGGGCTAATGACCACTAGTTGGGCAACTTACACAGTATGGCTTTAAGTTTGGGTTTTTCACATTGTTCTGATTTCACTGAAGGCATAGGCCTACTGATGGTGACGCAATGCACGCTGGCTGTTGTAAAGGGTTCACAGCCCCCAGAGGCTGAAAAACTGTCCGAAACCACTCAAAGTGTTGTCGAAACGGAGACACCGGTCACAAAACTAAAAAGCATATTGACACCTAAACCCTAAAGCCCTACTGGATAAACTGGAAACTTTGCAAAAAGAGAGAGGCAAAATTGAGCAATGCATCTGACCTGCAAAAAAGCATTTGGGAGTGGATGCAAACTGGATCCCAACATGAGGTTCAATGTGTGTTTATGAAGTATTTAAACTTAATCAATTTGTGTTTATGAAGTATTTAAACTGAATCAATGTGTTTTTATGAAGTATTTAAACTTAATGTGTTTTTATGAAGTATTTAAACTGAATCAATGTGTGTTTATGAAGTATTTAAACGTAATGTGTGTTTATGAAGTATTTAAACTTAATCAATGTGTTTTTATGAACTGGATGCAAACTGGATCCAAACATGAGGTGCAATGTGTGTTTATGAAGTATTTAAACTTAATCAATGTGTGTTTATGAAGTATTTAAACTTAATCAAGGAAGCAAGAGATGTACAAAGTACAAAGGAAAACATTCTGAAAAAGAAATGTGAAATGGAGGAGGAGGAAGAAATGCTGATAAAGAGAAAGGAAATGATGGAGCTTGATGCACAACTGAGAGCTACCAACGGAAAAATAGCAGTCGCCCCCAGTCGCCAAGCTCTGTCACTCACACATTCAGATGGAATGGAATCCTACTACAGGAAAGGAACCATGTTAAAGGAACCCGCAGTCACACTCAATCCTCAAGCCAAAGAGTTCCAACCTACCATGCAGCAACCTCCACTACCACAGCAACAGTTAACTCAACCTTCCACGCAGCAATCTCTACAACCACAGCAGCAGTTAACTCAATCTTCCACACAGCAATCTCTACAACCACAGCAACAGTTAACTCAACCTTCCACGCAGCAATCTCTAAAACCACAGCAACAGTTAACTCAACCTTCCACACAGCAACCTCTACAACCACACTAAGTCTACAACCGGGTACAAGTCCAATGCATTGGTGGTTCATGGTTTCAGTTTTATGATTGTAACCCGTGGTACAAGTCCAATGCATTGGTGGTTCATGGTTTCAGTTTTATGGTTGTAACCCGTTCGAGGGTTCATGGTTCACTGTTACAATGTTATGGTTGCAACCCGTTCGTGGGTCTGACTCTGTTCTGAAGGGTTTGAGGTTTTAACTGATTTAAGTTTGGGTTTTTCACATTGTTCTGATTTCACTGAAGGCATAGGCCTACTGATGGTGACGCAATGCACGCTGGCTGTTGTAAAGGGTTCACAGCCCCCAGAGGCTGAAAAACTGTCCGAAACCACTCAAAGTGTTGTCGAAACAGAGACACCGGTCACAAAACGAAAAAGCATATTGACACCTAAACCCTAAAGCCCTACTGGATAAACTGGAAACTTTGCAAAAAGAGAGAGGCAAAATTGAGCAATGCATCTGACCTGCAAAAAAGCATTTGGGAGTGGATGCAAACTGGATCCCAACATGAGGTTCAATGTGTGTTTATGAAGTATTTAAACTTAATCAATTTGTGTTTATGAAGTATTTAAACTGAATCAATGTGTTTTTATGAAGTATTTAAACTTAATGTGTTTTTATGAAGTATTTAAACTGAATCAATGTGTGTTTATGAAGTATTTAAACGTAATGTGTGTTTATGAAGTATTTAAACTTAATCAATGTGTTTTTATGAACTGGATGCAAACTGGATCCAAACATGAGGTGCAATGTGTGTTTATGAAGTATTTAAACTTAATCAATGTGTGTTTATGAAGTATTTAAACTTAATCAAGGAAGCAAGAGATGTACAAAGTACAAAGGAAAACATTCTGAAAAAGAAATGTGAAATGGAGGAGGAGGAAGAAATGCTGATAAAGAGAAAGGAAATGATGGAGCTTGATGCACAACTGAGAGCTACCAACGGAAAAATAGCAGTCGCCCCCAGTCGCCAAGCTCTGTCACTCACACATTCAGATGGAATGGAATCCTACTACAGGAAAGGAACCATGTTAAAGGAACCCGCAGTCACACTCAATCCTCAAGCCAAAGAGTTCCAACCTACCATGCAGCAACCTCCACTACCACAGCAACAGTTAACTCAACCTTCCACGCAGCAATCTCTACAACCACAGCAGCAGTTAACTCAATCTTCCACACAGCAATCTCTACAACCACAGCAACAGTTAACTCAACCTTCCACGCAGCAATCTCTAAAACCACAGCAACAGTTAACTCAACCTTCCACACAGCAACCTCTACAACCACACTAAGTCTACAACCGGGTACAAGTCCAATGCATTGGTGGTTCATGGTTTCAGTTTTATGATTGTAACCCGTGGTACAAGTCCAATGCATTGGTGGTTCATGGTTTCAGTTTTATGGTTGTAACCCGTTCGAGGGTTCATGGTTCACTGTTACAATGTTATGGTTGCAACCCGTTCGTGGGTCTGACTCTGTTCTGAAGGGTTTGAGGTTTTAACTGATTTAAGTTTGGGTTTTTCACATTGTTCTGATTTCACTGAAGGCATAGGCCTACTGATGGTGACGCAATGCACGCTGGCTGTTGTAAAGGGTTCACAGCCCCCAGAGGCTGAAAAACTGTCCGAAACCACTCAAAGTGTTGTCGAAACAGAGACACCGGTCACAAAACGAAAAAGCATATTGACACCTAAACCCTAAAGCCCTACTGGATAAACTGGAAACTTTGCAAAAAGAGAGAGGCAAAATTGAGAAATGCATCTGACCTGCAAAAAAGCATTTGGGAGTGGATGCAAACTGGATCCCAACATGAGGTTCAATGTGTGTTTATGAAGTATTTAAACTTAATCAATTTGTGTTTATGAAGTATTGAAACTGAATCAATGTGTTTTTATGAAGTATTTAAACTTAATGTGTTTTTATGAAGTATTTAAACTGAATCAATGTGTGTTTATGAAGTATTTAAACTTAATGTGTGTTTATGAAGTATTTAAACTTAATCAATGTGTGTTTATGAACTGGATGCAAACTGGATCCAAACATGAGGTGCAATGTGTGTTTATGAAGTATTTAAACTTAATCAATGTGTGTTTATGAAGTATTTAAACTTAATCAAGGAAGCAAGAGATGTACAAAGTACAAAGGAAAACATTCTGAAAAAGAAATGTGAAATGGAGGAGGAGGAAGAAATGCTGATAAAGAGAAAGGAAATGATGGAGCTTGATGCACAACTGAGAGCTACCAACGGAAAAATAGCAGTCGCCCCCAGTCACCAAGCTCTGTCACTCACACATTCAGATGGAATGGAATCCTACTACAGGAAAGGAACCATGTTAAAGGAACCCGCAGTCACACTCAATCCTCAAGCCAAAGAGTTCCAACCTACCATGCAGCAACCTCCACTACCACAGCAACAGTTAACTCAACCTTCCACGCAGCAATCTCTACAACCACAGCAGCAGTTAACTCAATCTTCCACACAGCAATCTCTACAACCACAGCAACAGTTAACTCAACCTTCCACGCAGCAATCTCTAAAACCACAGCAACAGTTAACTCAACCTTCCACACAGCAACCTCTACAACCACACTAA
Source organism: Nannobrachium achirus (assembly GCF_963921795.1). NCBI lineage: Eukaryota > Metazoa > Chordata > Actinopteri > Myctophiformes > Myctophidae > Nannobrachium > Nannobrachium achirus. The sequence goes on from NC_137823.1 coordinate 64,318,626, forward strand.
GTCTACAACCGGGTAGAAGTCCAATGCATTGGTGGTTCATGGTTTCAGTTTTATGGTTGTAACCCGGGTACAAGTCCAATGCATTGGATGTTCATGGTTTCAGTTTTATGATTGTAACCCGTGGTACAAGTCCAATGCATTGGTGGTTCATGGTTTCAGTTTTATGGTTGTAACCCGTTCGAGGGTTCATGGTTCACTGTTACAATGTTATGGTTGCAACCCGTTCGTGGGTCTGACTCTGTTCTGAAGGGTTTGAGGTTTTAACTGATTTAAAGTTGTACTATGTAACTTTTTTTATAAAACAAATCTTAAAATTCTCCTAACTATTAAATCACAAAAGTTTTAGAAGATCCGCGCCGTGAATTTCAGCCTGTAAAGCCTTCTCTATATGTAAACTGAGATCCTTGCCGTGGACCGGATCTCGCGCCAAAATTGCGTCATCACACTACCGGCCAATCACAGCGAGGGTTATACAACTGCCGGCCAATCACAGCGCATCTTGAAGTGGGGTCGCTATGGCAGCCATATTTGTTGTCGCCCGTTTGTACCATCCCTTCTCTAGGTAATTTCGCCTACCAGGCAGGGTGAAGGAGTCCGTATCTCTGGAATTACTGAACGCACAGGAACAAGGGACCCCTTAAAAGATAGATCTCAGCGAGGTGGAGGCAGACGCGGGGGTCTGAAGGTACGAAAAACGGACGAAAGACGCGGACGCGACCGCGGTTTGCTATAGGGCTAATGACCACTAGTTGGGCAACTTACACAGTATGGCTTTAAGTTTGGGTTTTTCACATTGTTCTGATTTCACTGAAGGCATAGGCCTACTGATGGTGACGCAATGCACGCTGGCTGTTGTAAAGGGTTCACAGCCCCCAGAGGCTGAAAAACTGTCCGAAACCACTCAAAGTGTTGTCGAAACGGAGACACCGGTCACAAAACTAAAAAGCATATTGACACCTAAACCCTAAAGCCCTACTGGATAAACTGGAAACTTTGCAAAAAGAGAGAGGCAAAATTGAGCAATGCATCTGACCTGCAAAAAAGCATTTGGGAGTGGATGCAAACTGGATCCCAACATGAGGTTCAATGTGTGTTTATGAAGTATTTAAACTTAATCAATTTGTGTTTATGAAGTATTTAAACTGAATCAATGTGTTTTTATGAAGTATTTAAACTTAATGTGTTTTTATGAAGTATTTAAACTGAATCAATGTGTGTTTATGAAGTATTTAAACGTAATGTGTGTTTATGAAGTATTTAAACTTAATCAATGTGTTTTTATGAACTGGATGCAAACTGGATCCAAACATGAGGTGCAATGTGTGTTTATGAAGTATTTAAACTTAATCAATGTGTGTTTATGAAGTATTTAAACTTAATCAAGGAAGCAAGAGATGTACAAAGTACAAAGGAAAACATTCTGAAAAAGAAATGTGAAATGGAGGAGGAGGAAGAAATGCTGATAAAGAGAAAGGAAATGATGGAGCTTGATGCACAACTGAGAGCTACCAACGGAAAAATAGCAGTCGCCCCCAGTCGCCAAGCTCTGTCACTCACACATTCAGATGGAATGGAATCCTACTACAGGAAAGGAACCATGTTAAAGGAACCCGCAGTCACACTCAATCCTCAAGCCAAAGAGTTCCAACCTACCATGCAGCAACCTCCACTACCACAGCAACAGTTAACTCAACCTTCCACGCAGCAATCTCTACAACCACAGCAGCAGTTAACTCAATCTTCCACACAGCAATCTCTACAACCACAGCAACAGTTAACTCAACCTTCCACGCAGCAATCTCTAAAACCACAGCAACAGTTAACTCAACCTTCCACACAGCAACCTCTACAACCACACTAAGTCTACAACCGGGTACAAGTCCAATGCATTGGTGGTTCATGGTTTCAGTTTTATGATTGTAACCCGTGGTACAAGTCCAATGCATTGGTGGTTCATGGTTTCAGTTTTATGGTTGTAACCCGTTCGAGGGTTCATGGTTCACTGTTACAATGTTATGGTTGCAACCCGTTCGTGGGTCTGACTCTGTTCTGAAGGGTTTGAGGTTTTAACTGATTTAAGTTTGGGTTTTTCACATTGTTCTGATTTCACTGAAGGCGACGCAATGCACGCTGGCTGTTGTAAAGGGTTCACAGCCCCCAGAGGCTGAAAAACTGTCCGAAACCACTCAAAGTGTTGTCGAAACAGAGACACCGGTCACAAAACGAAAAAGCATATTGACACCTAAACCCTAAAGCCCTACTGGATAAACTGGAAACTTTGCAAAAAGAGAGAGGCAAAATTGAGCAATGCATCTGACCTGCAAAAAAGCATTTGGGAGTGGATGCAAACTGGATCCCAACATGAGGTTCAATGTGTGTTTATGAAGTATTTAAACTTAATCAATTTGTGTTTATGAAGTATTTAAACTGAATCAATGTGTTTTTATGAAGTATTTAAACTTAATGTGTTTTTATGAAGTATTTAAACTGAATCAATGTGTGTTTATGAAGTATTTAAACGTAATGTGTGTTTATGAAGTATTTAAACTTAATCAATGTGTTTTTATGAACTGGATGCAAACTGGATCCAAACATGAGGTGCAATGTGTGTTTATGAAGTATTTAAACTTAATCAATGTGTGTTTATGAAGTATTTAAACTTAATCAAGGAAGCAAGAGATGTACAAAGTACAAAGGAAAACATTCTGAAAAAGAAATGTGAAATGGAGGAGGAAGAAATGCTGATAAAGAGAAAGGAAATGATGGAGCTTGATGCACAACTGAGAGCTACCAACGGAAAAATAGCAGTCGCCCCCAGTCGCCAAGCTCTGTCACTCACACATTCAGATGGAATGGAATCCTACTACAGGAAAGGAACCATGTTAAAGGAACCCGCAGTCACACTCAATCCTCAAGCCAAAGAGTTCCAACCTACCATGCAGCAACCTCCACTACCACAGCAACAGTTAACTCAACCTTCCACGCAGCAATCTCTACAACCACAGCAGCAGTTAACTCAATCTTCCACACAGCAATCTCTACAACCACAGCAACAGTTAACTCAACCTTCCACGCAGCAATCTCTAAAACCACAGCAACAGTTAACTCAACCTTCCACACAGCAACCTCTACAACCACACTAAGTCTACAACCGGGTACAAGTCCAATGCATTGGTGGTTCATGGTTTCAGTTTTATGATTGTAACCCGTGGTACAAGTCCAATGCATTGGTGGTTCATGGTTTCAGTTTTATGGTTGTAACCCGTTCGAGGGTTCATGGTTCACTGTTACAATGTTATGGTTGCAACCCGTTCGTGGGTCTGACTCTGTTCTGAAGGGTTTGAGGTTTTAACTGATTTAAGTTTGGGTTTTTCACATTGTTCTGATTTCACTGAAGGCATAGGCCTACTGATGGTGACGCAATGCACGCTGGCTGTTGTAAAGGGTTCACAGCCCCCAGAGGCTGAAAAACTGTCCGAAACCACTCAAAGTGTTGTCGAAACAGAGACACCGGTCACAAAACGAAAAAGCATATTGACACCTAAACCCTAAAGCCCTACTGGATAAACTGGAAACTTTGCAAAAAGAGAGAGGCAAAATTGAGAAATGCATCTGACCTGCAAAAAAGCATTTGGGAGTGGATGCAAACTGGATCCCAACATGAGGTTCAATGTGTGTTTATGAAGTATTTAAACTTAATCAATTTGTGTTTATGAAGTATTGAAACTGAATCAATGTGTTTTTATGAAGTATTTAAACTTAATGTGTTTTTATGAAGTATTTAAACTGAATCAATGTGTGTTTATGAAGTATTTAAACTTAATGTGTGTTTATGAAGTATTTAAACTTAATCAATGTGTGTTTATGAACTGGATGCAAACTGGATCCAAACATGAGGTGCAATGTGTGTTTATGAAGTATTTAAACTTAATCAATGTGTGTTTATGAAGTATTTAAACTTAATCAAGGAAGCAAGAGATGTACAAAGTACAAAGGAAAACATTCTGAAAAAGAAATGTGAAATGGAGGAGGAGGAAGAAATGCTGATAAAGAGAAAGGAAATGATGGAGCTTGATGCACAACTGAGAGCTACCAACGGAAAAATAGCAGTCGCCCCTAGTCGCCAAGCTCTGTCACTCACACATTCAGATGGAATGGAATCCTACTACAGGAAAGGAACCATGTTAAAGGAACCCGCAGTCACACTCAATCCTCAAGCCAAAGAGTTCCAACCTACCATGCAGCAACCTCCACTACCACAGCAACAGTTAACTCAACCTTCCACGCAGCAATCTCTACAACCACAGCAGCAGTTACCTCAATCTTCCACACAGCAATCTCTACAACCACAGCAACAGTTAACTCAACCTTCCACGCAGCAATCTCTAAAACCACAGCAACAGTTAACTCAACCTTCCACACAGCAACCTCTACAACCACACTAAGTCTACAACCGGGTACAAGTCCAATGCATTGGTGGTTCATGGTTTCAGTTTTATGGTTGTAACCCGGGTACAAGTCCAATGCATTGGATGTTCATGGTTTCAGTTTTATGATTGTAACCCGTGGTACAAGTCCAATGCATTGGTGGTTCATGGTTTCAGTTTTATGGTTGTAACCCGTTCGAGGGTTCATGGTTCACTGTTACAATGTTATGGTTGCAACCCGTTCGTGGGTCTGACTCTGTTCTGAAGGGTTTGAGGTTTTAACTGATTTAAGTTTGGGTTTTTCACATTGTTCTGATTTCACTGAAGGCATAGGCCTACTGATGGTGACGCAATGCACGCTGGCTGTTGTAAAGGGTTCACAGCCCCCAGAGGCTGAAAAACTGTCCGAAACCACTCAAAGTGTTGTCGAAACGGAGACACCGGTCACAAAACGAAAAAGCATATTGACACCTAAACCCTAAAGCCCTACTGGATAAACTGGAAACTTTGCAAAAAAGAGAGAGGCAAAATTGAGCAATGCATCTGACCTGCAAAAAAGCATTTGGGAGTGGATCCCAACATGAAGTTCAATGTGTGTTTATGAAGTATTTAAACTTAATCAATTTGTGTTTATGAAGTATTTAAACTGAATCAATATGTTTTTATGAAGTATTTAAACTTAATGTGTTTTTATGAAGTATTTAAACTGAATCAATGTGTGTTTATGAAGTATTTAAACTTAATGTGTGTTTATGAAGTATTTAAACTTAATCAATGTGTGTTTATGAACTGGATGCAAACTGGATCCAAACATGAGGTGCAATGTGTGTTTATGAAGTATTTAAACTTAATCAATGTGTCTTTATGAAGTATTTAAACTTAATCAAGGAAGCAAGAGATGTACAAAGTACAAAGGAAAACATTCTGAAAAATAAATGAAAAAATGGAGGAGGAAGAAATGCTGATAAAGAGAAAGGAAATGATGGAGCTTGATGCACAACTGAGAGCTACCAACGGAAAAATAGCAGTCGCCCCCAGTCGCCAAGCTCTGTCACTCTCACATTCAGGAATGGAATCCTACTACAGGAAAGGAACCATGTTAACTGGCTGTTAACAGCCAGACACAATGACATATAGTTTGACCTTTTATATATAAGTCAATGAAATTAAGCCAGCATTCAAGAGAATTGCCTTGTTCAAACTCTCCTGAACTTGAATGCAGCATCTTATGGTGAAAGAATTGTCCTCTCTGTGTAGAAATCCATGCCGTTACGCCACATCTCCAGTATTCACTTGATGATGCTTAGTTCAGTGTGGTATCAGGAACCGAAAATTGCCAACCTCCAAAAACAAACCCCAAAAAGCCTCAACCTGCAACCACCACTGTTTATCAAGCAACTTTACAGAAAAAACAAGCCGCTTATAAAAATGGATGGCATTTTTATGGCGCTTTTCTAAGCAAGTTGCAAACTTTGCGCTTCACAACGATCCATTCATTCATACATTGGGAGGTGAAGCGGCGAACAGTCAACGTCCTCATTTCCCACATCCACACACCACCTCCAAGCTCACACACAATGCGTGACTTGTTGTGTGTGAGCTTGGAGGTCTGCTATTTTCAATATTTCCACCAAAAGGCCTTTTTAGAAATGTCAGCCCCTGCCTCTCTAACATTCTCTGTGGCATCAAACAGCCTCCAAACCACCGACACACAAACATCACACGTTAAACACTGGAGAAACTCCACTTCCACACTAACCCTAACCCCCCCCCCCCCCCCCCCCCCCCCCCCGCTTGCTTAGCAGATTGTTTAGTACAGCGATGGCTGAGGGTACAAAACTCCTGCTAAACTGACCTTGTGCCACGTCAAGGTTCTGTATCTACGCCCCGATGGCAAGAGGTGGAAGTAGCGATACAGATGATGATCAGTGTCATTTGTTATTGAGAGTGCTAAGCGTGAGATGGCCTCATCGTTCATATATTCCTCTTATTATACGTAGTCCAATGATCCATGGGTCGTCGGTTCGAATCCCGGCTCCTAGCTGTCCACATGTGGAAGTGTCCTTGGGCAAGGAACCAAAGCCCTCGTTGCCTCCAGTGGTGTCAGCTCGTCAGGAGCCACCGTTGGTGTGTGGATGTGGGAAATGAGGACGCTGGGGTCGACTGTTGGTGTGTGGATGTGGGAAATGAGGACGCTGGGGTCGACTGTTGGTGTGTGGATGTGGGAAATGAGGACGCTGGGGTCGACTGTTGGTGTGTGGATGTGGGAAATGAGGACGCTGGGGACGACTGTTGGTGTGTGGATGTGGGAAATGAGGACGCTGGGGTCGACTGTTGGTGTGTGGATGTGGGAAATGAGGACGCTGGGGACGACTGTTGGTGTGTGGATGTGGGAAATGAGGACGCTGGGGACGACTGTTGGTGTGTGGATGTGGGAAATGAGGACGCTGGGGTCGACTGTTTCACCTCCCAATGGATGAACCCTCCTGGGGTTCCTGACCCTTGGTTTGGGACTGAAGCAGAATTCCCTGTGCAATGATCTATCTATCTATCTATCTATCTATCTATCTATCTATCTATCTATCTATCTATCTATCTATCTATCTATCTATCTATCTATCTCTCTCTCTCTCTCTCTCTCTCTCTCTCTCTCTCTCTATCTCTCTATCTCTCTATCTATCTATTGCCCCAATTAGAGCTTTTCTGTCACTGGATGACGCTAAAACATTAATTCATGCCTTTGTCTTTTCTAGACTCGGTTATTGCAACACCCTTTTTCTCTGGCTTGCCTAAAAAAACTACAGACAGACTACAAGTCATCCAGAATGCGGCTGCCCGAGTTCTAACAAGAACTAAGATGAGGGGGCATATCAGTCCAGTTTTGGCTTCGCTACACTGGCTTCCAGTTGCCAACCTCTTAAGCCCCAGGGGGGTCCAGGGGAAAAATCCGCCTAAAATGTATGCCCAAATTGGAACAGTTGTGGACACAAAACTACAATGATTGTGGCTAATCTTGTCCCACCAAATGTCAGCTAACCCCTGAAAATTCACAAATGCAGTGTAAAACATCACATTTCTCTTACCAAATTGTCCTGCTGTGATTATTTAGCTAGGAAAAGAGGATTGAAAAAGACCTCCGCCTATGGAAAATGTGCCTTCTGAATAGTGAATGAGCCTCAAGACCTCATTGAAAACATAAATATTGAATAGAGAAATTGTTCACCAAGGTGTCATCAATTGATAGGCAAAATTGTATGAATATATTCCAAACTATGTAAACTCTACAGATGTTTTAGTGAGAGTAGTGCTGTATTATTAGTAATGTTAAAGTATAGGGTGAAAAATGATAAAAATTAGTAACAATAAGTAGTAATAATACTGTAATATGAGTAATGTATGGATGAAAAGTACAATGGCAGCTGATTACTATACTGTAGGACCACTCTAACAATAATCAACAATGAAATTGTACTTTTATTTGGTCTCTATTGATTTATTGACATTTATTGACAGCTGTTCAGAGGTCAACACCTTTTGCCCCCGCCGGCGGGGGCAATGGGGTTCAAGAGGCGAATAGATTTAAAAATGATTTGGCTTGTTTTCAAAGCCCTTAATGGCCTGGCACCTTCCTATCTTGATGACTGTCTGAATAGATATGTTCCTGGAACCGGCTCCCATTATATCTAAGGCAGTCTATCTCGGTGGACAGCTTTAAGACTCAACTTAAGACTCATCTCTTTTCTATTGCTTTTAGATAATCCTACCCTAGCCTAACTGTCTTTGCTTGTTGCTATTCTATTTTTATTGCTGTTATCTTCTGTGTTAACGTTGTATTTACTTTTGTTTTGCTGAATTGTAATTATTGCTGTTTTGTTTTTTATATTTTGTGTGTGAAGCACTCTGGGCTGCATTTTTGTATGAAGGGTGCTATACAAATAAAGTTTCATTCATTCATTCATTCATTCATTCATTCATTCATTCATTCATTCATTCATTCATCCATCCATCCATCCATCCATCCATCCATCCATCCATCCATCTTGCTGTCATCCGACTGACATTTTCAATAACTGTGTTCAAAAGTTTGATATTTGAGCAGAGATTGAAGCTGTCTGTCTCCTTTAAACTTCCAGTGAACTCCTCAGTGAGCTTGGATCTTCATGCCAGTCATGTCTCAAACAGGTTCTGTGCTGGCAGGTTGGAGACAGCGTTGTTTTATTAATGAGTCTGAAACCATATAACAGGTTCTGACCTGTGGGTCGTGACTAGGCCTGGGACGAAATATCGATATGGCGATATATCGCGGTATTACCTCCCGCGATAATTATCGATAAATTGCCGCCTTTGCCGGCAAATATAGACTTTTCATAACACCAGGGATTTCCCATTTAACCTACTGTAATGGTGCAGTACTATGGTGCATTACCGCCAGCCGCCTGCACTGTTTGTAGTGGGGGCGCTAGTGAGATAAATGAGACAGTAGTGGCAGTATTATGCACATGTGAGGAAGAGAGTGTGAAAGTTACGTTGTTGTTCAGACCAGACTGTCAGCTGCGCCAAAGATATTTAATTAATGAAGATAGCTCATCCTCATTGGATCCACTAGAGTGCGACATGGTACACAAATCCTACAAATAGACCCCTAAGTGGGTGCCGGCTCTGACGGCAAATCTCGCGCACGTCCTGTTTACTGGTGCTATAGATCCCGTGAGAGTGTGTTGCTGGGACAGCTAAAGAGCAATAATAAAGCTGATTTTCTCAGTTGTTGTGTCGCTGAAAAAAGCCACTTTAGTATGACAATTTTGTTAATATTGTGTGGCTTGTGATGATCTGGTCCAATATTTAGTTCAGTGACTATAGCTTCTGAACTATTATTTTGCTCTGTGTTCACGTTAGTTCTCTCATTGTAAATGAATAGACCCCAAACATGCTTCCGCCTCCTAAAAAGGTATCTACCTACGTCACACAGAAATGGGAAGTACGGGTCTTTTGCACCCTCTTGCTATTGCCCTCTTGGGCTGCGCTCTCTGGCCATCAGAGGGGCAGAGAGGAGGAATAGAGAGGAGGATACATTGTCTCTCATTTTCAATTTACAACAAGGTGAAGTTACTTTGAGCAACACAACTCTGTTTGTGTTTAGTCAGTGGACACACACATAGGCTACTGTACTGTACACATGCAGCCACCATTACAATACACAAATGCACACACCCACGTTAATATTATTGTATTTATTCATACAACCTCACCACTGATATGGATTTAACTTCATTGTATTTTATTGTGTTATTATCAAAGCAATAAGAACATGAAACAAATTGGTTACTTGCACTCTCACTATTGAGAAATACTTTTTCCTCCTTTAAATGTATTTTGCACAATATAGCCTATTTTAGAGGTTATTTTAAAGGTTCCAATCAGTGTTTTTGCTGTTAAGACAAGAAGAGGCACTTTGCATGCATGCACATTTTTTACATGTGTCAATCTTATTTTAGGCTGTGTGTTTCTTGACAATTAGGCTACATTTCACTAAATGCTTTTTAGTTATGGATTGATTAGTTAGTAGGCCTACCCATTGTTGTGCTGGACAGACAAATTGTGGGCAGGTTACAAAGTTGCAGTGTTTGTTGTTTGAGGAGGCAAGATTAATTTACTTATTAGCCAATTTTTAAAATAATCTTGTAAGATTAATGGAATACATGTATAATTCCAGAGTTTTGCCTTTTATGGTTATTTTTCATTTTCAGTTACAAATATCGTGATATATCGTTGATGACATTTCTTGCAATATATCGAATATCGCAATATATCGAATAACGTGATATTATTGTTATCGAGAGCCTAATATCGTGATAGATATCGTATCGTGAGATAGCAATATCGTCCCACCCCTAGTCGTGACCCCCAGGGGGGTTCCCAAATTATTACATCCATACCAAACTTTGCACACACACTCCTTGGCTGCCAAACCACAACCTCCATTTCGCCACCATGAGGCCGATTCTTGCAAAACACATTTTTGGACACTGCTCCTACAGATTCTTCCCTAAATTCACACAAAGCGGTACACAGTATCTCTACAGTCATGTCATCAACATGGATCTGTCACATTTCCCATATTCCCTCCTGATTGGCTACAATTGCCTTCTAAAGTTTGTGTATGTGACCTGACGGTCGCAATCCGTCAGGTCGCAGTTACTATCAAAACCTCCACCGGCTGTCAGTCTGTCAGTCTGTCTATCCACCACGTCACAATTTTGCCCTACTCATATCTCCGCCACCGTTGCCCCGATCCATGCCAAACTTTGCACACACACTCCTTGGCTGCCAAACCACAACCTCCACCCTCCATTTCTCACATGGCCCTCTTCTAGCGCCACCATGAAGCTGATTCAAGCAAAACACATTTTTGGACACTGCTCCTACAGATTTTGCCCTAAAATCACGCAAAGCGGTACACAGTTTCTCTACAGTCATGTCATCAACATGGATCTATTGGCTACCGTTGCCTTCTAAAGTTTGTACTGTATATGCGACCTGACGGTCGCTTATCTCCCGATTAGGGAGTCTTACTGGTTTCCCGATTAGGGAGTCTTACTGGTACTATATGTAGTGGGGAGGGAGTTCCTACTTGTTGATTTGGACAGCAAATGTTTCATGCCGCAAATAGCCGATGTACTGTACAAGCTCACACTGCGACAGTTGACGAAATTAATACCGAATACAATACAGAAATAGATTAAAACACACACAACATCTGTTCCATATTTCCCAATAACAACAAGTAGTGTAGAAATAAATTAAAGCTCAATTAATTAGCTGGCATTTGTACATGGAATTCCTCAACGCAGCGTAAAAGGTGTGAACGCTGCTAAAAACAAACAGGACTTGAACTTGCATTCATTAGGGTCATTCATTACGTTCTTTACTGTGACATTTCAGTGACATTTACGTATTGTTACGGTGACAGCTTTTGATTATAAAAGTAATTACATCGTTTGCCAGCAGCTAATTTGCATCTGTTGTCCCTGGGCAGGTAGACCACAAAACAACAGTTGGGAGCTCCAGCCAGATTGTGGATGCATCATTAAATCCACCTGAAGATTTCTCCTTTCTTAGCTTGACTACAACTGCACCACAGGCGGGCTGTGAAAGAGAGAGATTTATCATACGCTGACACATGGAGGCTGGCAGAACCTTCCCTAAAATATAATATAATATAATATATAACACCCAGGATTCCACTCATGTCCCAGACTCTTCTCCCTTCCGACTCCCGAACTATGGAACAAACTCCCATTGCAAATAGAACTGCAGACTCGCTCCAAATCTTCCGCCATAATCTAAAAATTCACCTCTTCAGCCCTTGGCACCATCGTTAATTTTGTCCGACATTTTTGATTTAGTCTCAGTCTTAGTCTAAATCATACAATTTAGTCTTAGTCCGGTTTAGTCTTCTGAATTTGTTTTAGTCTAGTCTTAGTCTAGTCGATTAAATAACAAAACATTTTAGTCTTAGTCTAGTTTTAGTCTTTTAGTCTTTAGTCAAAAGTACCAAATGTTTGAAAATAGCCGATCTACAAGCTCACAACGCATTGCATCGCGACGCGTTGTGGATCAGCTATTTTCAAAAAGCCTAGGCATAAAATAGGGCTAAAGTGGATTAATGTATGTTTTCTAATATAATCGTGTATATCTGCAAAGTAACTAACTAAAGTTTTAACATAAATGTAGTGGAGTAAAAGTACAATATTTGGATCCGAGATATAGTGGAGTAGAAGTAAAAGTATTGGAAATTGGAAATACTCAATTAAAGCACAAATACCTCAAAATTGTACTTAAGTACAGTACTTAAGTACAGAGTAAATCTACCCAGTTACTTTACACCACTGCATATTACCTTGTGTCTCCCACTACTGTAAATGTCTCTGGATTAGGATGGTCTGCTAAATGCCTAAACTGTAAATTGTAATCATACAGTATAATCTACAGTATAATCTACATATTGTAATCATACAGTATAATCTACAGTATAATCTACATATTGTAATCATACAGTATAATCTACAGTATAATCTACATATTGTAATCATACAGTATAATCTACAGTATAATCTACGGTATAATCTACAGTATAATCTACTATGATATTTCAGCATGTACTGTACGTACAACATGCAACGCTGGTGCAATGCACTGCACATCATCACAGATCACTGCTGATGATGTGGCCCATAAACATACATAATTCACCACATTTAGTGCCTGGTCTGACATACAGAATGAAGGACGACTTGCTTCTAATCCTCCTTGCTTTGAACAATCACAAACTCAGTCATAATCATAATCTCTGCCAACAGCAGAAACTGTCAGCACCGTCGCCTTGAACATGTAATGTTGTTGTTTGTAGCAATAAAGTCAGAACCTAACCTTAACCCTAACCTCTGTAAAAACTAATGCTGGTGAATGCTAACCTAACCTTAACCCTAACCTCTGTAAAAACTAATGCTGGTGAATGCTAACCTAACCTTAACCCTAACCTCTGTAAAAAATTATGCTGGTGAATGCTAACCTAACCTTAACCCTAACCTCTGTAAAAACTAATGCTGGTGAATGCTAACCTGGTGAATGTTAAACTGGTGCTTTTTTGATACACTCGGACTGAACGACCTGCAAACAATACTCTCCCGGCAGAATTCGCATCGGAAGTTTGATGAATAACATTCACCTGTTTATATGATCGCTCCAGGAATATAAAAGAAGACACATCACAGGTATTTTCACAATCACTTGCTTTTCGATGTGCACGGTACATAATGTTATTGAGGCAGCTAAACAGCGGCAGCGGCTGTTTCTGTCTCGGAGCCATATCGCGAGATTTGGATTCCAGACAGGGAATGGTGGAGAGTCTCGCGATACTAGCTATTTCAGAAACGTACTTTGTGTTCTTTAGATACCTCAATAAAGTTATACAGCGTACGCACCGAAAAACAACACAGCAGAAAACAATGAGTGTAATTTTTTTCTTTTATATTCCTGAGCCGAGTATTTTAAAAAGGTCTCTATCGTTCAGACAGAAAATAAACTAAAAATAATCTTGGCAGCTTGGCAGACACTACAGGTGAAAAGGGTAAAAAAAAATAACTAATAGCTGCCACAATGGAACTTTTCCTGTTGATTACTTACATCAAGACTAAGATTTTTTGAATTACAAGTTTTCTGAAATCATATGTTTAGATATGCAAATTAGGCATTATATGCGCTAATAATCGCCAATTTGCATACTTTTCAGGTACATAAATGTGAAGATTGGATAATGCCAGGTTCAAAACTATTGTTTCCTTTAGGCAACAACGGTAAGATGTTTCTGGCTGACAGCAACAACATATAATGCCTTTCTTCTCGCATTTCTTTGCACAGCTGGTACCGGCACTTTAAATGACCAGAGGATGAAGATACAAGATGAAATTAAAGCTGCAAGCAGTGATGACCGGGCCCTCACAGCTCTACCCACGTCACAAGGGCAGCAGCCAATCAGAAGAGTGGCGGGGCTAACTTAAACCAATTAAGGTGAAGGACTCTTAATCAAGTCATATGACACCAGCCACAACTCTCTTCGACAAACGGTTGATGAGTAATAGCCCAAAAAAATGAACAATCAAGTTTCGGCCAATCAGAAGACGGGGCGGGGCTAAGTTAAACAAATTAAGGTGAAGGACTCTTAGTCAAGTCATATGATACCAGCCACAACTCTGTATGACAAACGGTTGATGAGTAACAGCCAAAAAAAGGAACAATCAAATTTCGGCCAATCAGAAGAGGGGGCGGGGTTTAGTTAAACCAATTAAGGTGAAGGACTCTTAGTCAAGTCATATGACACCAGCCACAACTTTGTACGACAAAGGGTTGATGAGTAATAGCCAAAAAAAGGAACAATCAAGTTTGGGCCAATCAGAAGAGGGGGCGGGGCTAAGTTAAACCAATTAAGGTAAAGGACTCTTAACCAAGTCATATGATGCCACCCATGTGTCTGTACGACAAACGGTTCATGAGATAAAGAGGCACTTCCTATTTGTCGAAGGGCACTTCCTGTTTGGCAAAGGAAGTGCCAAATATGGTAAAGGGCTCTTAACCAAGTCACATGACACCAGCCACGAGTCTGTACGGCGAACGGTTCATGATTTATAGAGGCACTTCCTGTTTGGCGAAGGGCACTTCCTGTTTGGCGAAGGAAGTGCCAATTAAGGTTAAGGACTCTTAATCAAGTCATATGATGCCACCCACGCGTCTTCACGACAAACGGTTCATGAGATAAAGAGGCACTTCCTGTTTGGCGAAGGGCACTTCCTGTTTGGCGAAGGAAGTGCCAAATATGGATAAGGACTCTTAATCAAGTCATATGACACCAGCCACGAGTCTGTACGACAAACGGTTCATGAGTTATAGAGGCACTTCCTGTTTGGCGAAGGGCACTTCCTGTTTGGCGAAGGAAGTGCCAAATATGGTTAAGGACTCTTAATCAAGTCATATGACACCAGCCACGAGTCTGTACGACAAACGGTTTAAGATTTATAGAGGCACTTCCTGTTTGGCGAAGGGCACTTCCTGTTTGGCGAAGGAAGTGCCAAATATGCTTAAGGACTCTTAATCAAGTCATATGACACCCCTCTACGGATGCAAGACCCCTCTACGGATGCAAGACCCCTCTACGGATGCAAGACCCCTCTACGGAAGGCCCCGGGTGAAATACCTGCCATACCGCTACTGACCAGTAGTTGAGCAACTTACACAGTATAGCTTTAATGTTATGTGCAAAAAGCAACCTAATGGTGGCGCTAGAGGGGCGGGGGTTGTGGTTTGCCAGCCAAGGAGTTTGCAAAGTTTGGCATGGATAGGGACAACGGTGGCGGAAATAAGAGTAGGGCAAAAGTGTGACGTGACAGTCAGACGGACAGACAGACAGCCGGTGGAGGTTTTGAAAGTAACTGTGACCTGATGGTTGCAACAATGTAGAAATACTCTGTTACAAGTAAAAGTCTGGTATTCAGAATTTACTTGAGTACAAAAGTATGGGCATCAAAATATACTTAAAAATATACTTAAAGTGGCAAAAGTAAAAGTAGTCATGATGCAGAATGTCCCATCTCAAGTTTTCTAAATGAATACAAATAGCAGATCTACAAGCTCACAACGTGTCACAACACAAGCTTGTAGATCGACTATTTTCAAATAGCTGAAATGTATTGTATAGAGCTTAAGTGGTTAATAATGTATGTTTAGTAAAACAAATCTAAAAAGTAACTAGTAACTACAGTTTGCAAATAATTGTAGTGCATGAATTGTACAGTTACTTTGCACCACTGGAATTGATACATGTTTGAGTAACATCTTTGGAGGCCAAAGATACTTGGCTTTGGTCCAGAGAAGCTTGGAGCGGAGTCAGAGTATATATATGTATATGTATATATATATGTATATGTATATATATATGTATATGTATATATATCGTCCAGAGGAGCTGTAGGCACAGAGTGGAGTGTGAATGTACAGAACATACAGAGTGGAGTGTGAATGCAAGAAACATGCAAATGCAAGATTTAAATAATTTCCCTGTGCTTTATGAAAAGAGATGAGGAGGGCCAGGAGGGCCAGGAGGGCAGGTCCATGGCCAAGAAACTTAAGCAGAAAAATGTAGCTATGAATTAAACACACCACGCACATCCATATACATGACACTGTGCATTACTGCAAATGTACATACACATACATGTACATCATTTATATATCACCTCCTCTTCCTTCTCTGATCACCTATAGCACTGGTTCGCAACCTGTGGGTCGGGATCCCCTGGGGGGGTCCCCAAATTATTTTGGGGGGTCCCCAGATGATTGACTTAATGCAACATTGTTTTCTCTCAGTAAACAAACCAACATACAGTTTAAGTGTATAGAGGGTATCAGCACATTTATAAAGTGACAATTTAAGGACTTTTTTAATACCTCTAAAAGGACAAGTTAAACATTGGCCAAATTGTCAAATATTAGAGGCAGAAAAATAGCCGATCGACATGCGCACAAGCGATCTGATCAAGCTTTGCAACCCGCAGTACGACATCACAATATGATCAATATGATCACTATGATCACTATGATCAATATGATCAATATGATCACTATGATCACTATGATCAATATGATCAATATGATCAACCCGCAGTACGACATCACAATATGATCACTATGATCACTATGATCACTATGATCAATATGATCAATATGATCAACCCGCAGTACGACATCACAATATGATCACTATGATCACTATGATCAATATGATCAATATGATCAACCCGCAGTACGACATCACAATATGATCACTATGATCACTATGATCACTATGATCAATATGATCAATATGATCAACCCGCAGTACGACATCACAACAATATGATCAATATGATCAACCCGCAGTACGACATCACAATATGATCAATATGATCACTTCTTTTGGGTTTGTATTCCTAGACCTGGTTGTTCCTTTCTCCCCTTATGCCCCCCCCCCCCCCCCCCTCCCCTCCCCTCCCCACACACACACACACACACACAAACACACACACAAACACACACACACACACACACACACACACATAGATGTGTCTTGTGTTCCGGCACATTGCGCTTTGCGATGAGAACCAGCGGGCAAATCATCTCCCATCTCCGATATGAAATGAGCCCCAAAATGGAGGGGGGGGGGGGGGGGTCGTTTTGACAGCCCGCAGTACAAATACCAAGCGATAGAATCTCAATGAGGCCTGAAAGATGGAATGCATAACTAGATTAGACTGAAGGGACTGAAGGGACGGGTACCGTGTGGTACCACACGCACAAAGCAAATCTAATTATCAGACAGACTCTGGGTTTTAGAGGGGGGGGGGGCTCTGGATGTCTCTGGGTTTTAGAGGGGGGGGGGGGGGGTGGAGCCTGGCTGGATTCACTCGGACGACGAGGGAAGGGGGTATCAGGAGAGGGCATAGCGACAATAGCAGTGAATGGTGATGAGATATTCAACCACTCACACCAGTGCTTCCCATACTGGGGGTCCCCTTAAAGAGGAGGTGCCATAGTTTTGTACTTGTTCTGGTTTTCATGTGTCTAGGAGGTTGACAGTACTTCATTAGACCTCCTGGTGTGGTTGTTATGAGCAATTATGTATTCCCTTTGTATTTGGGGTTTCTTCCTGGAGGCTGACACCTTGTGGGTCAAGAGTGCCGGGGGGGGGGGGGGGGGGGGGGGGAGTGGGACTAAGTTACTAGGGCCCAAAGTGGAGGGGCCTTAATTATGTTATACTTTAGCTATTGAAAAATAGCAGATCTACAAGCTCACCGAGTGCCACACTGCAAGCTTGTAGATCTGCTATTTTTGAAAAGTCGTGAAAATGTGAGCAGTCCTTCATAGGGGGAGGAGGGGGTTAAACCCCCTCCTCCCCCTATGAAGAACATTCATGGGGGGCCCGCAGTGAATCCTTGAACCCAGGGCCCAGAATGTGGTGTGACACCCCTGGGTCCCAGGTTCAAGGATGGGTCTTTTTTTTGGGGGGGGGGGGGGGGGGGTCACGGCCTGAAAAGGTTTGTGCTATATAATATAATACACCACCAGTGGTTTTCAAAGCTGTCAAGGACCGCCAAATTCAATATTGGCGCCGCGTCGCGTCGATCGGCTATTCTCTGCCAAAGCTTTCCCCGCAATGACAGAAAACATAAAAGGGACCAGCATAGAGCCCTGGGGGACGTCTCCGCTCCACTGTAATGGGAGTTAAGAGGTTAAACTGATGTACAGTAATGGGAGTTAAGAGGTTAAACTGATGTACAGTAATGGGAGTTAAGAGGTTAAACTGATGTACAGTAATGGGAGTTAAGAGGTTAAACTGACGTACAGTAATGGGAGTTAAGAGGTTAAACTGACGTACAGTAATGGGAGTTAAGAGGTTAAACTGACGTACAGTAATGGGAGTTAAGAGGTTAAACTGATGTACAGTAATGGGAGTTAAGAGGTTAAACTGACGTACAGTAATGTACAGTAATGTACAGTAATGGGAGTTAAGAGGTTAAACTGACATACAGTAATGGGAGTTAAGAGGTTAAACTGACGTACAGTAATGGGAGTTAAGAGGTTAAACTGACGTACAGTAATGGGAGTTAAGAGGTTAAACTGACGTACAGTAATGGGAGTTAAGAGGTTAAACTGACGTACAGTAATGGGAGTTAAGAGGTTAAACTGATGTACAGTAATGGGAGTTAAGAGGTTAAACTGACGTACAGTAATGGGAGTTAAGAGGTTAAACTGACGTACAGTAATGGGAGTTAAGGGGTTAAACTGACGTACAGTAATGTACAGTAATGTACAGTAATGGGAGTTAAGAGGTTAAACTGACGTACAGTAATGGGAGTTAAGAGGTTAAACTGACGTACAGTAATGGGAGTTAAGGGGTTAAACTGACGTACAGTAATGTACAGTAATGTACAGTAATGGGAGTTAAGAGGTTAAACTGATGTACAGTAATGGGAGTTAAGAGGTTAAACTGATGTACAGTAATGGGAGTTAAGGGGTTAAACTGACGTACAATAATGGGAGTTAAGAGGTTAAACTGATGTACAGTAATGGGAGTTAAGAGGTTAAACTGACGTACAGTAATGGGAGTTAAGAGGTTAAACTGATGTACAGTAATGGGAGTTAAGAGGTTAAACTGATGTACAGTAATGGGAGTTAAGGGGTTAAACTGATGTACAGTAATGGGAGTTAAGGGGTTAAACTGACGTACAGTAATGTACAGTAATGTACAGTAATGGGAGTTAAGAGGTTAAACTGATGTACAGTAATGGGAGTTAAGAGGTTAAACTGATGTACAGTAATGGGAGTTAAGAGGTTAAACTGATGTACATTAATGGGAGTTAAGAGGTTAAACTGATGTACAGTAATGGGAGTTAAGGGGTTAAACTGACGTACAGTAATGTACAGTAATGTACAGTAATGGGAGTTAAGAGGTTAAACTGATGTACAGTAATGGGAGTTAAGAGGTTAAACTGATGTACAGTAATGGGAGTTAAGAGATTAAACTGATGTACATTAATGGGAGTTAAGAGGTTAAACTGATGTACAGTAATGGGAGTTAAGGGGTTAAACTGACGTACAGTAATGTACAGTAATGTACAGTAATGGGAGTTAAGAGGTTAAACTGACGTACAGCCTGACAGGTTGGCACCGCGCCAAGAGAAACTCATAATGAGAGAGAAGTCATGGACGGAACCCAGCCAGCTGAGGGTTAATGCATTTAACCCTAGGATTATTCAATGATTTAACTATTGAAAAATAGCAGATCTACAAGCTCACAGCGCGGCACCGAGTGCCGCGCTGCGAGCTTGTAGATCTGCTATTTTAGAAAAATCATGACGATTTGTGCAAGTCTTTGAATATATCTTTTTTTAAAAGCGAACATTTGTAACTCAAATATTTGCTTCTGGGGGGTCCCTGATACAATGTTTTGAGATGGGGGTTCTGTGGCCAAATACATGTCATTTTGGGGGTCCTTCCAAAAAAACATTTTTTTTTTCAAAAAACCTTGGAAGGATTCAAAAGACACTTATAGAATTGGCAAAAGTGGGTCAAAATTCAAAATGTCAAGATTTTTCAAAAATAGCAGATCTACAAGCTTGCAGAGCGGCACTCGGTGGTGCGCTGTGAGCTTGTAGATCTGCTTTTTTTTAAGTTAAAGCATAAAATAATAATAGGCAATAATGCATAGGCGTTCCAAGCGTGTTAATGTGGGAATAAAGACAGCGCGGGCGGCCAGCTGTGAACACGGACGACATTTATGAAATCAAGGCCCTCATGATCAATCGCTATAAAAGGACTCTCAGTGACATACACTCTCCACAGATAAAGCAGTCAACCAGCCTACCAGTCAACCCATTCTTTGATTACTTTGTACAACTAGATTAACTTTTCAATGGCATCCCCACTGGAATTGACCGAAATATACGACAGACAATGCCGGTCTTATACCAGGAAAGAAGCATTTCTTCGACTCAGACCTTATCGCCAGGGTTGGCTTATAGCAGCTGTCGGTAGATAATGCCGGTCTTATATAAGGGTCATTTGTGTACGGTGTGATTTGCCATGGTTACTCATTGAAGTTGAATCTCCATATATGGAGATAACCTACGCATCACACTAAGTCTGACCTCACCAGCCCATATTTGGGCATGAGCAACTTCTGTCTCCATATATGGAGATATGATGACATCACACAGTCCTCAGCCGATGATGTGGCGTGATGTCATACAATACACAAACGAGCCCAGATATGAGCAGGGCAAAGGTGTGACGTGTGACGTGTGACCGACCGACCGACCGACCGACCGACCGACCGACGGACGGCCGGTGGAGGTTTTGATACTAAACTGCGACCTTACGGTCGCAATTAATCCAAGAAAAGAAAGGCACAGCAGGTAGACTTGCCTACCATTGAGGTAGGCAAGTGCTAAGGTAAGTGCTATTCTCTTGAATGCTGCCTTCAGGTATGGCATGGAAAGAGGACATTTGCATTTCTTTCACCATAGTAAAAACTGCACTTTTTACAGACGGATAAAAGGGCAGGGGCTCAAGCCCCCTTGATGTCTATGTGTGCAGTCTGTGCAGGTGCCTGCTGTCCACTATACTGCCTCCAACACAAAAGGCTCCAGTCCCATTTTCTCTCTCTCTTCCGCTCCCATTGAAATGCATTCACCACAGGCTGGGAATGAGCTAGCTCTGGTCCATCGCGTCACCTCCCGGTGACGCTCTGACAGACCCGTCAGGAAATGGCTAGACCCCAGTATCTGAGCCCCTCCGAGCGCTCAACATCAGTCAAAATAAACTAAACTACTTCACTACACACCAAACCAAAGGTAGTTTTGTTTTGTTGAAACTCTATTCTCCACGGTGGTGAGCCCCTCAGCACCCCACCTACTCTGTAAAATACATTATTTTTGTCATGAAATAAAACGCACACACCTCGAGCCACCTAGCGGCCACCGCAGATACAATGGTTCACAACCCGGAAATAAGCGGCGGTCGAGTTGGATGCACTTTATTTCATGCCAAAAATAGTGTATTTTGCAGAGTGGGTGGGGTGCTGAGGGGTTCACCACCGCGGAGAATAGACTTTCAACAACGCAAAACTACCTTTGGTTTGGTGAGTAATGAAATAGTTTTGTTTATTTTGACTGATGTTGAGCGCTCGGAGGGGCTGAGATACTGGGGTCTAGCCATTTCCCGACGGGTCTGTCCGCGATGGACCAGAGCTAGGAATGAGCCTCTGCTCATGCTGTACATATGAGAGGGGCCACAGTATTTCCTGCACGCTGGTTTATAATTGAACACTTATTGTCATCACGGTTTTCGGCTTAAACAAAGTTATCAGTACGGACTCGCATTTTCTTAATGCATTTAGGCCTAGAATTATTGAATGCTTTTAACTATTGAAAAAATAGCAGATCTACAAGCTCACAGCGCGACACAAATCGTGAAGATTTTTGCAAATCTTGGAATATCTCATTTTTAAAGCGAACATGTGTAACTCTAATATTTGCTTCTGGGGGGTCCCTGATACAAAATATTTTGAGACGGGGGTCGGCAGCCAAATCCATATAATTCTAGGGGGTCCTTGACATGAAAGAGTTTGAGAACCGCTGATGTAGAAACATGTGTTTTTCAAAAAAACCTTAGAAGGATGTTCACGATTTTTCAAAAATAGCAGATCTACAAGCTCGCAGCGGGGCACCGAGTGGAGCGTGTTCCCTCCAAGGAAAGGCATAATGCATGGATGTAATTGAAATATTCTACCATCTTAATGGGTCACGCCATTAAATATGCATTAGAGCAGCTTCTGCTGCCATCAGTCAAGAACAGCGGCGTTTCATTGTGGGGTTTTATCATATATATATATATATATATATATATATATATATATATAGTTAATATTATTGCGACCGTAGGTCGCATTTACTACCAAAACCTCCACCGGCTGTCTGTGAGTGAGTCAGTGAGTCCGTCACACTTTTGCCCTGCTCATATCTCCACAACCGTTGCCCCCATCCATGCCAAATTTTGCACACACACTCCTTGACTGCCAAACTACAACCTCCAAGGGCCCCCGGAGCCCCAGGGACCTGGGGGTCCCTGGGGGACCCCCAGATGTAAAAAATGACCAAATGTGCTCACACGTCACACGTCACACTTTTTCCCTGCTTATATCTCCGCACCCGTTGACCCGATCCATGCCAGATTTTACACACACACTCCTTGCCTGCCAAACTACAACCTCCAAGGACCCCCGGAGCCCCTGGGGGACCCCCGGATGTAAAAAATGACCAAATATGCAAAAATGACCAAATGACCACCCCAACGGGGCTGCTCACAGGGAATTCCCGGGGACCACCGACTCCTGGTGCTCCAGAACGGATGCAAAAGTGGTGGCGCCCCCAGTGGAGGACCCCCTGCCACTGCAGCGCACATAAAATGCCGTAACTCGGGCTAGGAGCGTCCGGGAGAGCCGGGGCCGGTACCTATTCGTCCGCCAAGGCAACGCGGAGACCCCACCCCTCATTTCTCACATGGCCCTATTCTAACGCCACCTTCAGGCCGATTTTTAAAACACATTTTTGGACACTGCTCCTACAGTTTTTGCCCTAAAATCACGAATATCACTACACAGCATGTCTACACTCATGTCATCAACATGGATCAGGAAGATTTTGGAAAAACAGATTTTTGCCCTATTTGTGGAAATAAGCCACCTACGGTCGCTTATCTCCCGATTAGGGAGTCTTACTGGTCATTATCTTCTATTACATTATGCAGCATCCAAGCAGGTTGGTCTCACCGTGGTGTAAAGTAACTCAGTACATTATCTTCTATTACATTATGCAGCATCCAAGCAGGTTGGTCACACCGTGGTGTAAAGTAACTCAGTACATTATCTTCTATTACATTATGCAGCATCCAAGCAGGTTGGTCACACCGTGGTGTAAAGTAACTCAGTACATTATCTTCTATTACATTATGCAGCATCCAAGCAGGTTGGTCACACCGTGGTGTAAAGTAACTCAGTACATTATCTTCTATTACATTATGCAGCATCCAAGCAGGTTGGTCTCACCGTGGTGTAAAGTAACTCAGTACATTATCTTCTATTACATTATGCAGCATCCAAGCAGGTTGGTCACACTGTGGTGTAAAGTAACTCAGTACATTATCTTCTATTACATTATGCTGCATCCAAGCAGGTTGGTCACACCGTGGTGTAAAGTAACTCAGTACATTATCTTCTATTACATTATGCAGCATCCAAGCAGGTTGGTCACACCGTGGTGTAAAGTAACTCAGTACATTATCTTCTATTACATTATGCAGCATCCAAGCAGGTTGGTCAGTGGTCACACCGTGGTGTAAAGTAACTCAGTACATTATCTTCTATTACATTATGCAGCATCTAAGCAGGTTGGTCTCACCGTGGTGTAAAGTAACTCAGTACATTATCTTCTATTACATTATGCAGCATCCAAGCAGGTTGGTCACACCGTGGTGTAAAGTAACTCAGTACATTATCTTCTATTACATTATGCAGCATCCAAGCAGGTTGGTCACACCGTGGTGTAAAGTAACTCAGTACATTATCTTCTATTACATTATGCAGCATCCAAGCAGGTTGGTCTCACCGTGGTGTAAAGTAACTCAGTACATAATCTTCTATTACATTATGCAGCATCCAAGCAGGTTGGTCTCACCGTGGTGTAAAGTAACTCAGTACATTATCTTCTATTACATTATGCAGCATCCAAGCAGGTTGGTCACACCGTGGTGTAAAGTAACTCAGTACATTATCTTCTATTACATTATGCAGCATCCAAGCAGGTTGGTCACACCGTGGTGTAAAGTAACTCAGTACATTATCTTCTATTACATTATGCAGCATCCAAGCAGGTTGGTCACACCGTGGTGTAAAGTAACTCAGTACATTATCTTCTATTACATTATGCAGCATCCAAGCAGGTTGGTCACACCGTGGTGTAAAGTAACTCAGTACATTTACTTAAAGGAGGACTTCATATAATACAGGGGTGAACAACTTTGATGATGGAGAGGGCCACTATATTTTCACACTCACTCCAGAGGGCCACATTGCATATACAGTCAAACATAGCAAAAATAGGCGATCTACAAGCTCAAAACGTGTCGCAGTGCGATGCGTTTTGAGCTTGTAGATCTGCTATTTTTGAATTGGAATCCCAAACTTTGTTTAGCTATGTTTTAATTGGAATCCTGAAAAGTAACAAACAAATTGATTTAATTTCAAATGCGTCTCCATGTTCTTATGTTCATTTTGTGAACTTAAATACAAATATATTGGACATAAAATCAGTATTCCAGTAGCAGATCTACTAGATCAGCTATTTTTTCAAACATTTTGTACTTTTACTAATTGCAGACTTTTACTCATTGAAGAAGGATGCGGGAGCTGAAAGCTCTTTGGAGCTGGCCGGGTGTATGGAGAACCGGAACGATTGGAGACTCCGATGGAAGCTTGTCTGAGGACGACCGAGAGAGAGAGAGAGATGAGTATCAGGGATAAGGATTACTATTACAGTCATTGTTCTCATTATTGAGGTTGTTATATCTTTAGGGATGGGTATCGTCTGCGATACTTTTAATGGTATCTCGTTTCGATACTCTGGAACGCACCCCTGGCCGGTCGCATCTGTAACAGTTGGGCTACTGAGAGTTTAATGACTGCTTTAGTAGGCTACACTTGTTACTGTGGAAAATAGCCCACAATATCCTATAATGTTTATTATTATGATGATTATCCAACGTCTATACTCTCCGCTCCGCCACACTGTGTGATCATCATCATCACCTCTACTGCAGTAGAGCAGTTAAACTTAAATAAAAAGTATCAAAAATGGTATCGAAAAGGGTATCATATCGATTCAAAAGTGAACAATACCCATCCCTATATATCTTACTTGACCGTTACGCTATACATCTTAGACAATGATACAGTAATATTCATTACGCTCTACATCTTAGACAATGATACAGTAATATTCATACGTTTTGGTTTTCTCCTTCTGTTGTGCCTTACATAGCGGAGGTCAAATCAGAGGTGACCTTTTCAATAAACTGGTAGCTTTCTCCTATAGCAGGGGTGGGCAACTTTGATGATGGTGAGGGCCACTATATTTCCACCATCACTCCGGAGGGCCAATATATTTCCACCTTCACTCCAGAGGGCCACTATATTTCCACCTTCACTCCAGAGGGCCACTATATTTCCACCTTCACTCCAGAGGACCACTATATTTCCACCTTCACTCCAGAGGACCACTATATTTACACCTTCACTCCAGAGGGCCACTATATTTACACCTTCACTCCAGAGGGCCACAATGCATATTGCTACGTCCTACTTTGTCATTCTAGTATCGCATACAAAAGAATCAAAAAATAGCTGATCTACAAGCTCAAAACGCATCGCGCTGCGATGAGTTTTGAGCTTGTAGATTGGCTATTTTTTGCTACCCTGAAGAATTTTGTTGTTAATTTGAATTGGAAACCTGAAATCTAACATTTTGATTTAATTTCAAACACATTTAATGATATAATCATGTTAACTTTATGAACCTAAATACAAATACATTGGACACAAAAAAATACATTTTATTACTACTATACTAGTCATTAAGCTACTAATATAGACTGACAGAATTAAAGCAGGTCATGTTTGGAATTGTAACAGCTCAAATCAATAATATATCAGTATTCTGATATTTACCTGCGGGCCGAATTAAGTGAAGGTGGGGGCCGCATGTGGCCCCCGGGCCGCCAGTTGCCCATGTATGTCCTATAGATTCTTTCGCCCACACCTTCTCAACTGGAATATCGGATGTGACCTTTGGAGAAAAGAGGGCTTCTTTCTATAAATCTTACCCCTTCTTCTGTCCTCACACTCAACTGGAATATCAGATGTGACCGCTTGAGTGAAAATGGGTCCTTTCTAAACCCTTACTCCACACTCAACTGGAATATCAGATGTGACCGCTTGAGTGAAAATGGGTTCTTTCTAAACCCTTACTCCACACTCAACTGGAATATCGGATGTGACCGTTTGAGTCAAAATGGGACCTTGTCCTTTCTAAACCCTTACTCCACACTCAATTGGAATATCGGATGTGACCATTTGAGTGAAAATGGGTCCTTTCTAAACCCTTACTCCACACTCAACTGGAAGATGGGATGTGACCATTTGAGTGAAAATGGAACCTTGTCCTTTCTAAACCCTTACTCCACCCTCAACTGGAATATCAGATGTGACCGTTTGAGATACGATGGTGGTTTTATGTACCCTTTCATACCTCTTCCCAATTGGAAAATCGTATGTGACCACTTGGGCAAAGATGGTATCCTTCCTAAACCTCTCCTCTTCCTTTCTACCCCTATAGGGGTTCTGAATACTGACTGATGGCCATAATGGTAATGTGTGATGTAGTATTGAGTGTAGGGACGTGCACTACATACCTCTTACCCAGGGGTTTTGGGGTAATAACTAATTATTGCATGGGACAGGTTCAGAACGTTGCTTATAATCCTTCACTCACCGGTTCGGACTTACATGTGATAACTTTGTTTACCCTCACCTAACCCTAACCCTAACCCTAAACCCAACCCTATACCTAACCTTATACCTAAACCTAACCCTAACCCTAAACCCAAACCTATACCTAACCTTATACCTAAACACAACGCGAGGCGTTGTGTGCTTGTAGATCGGCTGTTTTCACTAGTTTAAATCATTTTTTAAAATGATAAAAGCAAAACAAACGGTTTTGGACATACAAGATTTTCCCCCGACAACGACGATATCTGAACTGTCGCTGGAGTAGCGGGAACGCCACCGTCGCCCCCTGCAATGTTGTGGCCCTTGGCTTGGTACCCTAGACATGATTCAATGTTGTGGCCCTCGGCTTGGTACCCTAGACATGATTCAATGTTGTGGCCCTCGGCTTGGTACCCTAGACATGATTCAATGTTGTGGCCCTCGGCTTGGTACGCTAGACATAATTCAATGTTGTGGCCCTTGGCTTGGTACCCTAGACATGATTCAATGTTGTGGCCCTCGGCTTGGTACGCTAGACATAATTCAATGTTGTGGCCCTTGGCTTGGTACCCTAGACATGATTCAATGTTGTGGCCCTCGGCTTGGTACCCTAGACATAATTCAATGTTGTGGCCCTCGGCTTGGTACCCTAGACATAATTCAATGTTGTGGCCTTCGGCTTGGTACCCTAGACATAATTCAATGTTGTGGCCCTCGGCTTGGTACCCTAGACATAATTCGGCCCTTGAGGAAAACTAATGACATTATCGAAACTAAGTGGATAAAAGCGCCAAACTTTTTTTTTAGGCTTTTTTAGGACCTAACGATGGATTTTAGCCTTGGGTACCAAACTTTATTTTGATGTTTACCCATAGAATTATCCATATCAAGTTGGGCTCCCATCGACTTTCTATAAAGGAGGAAAATACCCAGAAAAGAAATCTGCTTTAAGTAGGATGTGAGGGGTCTAACTAGGGGTTTGTCATGATTCTGAATCCATTGCAAGTGTTTGCTTTGCACAAAAAACTTTCCCTGGGCTAGAAATGGCCCCACAAAACGATGGTTTAGTGACGAGTCATCACTTTTCACTGTTTTCTGGGTGTTTTCTGGGCTTTCTCCTATATATTCTTTTGCCCACACCTTCTCAACTGGAAGATCAGATGTGACCTTTGGAGAAAAGAGGGCTTCTTTCTATAAATCTTATCCCTTCTTCTGTCCTCACACTCAACTGGAATATCAGATGTGACCGCTTGAGTGAAAATGGGACCTTTCTAAACCCTTACTCCACACTCAACTGGAATATCGGATGTGACCATTTGAGATATGATGGAGGTTTTATGTACCCTTTCATACCTCTTTTTGGGGGGGCATTTCTAGCCCAAGGAAAGTCTTTTGTGCAAAACAAATCCTTGCAATGGATTCAGAATCATGACAAACCCCTAGTTAGACCCCTCACATCCTACTTAACTCTTTTACAGCCGTATGGAGATGCCCATATTAAAACCGGAATATACCGGACATCTGACCAAGGAGTCTCAGCCAGACCGTAATTTACCGTACTGGGTCATTAAAAACGAAATAAATGATTTTTATCAGAAAATCGTCCATCGTCTAACCTTCCCTAGTCACCGCTCGTCCATCGATAGCGCATGGCTTTTCTGACATGAACCGGAAGTGATGTTGAGTCCTTTCCCTGCTAAAGCTTCCCAGCTCCAATCCATTTTCTGTTTAGACGATAGCATTAGCATAGCTGGAGTGCTAGGGGATAAGCTAGCGAAAATGTTCACATCGACTGTTCAGTCATACTTGGATTATATGTGCCCACATTTACGTGCACGGATCGCGCACGGGGAGAAGATGCCTCGGCCAAAACCGCCACTCTATGCCAATGTAGATTGAGCCATTTTGCTGGTGACTGTGGTGAGATTACAACGGGGGACCGTGATGGGGATGGAGATTACATGATATTGGTTAGTTACTTTCCACCACTGTAGCTAAGTACTGTCCATCTTCACCTTGGCCACTTGTCATGCAGTATCCAAGATTCTTATAGCATCAAACTGTCACTTCGGACCACATGTTGCCCTTTCTACAATTTAAATGCCACATTTCTTTCCGTTACTCCTCTCTTAGGAGAACACATCTGGATAGTCCTAGATGGCCCAGTAGACTCCATATGGATGGAGAATCTGAACTCTGTGTTGGACGACAACAGAACGCTGACACTGGCCAACGCAGACCACATACCCATGGCTCCCAACTGTAAGGTGGTGTTCCAACCGTACAACATCGACAACGCCTCGCCCGCCACCGTTTCACACAACGGCATGGTGTTCATGATCTCCTCCGTGCTCAACTGGAGCCCCATACTGGAGGTATATACAGGGGCGTAACAAGGGAGGGGGGAAAGTGGGACTGAGTTACTAGGGCCCAAGGTGGAGGGGCCTTAACTATTTTATACTTTAACTATCAAAAAATAGCAGATACACAAGCTCACAGCGCAGCACCGAGTGCCACGCTGCGTTCTTGTAGATCAGCTATGTTTTAAAACTCGTGAAAATGTGTGCAAGTCTTTGAATATATGTATTTCTTTAAGCAAACATTTGTACTCAAACTTTGCTTCTGGGGGGTACCTGGAACTAAATATTTTCGCAGCGTGCCACG
Organism: Nannobrachium achirus; assembly: GCF_963921795.1. Lineage (NCBI taxonomy): Eukaryota > Metazoa > Chordata > Actinopteri > Myctophiformes > Myctophidae > Nannobrachium > Nannobrachium achirus. The sequence goes on from NC_137823.1 coordinate 64,348,410, forward strand.
CTGTGAGCTTGTATATCTGCTATTTTTCAATAGTTAAAGCTCAAAATGATGCGTAACAATGCGTTCCCAGTCTAAATGGGTTAAACCCCCTCCCTCTATGAAGGACATTCATGGGGGCCCGCAGTGAATCCTTGTACCCAGGGCCCAGAATTTGGTGCGACAGCCCTGGGTTTATAGTCAAATGATTAATTATTCAGCGGCTGTAATATGCACACGAATCAAAACACTCGCTCTGTGCTTCAGCGCCTCCAGTCTGGAGATCTATAGTACGGTACAGATCCTGCCTCACCTCCACCGTAATTCTAATCATTTTCACTATCACTATTTCCTCATTGACGGGTGGAAACCTTGTATCTCCAAGTTTCAAATGTGTACGTTCTTTTGCAAAGTAAAGCCCTGCTTCATCATACAAGGCCGTCGCACAAAAGTAGTGAAAACAGCAGATCTACAAGCACACAACGCCTCGCACCGCGAGGTCGCATGTCACCCTGAGGTGTCTTACTAGTTTGCTATACTGGTTCGTTGAGCCAAATCCCTTTGCAACTGTTAATTATCTTTTTAAAAGGCAACAAGCAGCTAGAGATACAGCTGCTTTGACAGCACATTTGAACACCCACTTTTATGGATACAGTACATGCGCATGTGCACACACACTGAGCCCACGTGTGTGCTAAACACCAACATACATATTGCTGTGTTAGGGTTAGGGTAAATGTCAATTATGAATACACTTGAAGAATTGCTGTGTAGCATTACTACAGGAAAATAAATCTCCAGGGAAATACACAGGCCTGTGTTTTTGTGGAGCACTGTGCTTATGGCTGTTTAACTGCGTTATCTTCTGCCATAATTGAACTGTTATGTTGCTCCTATTGTACAGGAGCAGGGCGTGGAAATATCCAGGGAGCACGTGGAGCGTTGGAGCTCCAGATATCAGAGCCCATGACAGGATAGTTCTGGACCTACCAGATATCCCACCTGAATGTTTGACTACCACGTCACTGCAGATGGTAACAAGGGTTACTGACCCCTTTTTAGGATACAGTGCTTTATGTGGTATAGTGCAATGAAGTTTGTTTTCAACGGTATAGTACTGTAACTTAGACACATTTTGTTGTCCATATGTGTTTTGGTTCATTTGATGACCTATTCCATCCGTCACAGCTTGCCAATGTGGACAAAGTGCTCATCGACATTTGATTTGAATATGCATAACATACTAGTTCTGTCCTGCAAAAGGTGCCATATAGTTGTTGTGCTGGTGAGTTACCCCTAGGGGTCTACGTATGCAACACATCGGCTGCTCAGCACGGGCACTTCCTCGCAGCTCGGATGTGCCTTAAAGGCCTCAAGGCCAAGACTGTCTTGTCATTTAAAAGGTCAGTTTGTAGAATATTGCACATACCCAGGATGTTGATTGAACAAAACAACTGGCAAGGACATGTTGTGTCTTGAAAAGAGAATGAAGCCTGCACTCAGTAATATCCTTTCAAAAGTTTATTTGATCGCTAACGTAGGCTTATTTGCAGGTTTTCATTTTTGTGGATGTTGCGTGCACTGCAATGTAGTGTTTTCTTTACTTTGTGTGTCTTTGCACAACATTATTTGTCAAAGGAAGTGTGACCCATAACTGGTATCTCATTTTCAAAATATCCACATCTCCAGTCTATCTTCTGTTTTGTCCTCTATTTTCTCTCCCATATTATTCCATAATACTGCAGATGTGTTTCCCCACAACAGGTCAGTGGGTCCATTGGAGCACCAGAGATGAGGAGTATATTTACCCATCTGACTCCACTCCAGAATATGGCTCCATCCTCGTCCCCAATGTGGACAACGTCAGGACAGACTTCCTCATTCAGACTATAGCCAAGCAAGGAAAGGTAAACAAGACCAACATTATTAAAAGCCCTGCTAGCATCCCCTCGGGACTGTGCTGCTCCTAAAAAGCCTAGTTTATACTTTATAAGACAACAGTTTAACACTTAAGAACTATTTTATTTTTCAGGATAATTGAAAATAGCCAATCTACACACTCACAATTTGGCCTTGACATGACATGAACATTATTCAGAAGGACTGGCTTAGACAAAGGACTGACTTAGACAGTGAACTGAGGTGTAGCCTCGGAAACCCAGACTTCTTTTGGTGATGGGAAGAAAAAGAAGTCTGGGCAAACCCCCCTATAACTGTGCTGGCTCATGACATTTTAATTGTATAAATAAATGTATCCGTTCAGATATCTTATTTTACATCAGTATTGTTCATGTGAACTGGTTTGTTTAGGCTTATCCATTATAATGATAAAATCACTATGATTTATCAGTCGTTTTCCACCGCGGATCACTTCCTCATTTACTCAAAGCAGACAGCAGCAGGAGTCATGTACCCCTCTGCGTCATTTTGAGACGTCGGAGGACGCGGCGAGATCCGCCGGCCAACAAATAATGTCCGCGTTCCCTCAGAGTGACTGAGTCAACCTATACATATCCATTTTTATAGACAAATTCACCTGAACCTTAGTCTCTAAACTATCAAAACACACCTTGCTATAAATCTGTGTTACTGTATTTATTAGATTCAGTAGCCTAACCAGTGTTGTGGGAAGAAATGTACAAAGCTTGGCACTAGTTCAACTGCACATCACTGTTCCTTATCTGAAGTGAACATCCTTCAAAGTTTCTCTCTGGTTTTAATGATAAGGATTTCAGGGTTGGTATCTCCCATCTGAGACCTTACTAGCACTGTCTAATGCATACATGGGCAACTAGTGGCCCGGGGGCCACATGCGGCCCCCACCTTCACTTAATGTGGCCCACAGGTTAATATTGGAATACTGATATATTATTGATTTCAGCTGTTACAATTCCAAACATGGAAAAATGACCAGCTTTAATTACTTCAGTCCATATTAGTAGCTTAATGACTTGTATTAAAATGTTAGTATTTTTTTGTCAAATGTATTTGTTTCATAAAGTTAACATAAGAACATATAAATACATTTGAAATTTTAAAACAAAAGAAGAAAATTTAAAAATAGCAGATCTACAAGCTCAGGGCGACGCGTTTTGAGCTTGTAGATCGGTTATTTTTGCTATGTATATGCATTGTTCACCTCTGGAGTGAGTGTGAAAATGTAGTGGCCCTCTCCATCAAAGTTGCCCACCCCTGGTCTAATGCTTCATTGACGCCCTGCTACAGTTACCGCACGCACGCACGCACGCACGCACGCACACACACACACTCACTATCACATTGCATGTGTATACCATTCCTGTTTCTTCCTCTGTTCTGCATTCCCTTCTTCTAGAAGTGGAAGCAGAGTAGTGGAGCATTCAGTGGGCTTTTAAGTAGTAGTGTATCGATTGCATTCTTTTAATCTGTTCACTTAGTACACACCCAGCCATACCTCTGTCATGCTATTGATTTTACTGATCCGCATTTGTGCATACTGTATGCCTGAGTAGTAGTCAGTGGGGAAATTATATAGCATTTTGGAATGTTGTGTAGCAGCAATCCTTTTTAAAATTTAAAATTTTAAGCAATTTCCATATCGTCACTGTTTGGCCAAAACCTCTTAACTACATTTTTGAGGTTTTAGATTTCTTTTTTTGCATAAATCAGTGCTATTGAACACCCTTTACATCTGAGTGTTGGTTAAAATAATGTTGAACCAATGGAAAGTAGTAAAAAGTGCTTGGGACAAAACTAACTCTACACTTTCTGCCAAACCAGCTAACTCCACCTGATTGGCCCCCTATAGTAGCAAGATTCTTTATTGGAGACTGTAGAATTGTTCTTAATTATGTACTATCATTCGTGCGCTACAGTATATTGAAGCTGTCCATAACATGTTGAGTTAGTAACATAATACACAGTCAGTCATTTAGCTGGTGGATAACAGTACAATAGTACTAGCAGGACAATAGTACACTAGTTGTAGTTGCTTGTTTAATCTACAGGACATTCCGATTGCACCCATTCAGAGGTAACACAAGCAGTAACCTATTCTACTCTAGTAGTCTCTACTAACATTAGAAATCTACAAGCTAGGATGACTGGTTGATTAAAACAAACTTAAAAATGTTACCTTTGGCAACAAGATGCCTAAGTCTCAAGTCTTAACACTATGGACCCCATCAACTCAGGTGTGATCGGTAGGGGCCACTACTGTGCAAGTGGTGATTTCAGTGAAGAGGTCCGGAGCACAGTGCCTCGTCTGGTGTCAGTAGCCCTCCTTACTGTCATCCCCTTTCACCTCCTGCTTATTAATAGGCTGTGTCACCTTTAGATCCACTGATAGACCCCCTGCTGCTGGATTGAATAAACATGGGCATTGATTTGAAATCACATTACGGTAAACAAACCCCACAGATGGTCCTGGCTCTTAGCTTTTAGCACTGATCAATGAATGCATTCCTTCCTGTCATTAAGCGCATGTAGAGATTTGCTGTATTTATTTATGCTGGATTTTGTTTATAGACTATTTATTTACCATCGGACCAAAGCTTGAAGTTCAGTCAATACATGTCATGAACTACAGATCCTCAGAAATGTCATGAACTCATTTTATACCCACAACGTGCCAACATGTCGAACTCTTTGATGTCTCTGTGTGCCCTCGACGCGTAGCGAGGGGTCTTACAGTAAACTGAACATTACTGTACGAGGCAAAGTATAACATGCTGTAGCGCTTAAGTTGTCAGTCATTGTGTGTGTGTGTGTGTGTGTGTGTGTGTGTGTGTGTGTGTGTGTGTGTGTGTGTGTGTGTGTGTGTGGCAGTAAAGAAGGGACAGTGGATCCTACTGGACAGATCAACCTGGCAGCAGCAGAGATACTGGAGTGTCTCAGTGGTCTGCTGGAGGAACCACAGGATCTCTGCTGGACCGCGGAGACACCGGTAAGCATTGTGCATGGATTAAAGCAAGGGTTCCCACGCCTTTCAATCCCCAACCAAAATAATCTTATTTGAGCTGAGGACCCCCCACCCTGACAAGCACTTGGAATTGTAGGCATTACATTTAGTTTGACTCGGTTCCACAGATAAATATTGTGAAAATAGCTGAACTACAAGCTCACAATGCCACCATGTACAGTATGTCTGAACCTGTGTCCCTCCCAGGTTTAAATATAAGGTGCTGGTAGTGAAAATTATGAATATACAGTAATGTAGGGGTGCCCTGAGCCAGAGAAGTTTGGGAACCCCTGCAATAGGCTATGATGTGATCTATTTGAGTCTATTAAAGGGACTACGGTGTCCAGTGTAGAGAAGTTTGGGAACCCCTGCAATAGGCTATGATGTGATCTATTTGTGTCTATTAAAGGGACTACGGTGTCCAGTGTAGAGAAGTTTGGGGACCCCTGCAATAGGCTATGATGTGATCTATTTGTGTCTATTAAAGGGACTACGGTGTCCAGTGTAGAGAAGTTTGGGAGCCCCTGCAATAGGCTATGATGTGATCTATTTGTGTCTATTAAAGGTATACGCGCTCTGTCTGGGCTTCCTGCAGCAGAGGCTCAGCAAGATGACCAAACTGGACGCTCTGAGGGTCTATGACACCAGCATGGCCAGAGAGCCACAGTGGGAGGACATTGACCCCTTCTACATAGCTTTAGGTTTGGATTCTGAGGGTCTATGACACCAGCATGGCCAGAGAGCCACAGTGGGAGGACATTGACCCCTTCTACATAGCTTTAGGTTTGGATTCTGAGGGTCTATGACACCAGCATGGCCAGAGAGCCACAGTGGGAGGACATTGACCCCTTCTACATAGCTTTAGGTTTGGATTCTGAGGGTCTATGACACCAGCATGGCCAGAGAGCCACAGTGGGAGGACATTGACCCCTTCTACATAGCTTTAGGTTTGGATTCTGAGGGTCTATGACACCAGCATGGCCAGAGAGCCACAGTGGGAGGACATTGACCCCTTCTACATAGCTTTAGGTTTGGATTCTGAGGGTCTATGACACCAGCATGGCCAGAGAGCCCCGGTGGGGGGACATTGACCCCTTCTACATAGCTTTAGGTTTGGATTCTACTGTTGTCCTTTCTCAATATAAGCTTAAAGGTCCTTTCCCACTGCCATAACCATACAAAATATTGTTTTCAATTGCTGCCATCCAGCGTCCAAAGTCTCCACACCACAACGATGAAGCCGTCATCATTTATGTGAACACCGACATATCGTTATCGCGCCCAGTGGGAAAGGACCTAGGACTTCCAACGTAAACATGACCATAAAAGGACTTATTTGGGATGTTCCGTTTAGGCAGGGTGTTTAACTGTACTTGTACTGTACTACATTTATATTGTATTGACTATACTTGTACTGTTCTCTGTTTTTGTCAAATATTTTCAATCAATCAATCAAACCTTTAGGGTTATATTCAGAGTTGGATTTGTAAAAAGAAAACACACAGATGGGGACAATTTCTTTAACCACTTCCAGTATATTAAGCCCTTCTACAAGCTCAGCTCAATGTGACTCGTGAGCTTGTATGCAAAGGCAGCAAATCCAACCCTGATTATAAGTGACAAAAATTACTGAGAACTCTTAAAAGGCTATCAGAGCAAACAACCAACATTGCCTGTGCAGCGGTTCAAACCAATCTTTCTCTAATTGCTGATTCCAGGACCTGTGAGTGACGGTGGGCGTGTGACGGACTACGCCATGGCAGCGGGCATCACTGCAGTGAACGCCCAGAGGCTGCAGAGACCCATCCTGCTGGAGGGGCAAGACCAGCCTGGTGGAGGGACAAGACCAGCCTGGTGGAGGGGCAAGACCAGCCTGGTGGAGGGACAAGACCGGCCTGGTGGAGGGGCAAGACCAGCCTGGTGGAGGGGCAAGACCAGCCTGGTGGAGGGGCAAGACCAGCCTGCTGGAGGGACAAGACCAGCCTGGTAGCAGCCCTGGCCAAGTCCTCTGGGACCCACCTTTCCAGTGAACACCCAGAGTCTGCAGAGAGTCCTCTGGGACCCACCTGTCCAGTGAACGTCCAGAGTCTGCAGAGAGTCCTCTGGGACCCACCTGTCCAGTGAAGGCCCAGAGTCTGCAGAGAGTCCTCTGGGACCCACCTGTCCAGTGAACGTCCAGAGTCTGCAGAGAGTCCTCTGGGACCCACCTGTCCAGTGAAGGCCCAGAGTCTGCAGAGAGTCCTCTGGGACCCACCTGTCCAGTGAAGGCCCAGAGTCTGCAGAGAGTCCTCTGGGACCCACCTGTCCAGTGAACACCCAGAGTCTACAGAGAGTCCTCTGGGACCCACCTGTCCAGTGAACACCCAGAGTCTGCAGAGAGTCCTCTGGGACCCACCTGTCCAGTGAACGTCCAGAGTCTGCAGAGAGTCCTCTGGGACCCACCTGTCCAGTGAACACCCAGAGTCTGCAGAGAGTCCTCTGGGACCCACCTGTCCAGTGAACACCCAGAGTCTGCAGAGAGTCCTCTGGGACCCACCTGTCCAGTGAACACCCAGAGTCTGCAGAGAGTCCTCTGGGACCCACCTGTCCAGTGAACGTCCAGAGTCTGCAGAGAGTCCTCTGGGACCCACCTGTCCAGTGAACACCCAGAGTCTGCAGAGAGTCCTCTGGGACCCGTCTGTCCAGTGAACACCCAGACAGGTGGGTCCCAGAGGACCCACCTGTCCAGTGAACACCCAGAGTCTGCAGAGAGTCCTCTGGGACCCACCTGTCCAGTGAACACCCAGAGTCTACAGAGAGTCCTCTGGGACCCACCTGTCCAGTGAACGTCCAGAGTCTACAGAGAGTCCTCTGGGACCCACCTGTCCAGTGAACGTCCAGAGTCTGCAGAGAGTCCTCTGGGACCCACCTGTCCAGTGAACGTCCAGAGTCTACAGAGAGTCCTCTGGGACCCACCTGTCCAGTGAACGTCCAGAGTCTGCAGAGAGTCCTCTGGGACCCGTCTGTCCAGTGAAGGCCCAGAAGACCAGCCTGGTAGCAGCCCTGGCCAAGTCCTCTGGGACCCGCCTCGTCCCAATCATAATGTAGTATCCAATCAACCTCTCGGAACAAACAGTAATTAGTCAGCATAATGTAGTATTCAATTATATAGGGCTGTTTTATGATTCCTTACGTTGCCATACTGTAAGCAAAGTGATATATTGTGATGCATTATTTTATGCAGTCAAATTGTAGGGAAACTATCATAGTATGAAGAATACACCACCACTGCACACAATCTGAGAGAGAAACTATCATAGTATGAAGAATACACCACCACTGCACACACACACACACACACACACACACACACACACACACACACACACACACACACACACACACACACACACACACACACACTTTGACCCCTCTGTCACATGGTACTATATTTTTGTGTCCAGTATCACTACGCCGCTGCAACGTATTTCCCCAAAACAAGGTGCTTTGCAGTCAGCTGATCAGAACGAAACCTTGCTCTATATGGTAGAAATAGGCCAACAATACAAATGACGCTAGTTTTGTGGATTAATCTATTTTCAATGATTGGGCCACGCCAAATGGCCCCCACCCCATTGGAACGACTTAATATTCATTAGAAACTGACCAGAATTCTGACCACGGGACTCTGGTAATCAATTAATACATTTGTAACCACTATTTTAATGGCAAGTATTTCACACAGCTTTATGTCAAAAAATAGCTGAACTAACACTTTAATGTTCTTGCCAAATCTCCCTGCCTCTCAATTCATCATCTATTCTTATTATTATTTTAGATATATATAATGGATTAAATGGATCCATTGGATTTAACGGTTACACCCCTACAACTGACATCATGTGACTGACCTGTTTGGAACAGACCTGCCAGTGGAAGGAGGGAAGCGTGGCGTGATGGCCCTCTGCTGGCCACACTGAGTCCTTTTAGTAAAATAACACTAACTTATACCAGGCTCCTCAACACTTCTGCTAAACAACCAAAATCTGTCTGCTGCTCTGTGTAATTAGCAACATAAGATAAAAACAAACTGCAAATAAACAAAAACATTAAGCGCTTTCTTTAAAAAAATATGAATCGTGTATGAAAAGAATGCTATGACGTGCTCATCCACATCCAAAGCAAACTGTGGCATTTGGACCTCTGTTCATCATTATATTGTTGGTTCATGATCACAACACCAGAGGCAGCTCCACTAATCATCATCAACGTAGATTTAACACTAAGCAAGGCGCTAACTCGTTCTCCTGCTATACCATCAACATGTGGAACACCCTTCCACAAGCCTTAAAGTAGAGCAAATCCCTAGCCTCCTTCAAAATTGGTATGCAAAGTCACCTTCAGACAGCTGCTACCCGTGACTTGTAAATAGACTAAGCCCCCATGCCCCCCCCCCTTTCTTTTTTTTCTGCCTTTGTATTTGATGTTATGCTTTTGAAACTGATTTTATCCTAGATAAAGTACTATGTTCTATCCGTCTGTCTTTCAATGTTATATGAGATACTTAAAGTGTGGTTCCTGTAGAAATAAGCCTCGGCTTTCTAGGATCTCCTTTTAGTTGACCTTGTACCAGTGATTTGTACTGTCATGAAACTGTACTTTTTTCTATTGCAAACTTCTAATAAATTCTTCCATCAATCAATCAAGAGATGTCTTTTTTTTTTTTTTTTTTTTTACCATTTCCAGTGATGTTACTAGGTTTTCAAAGTAATGGGTCATTCGAATGGGACCCACAGGTCATTCGAATGAGTCCCCAATAAAATGTTTTCGAGCGCTATGAGCTTGTAGATCGGCTATTTTCAAAATGTTTGAAATATTTATTTTACAATTTGGCTAATGTTTGAACTTAGAACTAGGATTTCTAAATACACTAGGCTACAGACACCCATGTAATTATATTTATATCACTGGGACCCCAATTTATATTATAAAATCTATGTTAAAATACTAGAGTACAAATGGAACAGGTCCATTTGGTTCTATATGTTCACTGAGTTACAGACCCATAAAGTTCTATTTGGTTCCTAACTATCATTTATCTGGGGACCCCCTGGAACTCCCTCAAGGACCCCGGACCCCACTTTGAGAACCACTAGTGACATGTTTTTAGCTGTTCCAGTTTTAACTGATAATAAATCTTTACAGTGTTTATCTTACACAATACATTAAAAAACAAATTAAACCATCTAACTTTTATAGCAACTTGAAATGAAGTAGAGCAGCAGAAACCACACTTGTTTCAGTGCGCATGCGCCATGCAGTGTAGATGGTCACCGAATTCATCAGGGGCACCCATTCTGGTGTAGCACCCGAGACGCTGTGCCACTGCGGTCAGGGAGCGGCCCGGTGCTACGCTAGAACTTGTGCCCCTAGTGAATTCGGGCGCGCACGCACACACGCAGCAAGCACGCACACACACACACACACACGCGCGCGCGTAGTAGGCACGCCCACACACGCACGCACGCACACACACACACACACACACACACACAGACGTCACGCAGCAGAGGCTGGACGGTGGAGCTTTAATTCATGCTGTTTAGTTTACTGTCGTCGCTAACAACAAGTTGAACAGAAACAAACACAACAATGTTTAGCAGTGTAAACTACCTTCTCTTTCTCCCAGTAAGTCCACCGTTTGAAAATGCGCTTCTACCGTGTTTTAACCATAGAGTAAATATAAAAGGTTTTACCAGTAACAGCTTGGCTTAAACCAACACAAACGCAGCTGCTTTCGCGTCGCCGCATCAAAAGGACCAATTAAGGATTTTAATGTACAGTTTGATGAGAAGACATCGCCTCCAGCCTCCAGGTATGAATATATCAACTATAAACTAGTTTCAGTCTGTCATGTTGTTGATCTTCTCCTCCCTGTAATGCATTGCTTCTCAAAGTGGGGTCCGGGGACCCCTAGCCCCACTCGCTCCTTCTTGTTACTTTGTATTCTGAAGAGGCGAGAGGGGCTAGGGGACCCCCAGAGGTCCTTCAGGGAGTTCCAGGGGTCCCCAGATAAAGTTAGCAACCAAATGGACCCCATATGTAACTCAGAGAGTGTGCAAATTCAACCACACTCTCTGAGTTAAATTAACATTGATTTTAGAATATAAATTGGGTTCTCAGAGATAGCAATGCCATTAAATGGGGGTCCGTAGCCTAATGCATGTCAGACAGGGGGTCCTTGACATTATAATGTTTGGGAATCACTGATAAAGTCATACAAATACCTGGGAATGATATTCTACACAACCTAACCCAGTGATTCTCTGCCATTTCCTTTTCAAGGACCCATCTACATGTCAAAAAAGATAGCAAAAAACAAACAAAAACATTTTGATGCATTGGCTGCCTATGGGAGGTATTGCAAACCTAGATTCATCCGATTAAAAAAAAGAAATATCTAGTGTTGCAATTTGTGACTACATTGGCACTTACAGTAGGCTACACAGTATGCATCTACCAACATTGGACTGTCTTTTATTCGTAATAATACCACTTCATAGCAGGGCTAACCTTCTTTAGACATGTGTCAATGTCAATATGTCAATGCATTGTTATTTTGTTGACTTATATTTAGCCCTATTGTTTGTATTGTATTTACCGTAGGCCTACACAACATTTTGTCAACATGGGGGAATATCAGCCTGTAGGCCTACTGTAGCCGCAAATTGCAACACTAGATTTTTTTTATAATCGGATGAATCTAGGGTTGCAATACCTCCCATAGGGATCCAATGCATGAAAACAGTTTTTTGCTATCTGATTGTATTAAACGACTTCAAACTCACCAATATTGTGGCTCTATGGAAAGCTTGGCATTTACTCTTGCTATCTGCAAAGTGTTTGTTTCTGAAAAATCCACCGTAGAATTGTTATGATTTCTTTTCTGTCAAGAAATCCGAGCAGACATGGTTTATTTTCTAAGTATTGAACTTCGGAAGCGCTCGGTCTTCTATTACGCAGCGTCCCGCTGCCTCCTGCATTATGTGACATTCAGAACCAGCTGGTACACAGGACTGCTGATTGACTTCCCACAAGCGCTTCCAAACTCCAGCACTTAGAAAAAATAATCACCTGAAGCCAATTTCTTGATAGAAAGTAGCTCCTAACATTTCTACGGTGGATTTTTCAGAAACAAACACTTTGCAGATAGCAAGAGTAAATTCCAAGCTTTCCATAGAGCCACAATATTGGTGAGTTTGAAGTCGTTTAATACAATCAGATAGCAAAAAACTGTTTTCATGCATTGGATCCCTATGGGAGGTATTGCAACCCTAGATTCATCCGATTATAAAAAAATCTAGTGTTGCAATTTGCGGCTAGGCCTACTGTAATACTGAATAATAATATCAGCCTGTAGGCCTACTGTAATACTGAATAATACTATCAGCCTGTAGGCCTACTGTAATACTGAATAATAATATCAGCCTGTAGACCTACTGTAATACTGAATATCAGCCTGTAGGCCTACTGTAATACTGAATAATAATATCAGTCTGTAGGCCTACTGTAATACTGAATAATCATATCAGCCTGTAGGCCTACTGTAATACTGAAGAATCATATCAGCCTGTAGGCCTACTGTAATACTGAATAATCATATCAGCCTGTAGGCCTACTGTAATACTGAATATCAGCATGTAGACCTACTGTAATACTGAATAATGATATCAGCCTGTAGGTCTACTGTAATACTGAATAATGATATCAGCCTGTAGGCCTACTGTAATACTGAATAATAATATCAGCCTGTAAGCCTACTGTATTGTACAAGGTTTATCTTCAGTTGTCTAATAGTCAGTCTATGAAATGGTTTTCTGATGCCATCTGCTGGACTTAATGGGCAACTGCAGCCTACAGGGAGTTGTGTTATGTTTAAGCTTTTTCTCAGAGTTTCATACCTGTTAGAGTCCATTAGGTTCCATGTGTACACTCTCAGAGTTACAGAGCTGTAAGGGTCCATTAGGTTCCATTTGTACACTCTCAGAGTTACAGAGCTGTAAGGGTCCATTAGGTTCCATGTGTACACTCTCAGAGTTACAGAGCTGTAAGGGTCCATTAGGTTCCATGTGTACACTCTCAGAGTTACAGAGCTGTAAGGGTCCATTAGGTTCCATGTGTACACTCTCAGAGTTACAGAGCTGTAAGGGTCCATTAGGTTCCATGTGTACACTCTCAGAGTCACAGAGCTGTAAGGGTCCATTTGGTTCCATTTGTACACTCTCAGAGTCACAGAGCTGTAAGGGTCCATTTGGTTCCATTTGTACACTCTCAGAGTTACAGAGCTGTAAGGGTCCATTAGGTTCCATGTGTACACTCTCAGAGTTACAGAGCTGTAAGGGTCCATTAGGTTCCATTTGTACACTCTCAGAGTTACAGAGCTGTAAGGGTACATTAGGTTCCATTTGTACACTCTCAGAGTTACAGAGCTGTAAGGGTCCATTTGGTTCCATGTGTACACTCTCAGAGTTACAGAGCTGTAAGGGTCCATTTGGTTCCATGTGTACACTCTCAGAGTTACAGAGCTGTAAGGGTCCATTTGTTTCCATTTTTACACTCTCAGAGTTACAGAGCTGTAAGGGTCCATTTGGTTCCATTTCTACACTCTCAGAGTTACAGCAGCACCACGTAAAATCAGAAATTAGCCTACAAAACAAATATGTTGCTACATACTGTACATGTACTGTAAGCCCCTTCCATACACTAAAATGTGTTCCCGGCCTGAATGGGTTAACATGTGTGCTGCGTTTTGGCTGACCTAGGATCAGGTCAGTTAGCAGCAAGGCAGCAACAAGAATGGTTGTGTAACTGTGAGATGATTATGCTGGTCTAGGATCAGATTAACAGTGGGGGAAAATGAATGGTTGTGTAACTGTGAGATAATTATGCTGGTCTAGGATCAGATTAACAGTGGGGGAAAAATGAATGGTTGTGTAACTGTGAGATAATTATGCTGGTCTAGGATCAGATTAACAGTGGGAGAAAAAGAGCTTTGGTGCTTAATGCATGCGTGATGCATAGCTACTCCAAGGCAAGTCTGCTGCTGCCCGGCTGATGAGAAAGCACCCGTGTACACTGACACTCATGATAAAACAAACCGAAAATGACTTACCTCTCAAGATAGAAAATAGCCTAAAAGCATTCCTTTATCCCTGGCTTTTGTTTTGGTGTTAATATTATAGATTCATTGGCAGCCTTCTTCTTACTGTCAATCAGTTAACAGCGCACGGCTGCAGTGAGTGAGACCTCAGCACATGAAAGGCAGAGGCACGCAAGGGGCTTTAATAATCATTCAATGGTCGGGTCTCTCTGAACCTCGGAAATAAACAGATATTTGTGTACAATACTTTTACCTAACCCATCTACATACATTTCCTTTCTTTTCCGTCCTCTTTCAAAAGCTCCCAGTCTTCTTGGGGTTATTTAACAGCTCTGTGTTTACACATTGTCCTACTTCTCCAAGGCAGCGAGGAAAGGATTATTTGAATTATCATTATAATGTGAGAGGTGGAGGATGTGAGTTGAAATCCCGGTATTCATTCTGCCATATTGGTAATCGGATCGAAAGTGAAAAATCCCAGCATCTCTAGCTGAAATGGAGTCGGGGTATGTGTCCAAATGAGATCGTGGCCTGAAATCCACTTAACCTACAGTACCCCCCTGGCCCATCTCTTACTTACTGTGATACTGTGGTGGCCGACACTTTAAAACGTTGCTAACTGCTCAATTGCTGTCTTGCAGACTTGAGTCAGGGAAATAAGTAACCATATTTGTGTTGAGAATGTGATATCTAGCGGCTAAATGTTGTCTATTGCACTTATAACTGTACAAATGGGTTCCCTGGGAAATGTCCTGATGATTCCTTGATGTTCAAGCACTGTTCAATGGATGTGGCACAACTTCCATAAGTTTCCTTTGGGTTCACCTATACAGTGACCTGTGACCATTTTGTTGCAACAGGTGCGCGTGGCCTTGGCCAGGTTGGAGGAGATGCAGGACACGGTGTCCACAAAGGACACCCTCAAGACCTGGAAGGAGCCAGGAGAACGATAGAGGAACACGCCTCGCTGAAGAAGAAGGTCATCAAAGCCCCCATAAAGGAGCTGGACACGGAGGGACAGAGGTATGCACACACACTCACACACACACACACACACACACACACACACACACTAGAGCTGGGATCGGGCCCATTTTTTCTGTCCGACCCGAACCTGTGTCCGACAGTTTTCTGTCCGACCCGAGTCGACGTCCGAGCATTAATCATGAAAAAGCGTCCGACCCGAGCCGAGGCCCGAACCTTATGTTTTCAACACTTTTTCGCCTTGTTTCTTTTTCTTTGAGGAAGCCACTGATTTACACTCACTAGCAAACGTGTTATAATGTGCAGTGAGTGCATGCAGCGTGCCTGTTTGTTACCCTTAATAATATTAAGCCACATTGTGGCTTGTGAAAGTGTTTTAAATAATTACACAAGTAGGCTACGTTAGATTATTAAATAATAGGCTATAACGTGCACTGCGCGTCTAGTGACTCTTGTCTGACTGCAGTCAGTGACTCGCTGCAGTCACACACTTAAAATCCTCTTTTACAAACTGTTAATAAAGTATTCACACACAAACCTTTTCCACATGTTCAATCAATATCAAAATGTATTCAGTCTTACCAGCATAGACGAATCTGACATCTGCTTTTAATATCCAGCGTCCACAAACGGCCAGTCCACGGCCAGTTGGCCGTCTTTCTTAATCAAAAACTATTATTAATCCAACCATTATGGTTTATGGGTTTTAGGCTAAGGCTACATTCAACATCGGACTTTTTAATTATGTCTGCGTTGACAACTACGTTGAAATGCGTCCATACAGCGGCGCTGATTTCCCTCTTTCGTTTTCAATTGCTTTAAACTTTACCGTAGACAAGTTAACTTTTATCTCGGCTGGCGGCAACATTATCTCTCACTCATTCGCTTTTTCTTCTCGTGTATCTGTTTGTTTGTTTGTTCTCTGTCACATATGACACTCCGTCTCCCACTTCCTTTTCCCCATGAACATGTGTGCATGGTTGTCAAGACAACGCACTGAGCGTAGCCACGTGCAGTGCACCAGAAAGACAAGGAAATACTGTAGCACACACAGAGACGATAGTTGTATCGTTTTACAC
This sequence comes from Nannobrachium achirus, assembly GCF_963921795.1. Taxonomy (NCBI): domain Eukaryota; kingdom Metazoa; phylum Chordata; class Actinopteri; order Myctophiformes; family Myctophidae; genus Nannobrachium; species Nannobrachium achirus. The sequence continues at coordinate 64,364,527 of NC_137823.1, forward strand.
TTTATTTTCTATGAATCAAAATTATGTCCGACCCGAATCGACGTCCGACAATTAATTGTGAAAATGCGTCCGACCCGAGCCCGAGCCCGTCGCGCTTGTCGGGTCCCGTCGGATTTCGGTCGGGTATCCCAGCTCTAACACACACACACACACACACACACACACACACACACACACACACACACACACACACACACACACACACACTGAGGAAGATTATGATGATGATAAATCACAACACGTCCCCTTTTCTACAAGCTCATTGTCACATCTGACCGTGAAAGATTGTGGTGCATCCTGGGAATGGGCTTATTGTACTCAACCACTGAAATCAAAATCATTAAACTCGCTCTAAAACAATAGAAAGCAGTAAATGAAATTATTTTAACACCCATCTTTTCTTTTCTCTGAGTACAGTCTAAAACGAACCCTTGTAAAAAAAAACAGTGTTGTCCTTTAAGAGAATCACCTGGGGACCCCCTGGGGGTCCTGAACCACAACTTGACACTCTTCTCCCTGCTAGCTCTGAGCCTTTGTTATGACCTCTGACCTCTGAGTGTGTGTGTGTGTGTGTGTGTGTGTGTGCGTGTGTGCGTGCGTGCGTGCGTGCGTGCGTGCGTGAGCTACTGTAATACACCAGATGTTGTAGTTGATGAAGAGTCCAGGGAAGTGTCTGTATTAGAGATGGCAGCACCTTTGACCTCAGCCTAGAGGAAGCCTTTATGACTACGGTCATTAAATACTAGTAATTCGCCTCAGGGCGACAAGCAACCTCGCCCTAAAGGGTGAGGTCGCGCCATGTCTTGGCCATCTGGCCAGTGATGTATATCAGACCAGTTACCCATATATGGAGACCCCTGTTACCCATATATGGAGGTCCTTGTACTGCATATGGAGATATGCTGTGAGAGCCCAAACATGCTTACCAGTTATTCCTTATGTGAAAGTCCTATGACATCTGTATGACAACTGACATCATACTAATCACTTTTATGCCCATACATAGAGATCCCAGCCTATAGAACCAGCCACACAGATATGGGCTGTCTGTCTTGGCCATATATGGATTCTGTTAGTGTGGTATGTGGCCTCCATATATGGGCATTCCCATAATAATTCCTGTTAGATATGGGCTTAATATTGATGACATCAGGGGAACTCCACATTTGGGCATAAAGGGGATTATATCTTAGTGTGGTTCCCCTGACATCACAGTGATGTCAGCTGTAGCCATGGCCTGACAGGCTGTTATTGATCCAGACCTGTAAATAGACTTTTATACTTATTATTCAATCACTCAAACCCCAACATCCTATTCTTGGGGGACATTCACTAAAAATAGCCGATCTACAAGCTCACCACAAGATGCGTGGTGAGCTTGAGGGAAACATAATATTTGAATGGTATGTAGGGAATAGAAAAGCACTGGACTGGATATAGAACACTTTTGTGTGAATGTTGGTACAGTATATATGGAATGATTGCTTATCCCATGTGGACAGGAATAATGCTGTAACTGTTGTCTTCATGTGGATTGATGGGCTATTTTTTGGTGAAGAGAGTTGTATGGGAAAATAACTCAAGCACAGTTCAACTCTTGTACTTGTAAAACAGTTTGATGCTTTGAGCTTTGTAAAACACAACAGCTCGTTGGAGGAGATTTGTGGTACAATAAGCATAGTTCCCTGGCTGATGCTATCTGTTGGAATGCGGTGCTGACTTTTTTTCAATGACGGCGGAGCCTCGGAGGCAGAGACAGGGGCTCCCCTCTTCATTAGCCTGAATGCATGTTGCATACTGGCTCTGTTGGCCCAAGTCCAACGCTGTTACTTTTCAGGAAATGGAAAAAGGAACCTGTATGTAGTTAATACATTTAATCTTTTGATACTTTTCATTTGTTAAATATTAATAAAACCCACAGACAAACTTGTGTTGCCATCCACCCATCCATCTTCAACCGCTTATCCGGAATCGGGTCATGGGGGTAACAGTTCCAACTGAGACATTCAGATTTCCTTATCCCGAGCAACTTCCTCCACTCCCTCAGGGAGTATACCGAGGCGTTCCCAAGCCAGTTTGGAGATATAGTCCTTCCATCTGGTCTTTGGTCTGCCACGGGGTCTCCTCCCAGTGGGACGTGCATCGAGGACCTTCCTAGGAAGGCGCTCGGGGGGCATCCATACTAAGATGCCCCAACCACCTAAGCTGACTCCTTTCCAAGTGAAGGAGCAGCGGTTCTACTCCAAGTCTCTCTCGGGTGACTGAACTTCTCACCCTATCTCTAAGGGAGATACCAGCCACCCGTCTGAGGAAACCCATTTGAGCCGCTTGCACCCGCGACCTTATACTTTGGGTCATGACCCACACTTCATGACCATAGGTGAGAGTAGGAAGGAATATTGCTCGGTAGACAGAGAGCTTTGCCTTACGGCTCAACTCTTTTTTTCCTTCACAACAGTGCGATTTAGCGACTGCAAAACTGCTCCTGCTACTCCGATTCTCCGGGTCCTCATAGTTATTACAGGGGGTCCTCCAAATCTTTGTGTGATAAAAACCCGTTTTTCTCCTTTTTTATAACTAGCCCTTACCCGTTCAAAGATATGAGCTCCAAAATGATGTGCAGTGTGTGGGTTATGGGGTGTGCACTGTGCATACAGTATATGAGGGATGGAAAGTAACTTTAACTGGTGCTTGCATGATAATATGTAGGAGCATCAATGTAAGAAATACCCGTTTCGTTTAATGCCCCCCCCCCCCCCCCAGCCCGCCCGCCCACCCGCCCACGCACACACCCGCCTGCCTGCACACACACACACACACACACACACACACACACACACACACACACACACACACACACACACACACACACACACAGAGAGAGAGCTGGTTAAACATGTTGCCTCATGCTAGATGCAGAATAGATGAGCCTCAAGCTAGATGCAGAATAGATAGTAGATACACCATAAAAATGCTAATATACAGCATACGATTTGTGAAAGTGACAAACGGGCTTCACAGTTATGTTAGGTGTGTTCATATGCTAATTGTGATGCGATTTCAGATCAATTGCTCCAGCCACTGAGGAGAAACGCTGTTTCAGACAGACAGACAGACACTCACTCAGACAGACATTCGCAAAATTATAGTATAGATAACCACGTGAACCCCTATATATCGTCCATATTCGGAGAACTTTAGCCAAAAATAGCCGATCTACAAGCTCACACGCTGTAAGGCGTTGTGAGCTTGTAGATCGGCTATTTTCGGCAAAGAGCTTTGGTGTAGAGGGGAAAAAGAGCAGACCAAGTACAGAGCGAAAGTTCAAGTTTTTTTTTAGAATTGATTTTCTTTACTGGAGCTATATCTGCACTGACTCTGACCTCTAAGGACCTTCCATGGAGGGTGCTCTTGTGCGTCTTGCTGCGTCACCCTTTCTTGTTTCTTTTTCTTTTGTTTTTATCGCTCTGACCTTTTCTGCTTGTGTTTGACATGATGTTGAGTTACTTGTTGCACTAACTAGCATTGACTGTTATGGTCACTTTGATTTGGGCACTGTATTATATTGATAGTTGTGCTTTAGGACACTTTATGTATATATATTTATATATATATTATTTGTTCCCTTTCTTGTTGTACCTTGCTCTTACTGTACTTACTGTACTCTAATAACCTTATACTGCTGTGCTGCCTCTGGGCAACTGATTTCCCCCCTTGGGATAATAAAGGAATCTATATATATTTGACGGTTCAAGCAGCAGCAGCAGCTTGAACCGTCATATCTGAAGACACAAATTGACATGAATCCAAAAACGTTGAAGACCCCTGGATTAGGCCATTATTTAATACTTGTGACCGGCCTAGTTGAAAGCGGTGATGTGTTATGGTATTCTTATTGCAGGTGTGCCACAGGGGAGGCGTGGCAGGACATCATGCTAGCCAGTCTGCCTGGGAAGCCATGCGATCCAGAGGCCGACTCTGAACCAGGAGAGGAGTTCACCTGCAGGAGCAACTTTGCTATTGTTTATTTCATCAGTTTCTTCATGCTGTGTGCTTTCCTGGTGAGACACGCACGCACGCACGCACGCACACACGCACACACGCACACACACACACACTCGAGTATAAAATCGATAGAGCCAGTGCCATCTAATGAGACTCTACTTTATATTGTACATTGCCTTCCGTTCTGTGCCTTACGAACAAACACTATCTTATATTTCTGTTCTGAATGAACCTGAACAACACATCAGAGCTGAATAAGTGTGAATCTCTAATTGTCTCCCTGTTCGTGTCTGTCTCTATACTTGTCTGTTTTTTCAGGATCCCTGTTGGATGTCATATTCTGATCCACCATCACATCTTCACTAACCTCATCCTCGTCTTCATCATCCTCAGCAGCTGCTCATTCAACTGCTCATCAACACAGCATGTAACAAGTTAACACATTTCGATACAACATGTAACCTCTCCTTCCTAGTATCTGTTTATTGTACTGTGACTTCTAGCTGTCCTCTCTCCTACATCTGCCCCATGTTACACACACACACACACACACACACACACACACACACACACACACACACACACACACACACACACACACACACACACACACACACACACATACACTGATGAGTGGGTGGCAGCTGTCTTCATGCTAGACATGTCCCTATTTATTTACTGTATCAGCAGTCATCCTAGTGTTTGTTATATTAAGTTCTCCGATGACACGGCCATTTTGGGTCTTATAGATGATAAGACAAGCACCTCTGTGTATGAGCAGAAGGTAAGCAGTTTTGTACAGTGGTGTGAGGACCATCACCTCACTGTTAACACAAAAAAACCCTGAAGAAATGGTTTTCTATCCAGGTCATGTGGGGGACCACACTCCATTACTCATAAACAATGTCAATATTGCTCAGGTCGATTCATACAAATACGTGGGCGTGCATATTGACAGCAAGTTAGCATGGGATGTCCATGTTAATCATGTGTGTACTAAGATCCAGCGGCGACTTAACTTTCTGCGTAGGCTCAGGGTGTTTGGTGTACAGCAGAGAGTGATGCTGCTTTTCTATCATGCTGTGATCGAGAGTATTTTCCGTTATACAATTTGTGAGTGGTTTGGTAATTTGACTGTGAGGTCAAAAGCACAGATTAATAGACTAGCTGGGATTGCATTGAAGGTGATGGGTGTGAAGGAGCACCTCACCCTTGAGGAAAGTGTAGTTAAGAAAGCTAAGAGAATAATTGCTGACCCCTCTCATGTCCTTCATTCAGAATACAAACTGCTACCCTCTGGTAGACGTTATAGAGTCCCAGTTAAAAACAAGAAAAGACATCTGAACAGATACAAATACTCATTCATTCCCATATCCGTTACTCTGCTAAACTCAGGCTGTTAATGGGTGTGATGACTCTAGTGTAATGTAATGTATGCACTTGACCTGTATGTCAGCACTGTGTGTTGTGCACTATTCGTTGTAATTTACTTTCTTTCTGTCCGTCTGTCTTGTCCTGTTGTATTATGTAGCAGCCTGCATGTCCAAGACAAATTTCCCTCAGGACCAAATAAATTAATCTTGAATCTTGAATCTTGAATTAGCAACAGCTGACTAAGGACTTGTCTTTGAACATGCAATCACAACAAACACATGCACACACACACACACACACACACACACACACACACACACACACACACACACACACACACACACACACACACACACATGCATGCTACTGCACACATTCTACTGCCAGCCTCATTTAGCTAGTGTTGACCTGTTTGCTTGAAATAAATGTATTGGACAGGCATTTCCATTCTTAGCACAAAGACTGTGCTGGTGGAAACACTGCAGCATCTTAACCGCTTAAACCCCATACTTGGTTGACCGGAGTCCCTCAAAGCTCTATACTAGTGTCTTTTCTGTTTTCACTCTACATGATCTGCAAGCTCACAATGAATGGCTTTCCCCAGAATGTGAATGCTGGTGTTTATGTGGTTAATTCAGTGTGTGATGACAGATGACACATTGCAGATGTGCATCATGTGTTACTTTCAGATGAATGTCAGAGATGTACAGTATGTTGCATACTGTACGGATCTTGCCTCTGCTACCATAAACATGCTGCTCTCTGAACAGTTCATGTCTGAAAACCTTGTGTGTAAATTATGCTCTTGTGTGTGTGTGTGTGTGTGTGTGTGTGTGTGTGTGTGTGTGTGTGTGTGTGTGTGTGTGTGTGTGTGTGTGTGTGTGTGTGTGTGTGTGTGTGTGTGTGTGTGTGTGTGTGTGTGTTTGTGCTACTATAGTACAGCAACATCTAGAGGCAGCTGAGTGTCAGGACCGAACTTCTACCATTGGTTCCTATGCATGGGAACATATTTTATTTTCCTCAAAGTATCGCGATACTACTGCCTGAAGTATCGATACAGTATTGGCAAATAAACTATCGCAATGTATTGCCATATCGATTATATTGCCCACCCCTAGTGTGTGTGTGTGTGTGTGTGCGTGCGTGCGTGCGTGCAGTTGTCAGCATCACCCAGTAAGTGTTTCAGATACAACTGCTGCAGGTTTCTATAGTAAGTAGCTCCCTGCGATAGCAACAATCATTTCAGAAATGCAGGATCTATTTGTGTTCGTCATCATCTTGAACGTCCTCCCTGGGTTTAAATCCTTCTAGTAGACCTTGTATCTGAACTGTACTGTCCTTTTTTCATTGATTGAATAATGTATTAACAGTTTGCAAATAGTGCAGTGGTAGGATTTGACAATGATTGCTAAAAGGACACAAAAAGCCCTAGGATTTGTTTCTATTGTGGTCCTGTGGTATTACGTTGTTTTACAGTTAACCCTAACCCTAGTTTGTGAATTTCTTTTATTAATATGTAATATTTAATCTAGAGTTGTATTACCAACCATTGGCAGGCCATTCATCCAAACAGAAAAGCCCTACCTGATTGTATTAAACAATGTTAAACTCAACAATCAGAGGATAATTAAAGCTTTCTGTACAGCTGCAATGTTGGTGAGTTTAAGGTAATTTTGCGGGTGAACTACTCCTTTAATCAGACCTAGTTTTGTTATACGTATGGCTGTGTTGTGAACAGTGACCTGAATGGACATCTAGCTGTAGCTGCTTTATCTAGTGCAGTAGTTCTCATCCTTTTCAGGCTGGAACCACAAAATAATCATATTTTATCTTAGGTTTGTTTACTGTTGAGTGAGAAAACAATGTTTCACATTAAGTTAATCATCTGAGGACCCCCCAAAATAATGTGGGGACCCCCCTGGGGGTCCCAACCCACAGGTTGAGAACCACTGATCAGTCAGTCTATGAAATGGTTTTCTGATGCCATCTGGTGGACGTATTTGGCAACTGCAGCCTACAGGGAGTTGTGTTATGTGTAGGCTATTTCTCATAGTTACAGACCTGTAAGAGTCCATTTGGTTCCAATTGTACACTCTCAGAGTTACAGACCTGTAAGAGTCCATTTGGTTCCATTTGTACACTCTCAGAGTTACAGGGCTGTAAGGGTCCATTTTGTTACATTTGTACACTCTCAGAGTTACAGAGCTGTAAGGGTCCATTTGGTTCCATTTGTACACTCTCAGAGTTACAGAGCTGTAAGGGTCCATTTGGTTCCATTTGTACTCTCAGAGTTACAGCAACACCATGTAAGGGTCCATTTTGTGTCTGTCCGTGTGTGTGTGTGTGTGTGTGTGTGTGTGTGTGTGTGTGTGTGTGTGTGTGTGTGTGTGTGTGTGTGTGTGTGTGTGTGTGTGTGTGTGTGTGTGTGTTAGTGAATGAATGAATGAATGAATGAATGCATGTATGTTTTATTTACGTGTCTTGACAATTTCTTGTCATGAGATTATCAGACACAACAAATACATCTTTAAACCAAGACAGACATTCCAGTGCGACCTCCGCCAACAGCTAAATACATACAATACATATAGGCCTACATGTATTCATATGAGCCTGCACATAGAATATATAAGGTTAATTAAACATTTAAATTCTTCTATTTGTTAGTCACCCTTCTCCTCCTATCCCACGCTTTAAAGAGATATTTGGAAAAGGCAAATACATGATCAAAAAGAAACTCTAACCCTTTTTCTTCTGTCACACACTCACACAAACGTTTTGTGTGTCTGCGACTCTGCGTACACAGCGAGACGAGAAAAGTAGAATCACTGTCATTTGTCATATAAATCGCCCTGTAATGATTTCCCAACCTCCCGTATCAGTTCATTACGGGATGCGTCTTTACTCTTTAGTAACTGGACAATACGTATTTTACGATGGTTGTAACCACGGCAAGCCGACAATAATATCAATGTCTAATTTTCTGCTGTGAGAATATACAGTAACATAACAAATGGTGGGTGGAGGAAGATTTCTTACTTGCGTTGTGATGTGTGTGTAATTACTTGCTGTACTGTTGACTTCTTTCTTTTAATCAGAGTGCAAGACAATACTCATGCTGTTATACATTGCTTTAATAAAACCAGGTGTCCGCGTACACCAAGACATTTTTTCTTCTTTTTTTACCCACGGTCACGAAATTCCTGGAAATATTTTGAAATTAGAACAATATTTTTCCAGTACTGGAAAGGTTTTGGAATTGATCAAGGGTCCTGGAAAAAATAGCTATGCAATGTCTTTGGTTATTGATTTTGTTAATACCTCTGAAATGACAAATTCATCATGGCCAAATTGTCAAATATTAGAGGCAGAAATTGTGAAAATAGCTGTGAGGCGTTGTGAGCATGTAGATCGGCTATTTTCACAATAAAACCGTGGTATACAAAATTCCTCTACTCTTAGTGGTCGTCAGGGTGCCGGGGTCCCCAGTTCAAATATGATTATTTCGGGGGTCACGGTCTGAAAAGGTTGAGAACCACTGGCATACACTACCTGTCTTTGGGCATTGCGCATAGGAGTATTATAAGCGACTCGTTATTGAGCTGAATTATTGTTATATAGTCCTGGAAATCGGGTTAAATAGTCTTGAGAAGTTTTGGAAATGAATTTGTAAAGATGTGTGGGAACCCTGTAAATAACATGTTTAAACCTCTCCCCTCCTCTGCCAGGTGAGTCCATCCAGATCTTCGCCGAGGTGGAGAACTGTTCGTCGCGCGTGGTGGTGCCCAAGGCCGCCTTGTACCAGACCCAGACCTTCTTCGCCAAGGGCAAGGCCCGGCAGATCCAGCAGCTGGTGTCCAAGCTGCGCGGAGACACGCTACCTCAGGGCAAGAGCCAGAGCTGGGAGGGCAAGCTGCTCAAGATCCCCCCGTGTCCCCCTCCATCCTGGACTGCCCCATCATCATCATGTTGTGTGAGAAAACAATGTTACATTAAGTTCATCATCTGGGGACCCCCCAAAATAATTTGGGGCCCCCCCTGGGGGTCCTGACCCACAGGTTGAGAGCCGTTGCTTTAGTGTGTGTGTGTGTGTGTGTGTGTGTGTGTGTGTGTGTGTGTGTGTGTGAGACCAGTATGTCCCCACCGGTATAACAGAATTTGAGAGTCACTAACGGCATTCATAAAAGTGACATCCTAAAATGTTGATGTGCTCACAAGCATAGCAGTAAAAACGTGGCTGCGTCTGTGAGGGAAGGGGAACATGACTCCAGACATCCACTGGGAAAGCGTTTATTATTGCTTTACTTCACATCCAAACAAAACCTCCGTCCCTCTCAGGGCTTGACATTAAGGCTTGTCCCGTATAAATCGTTCCAGACAAGCTCATTAAAAATGTACTTGTTCATTGGACAAGTGGCTCTTGGTTTCACTTTTTCTGTGACACTCCTAGCAGCTTTGTGCTGTATGCAGACTATGGACTGCCCATACTATGGGGTGGAGGGAGCAAGGGGGGTCGTTACGGCCCTTTTGTTATTTACTCTATTTCAATGTCTGACTCCTATGTATGCATTTAAGAAAAATGTTACCGTTAAATGTTTTATCCGGACAAGTGACTTTTGTGCCCGGACAAGTGAATGGGAAATGTACTTGTCGTGCCTCAAAATGTTAATGTCAAGCCTTGCTTCTCATCGGTCTGTTGTTCTGTTAACAGGTGTATGTGGACGTCCCTGGGGGTTTGAACCTGTGTGTGTCCCACTGCACAGCTGCTCCACGCAAACCTCCAGCATCAGCAGCCTCTGCAGCAACATCAGCTGGCTGGACGAGTCCGACAGACCCGAGGGTACGTTCACACACACACACACACACACACACACACACACACACACACACACACACACACACACACACACACACACATGAATGCAGTTTTTACTATGGTGAAAGAAATGCAAACGCCCTCTTTCCATGCCATACCTGAAGGCAGCATTCAAGAGAATTGCCATGTCCAAAGTCTCCTGAACTTGAATGCAGCATCTTATGTTAAAAGAATTGCCCTCTCTGTGTAGAAACCCTTGCCATACGCCACATCTCCAGTATTGACTTGATTATGATTAGTTCTGTGTGATACCGCGCACCGAAAATAGCCGACCCCCAAGCTCACAACGCGTTGCAGCGCGACGCGTTGTGAGCTTTGGGTTCTGCTATTTTTGATATTTCCACCAAAAGGCCCTTTTAGAAATGTCAGCCCCTCCGTCCGTAACATTCTCTGCACGTCCCTGTACCCCAAAACACTCTCCAAACGGCCTATCATGACCTTTTGGGACAAATGTGACCAAACGTTTGGCTGGAAGGTGGTTCCCTTCCGGTCATGCCCTTCCTCTCAAACCCAAGGCGTAAAGCAGTGGTTCTCAGCCAGTGGTCCGGGGACCACCAGCTGGTCCCTGAGGGGGTTTCAGGTGGTCCCCAGCTAAATGATGGAGGTCCATTTGGTTTCATTTTATGCTCCATTTGGTTACCAACAGCTGCCTGTGGTCCTATGGTACCACATCAATACAGCATGGAAGTGTGGACAAAATCCTATCCAACGATAACAAGATATTTTAATTTTGGGGTCTGAGAGGCTAAATAGTAAATATCTTCTATAGGGACAGAATCGTTACTCAATCGTTGCACATTTGGCACCCCCCCACCCTGCACAAGCACTTGTAAGTGTAGGAGTTGGTATTACATTTAGTTTGACTCGATCTATTCTATTGTGAAAATAGCCGATCTACATGCTCACAATGCCTCGCATAGCGAGGAGTTGTGAGCATGTAGATCTGCCATTTTCACAATTTCTGCCTCTAATATTTGACAATTTTACCAATGTTTGACCAGAGGTACTAAAAAGGTCTTTGAAGTCCATAAATTGTCACTTTAGAAATGTGCAGATACCCTGTATACACTTATACTGTAGTATGTTGGTCTGTTTACTGTTGAGTGAGAAAAGGACGTTAACATTTAGCTAACCCACAGGTTGAGAACCACTGTTCTAACGTAGGTTCTCCTCTATGTCGTCACAGCTCCTCCCAGCTACAGCGAGCTGGCCGTGTCGGAGGAGCACAGACAGGACTGCCTGCTGGGATGCGACACAGACGCAGACGCCGAGGCCGACCACCAGGGGTCACTGATGCTGGCACCCAGTTCACATATCTGCTGCCGCCACTTTACTCCGAGGTAGAGACCATGTGCATTGCATGTGTTTCCTGCCAGTTTCAGAAGACTAAGACTTATGACTAAGACTATTATTTGAAACACTGGTATGTAACTGAAATGCAATTAAAGCCAAATACAACTTTTATGTATGGTTTATTTTGACCAAGTAACAGGCAGTAGAAGACAATGACTTGTTCAGAGTTATGTGGTTATATTTAGCCTAAAAAATGTTTCCTAAAAGACGAAGACTAAAAGTCTAAAACTAGTCCCAAAAGACTAAGACTAAATTGTTTTGATATTTAGTCGACTTAGACCAGACTAGACTAAAACAAGGGCCAACGACTAAGACGGGACTAAGACTAAATGGTGCGTTATTCAAAATTTGCTGAAAAAAAAAAAAAAGTTTCAAGCTCGCCGTGGCCACGATCACAGTGGTTTGTGGTGTCGTGCGTGGCATCATCTGTAATGTTTCTTCTCCTAATGAAGAAACTCTGGTTCTTCAGGACTGGTGGCAGTGGTAGAGTAGCAGCATTAGTACATACATTGATGTGGAAATGTTTGGGGTGGGGTTCCATATATAGGTGTTGGTAGATGAGTCAGAGAAATGAACATTGCCATCTTGTGGTCAATATAAACAACTACATCAATACGTTATCACATATCACTACACCCATTGTAAGGATTCAGTGTTTGGAACTATTTTGTACGGTAGTGATGGGGACTTGTAATGGTTGCCCCGTGGCAAGTGTTGTTTTTTTTTCAGCTGTCTTCTTGTCCTTGTTATCTCTGAGCGCATTTGGATTATTGAATATTATATGAAAATTCTTACATCAAGACAAATATTTCTATACTCGCTGAAAACATCCTGGCATCCTTGAGTTCTGAAATCACTTGGTTTGATAATCATATGCATCAGCCATAGTTGTTGATAAGATGTGGTCCAAACCAGTGGTTCCCAAACTTTTCAGGTCCAGACCCAAAAGAGAGATTAGATTGTCATGTGAAAGTGTCATGTGAAAGTGAAAATAGCAGATATACAAGCGTACAGCACCTCGTTTGCACCGCATTGCGGGCTTGTAGATACAGCTTTAGAAAGAATGTGAGCACAACTCAAAAACATTAATCTGTTCTATCTAGTGTACATGGTGCACAGCTCAAAAGAGTTAAACAAGCTTGTGTGCCAACCTAGCGATATAAAACCCAGGCTTTATCAAGGTCCTTGGTCGTGGAATGATTTACTGGCAAAACTTAAAATAGAACATCTAATCTCTTCACCAGATTCTAAAAGACATCCATGTTCTGCATGTGTTTTAAAACGCTTAGTATTAATAATTAACCCATTGTATTTGATCTTCTTATTATAGCCTATGTATCTGTTGCACATTTATGTTGTCGTTAAAAGTACAGTACAATAAAAGAAACGATAACTATTGGCTGAAAAGGTACAGGCTGAGGCCAAAGCTTATTTTATTTATCATTACTATTTAGATTCATTATCGCAACAGCATAAAGTGTATGGATGGAGGCAGTTGAATGGCATTTAACCCGTCCAGAGATAAAACTGACGAAAACCAAATAAAAACTATGGTATGATGATCGTCAACAAATAAAAATGAGACTAAAATGTTAGGGAGGGACTTTTAGAGTCGAGTCATTGCGATTGTTTTTAATATATTCTCTATTCCTGATTTCTGACTGTTATATGATGGTTTTTTATGCATAGTACTGTGAGTTGACTGTCATTTTATGTCTCTATGAAATGAGTACAAAAAGACCCCAATATAAACAAGCAATTGTGCTTTCTTGGGTTTAAATCATATCGGTAGACCTTGTATCTGTACTGTACTGTCCTGTTCTTATGAACATTTCATGTCACGATTATTGCGACCAAAGCAATTGTTATTTACGATATTATCGTGATAATCAAAATATCCCCATCCATCCATCCATCCATCTTCAACCGCTAATCCGGAATCGGGTCGCGGGGGTAACAGTTCCAACTGAGACCTCCAGATTTCCTTATCCCGAGCAACTTCCTCCACTCCCTCAGGGAGTATACCGAGGCGTTCCCAAGCCAGTTTGGAGATATAATCCCTCCATTAGTCAGGGAAAATTAGCAGAATAACTGTCAAATCTGTGAATAAATTCCTTACCTTCCTTCCATATCTAACAAAGATTGAAATTCAACATCCCTAGCAAAATGTTTGACAGCTAGGGTAATTCTGGGTCTCATTCACTTACTATACACTTTACAATAAGGGAAAAAAATCACTCTCAAACATATGCTTTAAGTGGGGTGTGAGGGGTCTAACTAGGTGTTTTTAATTATTCTGAATCCATTGCAAGCATTTTTTTTTTGCACGAAAAACATTATTTGGGCTAAATCAGACCCAAAAGAACTATGGTTTAGTGATGAGTCATCACTTTTCACAAGGTGTATGGGGTCCAATTTTGGCCCAAAGAATGTTTTTCATGCAAAACAAATGCTTGCAATGGATTCAGAATAACTAAAAACACCTAGTTAGACCCTTCACACCCCACTTAAAGCAGATTTTTGGGAGTCATTTTTTCCCTTATAGTACAGAGTATAGTAAGTGAATGAGACCCAGAATTACCCTAGCTGTCAAACATTTTGCTAGGGATGTTGAATTTCAATCTTTGTTAGATATGTTACTAGACACTTTTACCAACACATTGGTGAAGAAATTGTTTGGTAAGGAATTTATTCACAGGGTTTTATTAATATTCCCTGACTACATCCCCAACATCCATTATCCTGGTGGTGGAACAATTGCCAAAAAACAACAGATATTTTTGCGACATGTTGTGAGCTTGTAGATCGTCAGTTCTTTGGCAGAGATGAGTGAAAAAAAGACTGTATCAAGCACATTATTTACAGGTCCCTTTTAAAGGTGAATTGATCCCAGTGCATTATCGTCCCACCCTACTGCTAAAGTATTTCAATCAATTGATGGATGTGTGTCTCCCTTTAGGTTGACCCTTACCCCGACGACGACAGCTGTGGAAGGCCCTACCTGTGTCCGTCGCACTGAATGAAGAAGAGCACAGAGCTGCTCAGAAGAAGCACACTGCAGCTGCAGCCAGCAGCACACCTCTCAGGTCAGCACTCTCACTGTCGTCACCCAGTGGAGGGCTACACCGTCACCATGGGTGGAGGCAAGGAGGAGGAAGAAGATTGATGCTGACCTGTTGTTTTGTTGGGGAATGTGGGTTATTCTGAATGCCAAGGTTCCCACGGTCATGAAATTCCTGGAAATATTTTTAAATTAGAAAAATATTGTTCCAGTTCTGGAAAGGTTTTGGAATTTATCAAGGGTCCTGGAAGGTCCTGGGAAAAATAGCTATGCATTGTCTTTGGTTATTGATTTTGTTAATACCTCTAAAATGAAAAATTAAACATGGGCCAAATTGTCAAATATAGTATAGAGGCAGAAATTGTGAAAATAGCCAATTTACATGTTCACAACGCCTCGCAACGTGAGGCATTGTGAGCATGTAGATCTGCTATTTTCACAATAGAACCGTGTTATACAAAATTCCTCAACTCTTAGTGCTCCTCAGGGTGCCGGGTCCCCAGTTAAAACATGATTATTTCGGGGGTCATGGCCTGAAAAGGTTGAGAACCACTGGCATACACTACCTGTCTTTGGGCATTGCGCATAGGAGTAAGCAACCTGTTATTGAGCTGAATTATTGTTATATAGTCCTGGAAATTGGGTTAAATATTCTGGAAAGGTTTTGGAAATTAATTGGTAAAAATGTGTGGGAACCCTGCAGCTAAGAACACAAGCATGTGCCTTAAAAAGCTTCCAAACGCCCACGTTGAAAATATTTCAACTCTCTGCAACTTCACACGTGAAAGAGTAGACGCTCAGTGCCTCATCACGCTGCCATTGTAAACTATTAAAAACATAAGCTGTGCTCAGGGAGAGAAAAACCTGGTGGACACAGCCTCTACTGTTAGTGTACGTAGGATCACATCTCACCAAGATGGGAAAAGTTTCATTTTTTTAATGCAAGTGACTGCATCTCCACGTGCTCGAGAATGGCTGTCTGCACGGAAATAAGAAGCCAACAGCGAAGTGCAAACAAAAATAAGTGTTAGAAAGTGTTTGGCTTAAAACTGTGGTTCTCAACCTGTGAGACGGGACCCCCAGGGGGCTCCCCAAATTATTTTGGGGGGTCATCAGATATTTAGCTTAATGTGCAAGTGCAACATTGTTTTCTTTCTCAACAGTAAACAAACTAACATAACGTTTAAGTGTATAGAGGTTATCTGCACATTTCTAAAGTGACAATTTAAGGACTTACCTCTAAAATTGGTCAAATTGCCAAATATTAGAAGAAATTGTGAAAATAGCAGAACTACATTCTCACAGTTTGATCCAGTAGTTCTGCTATTTACACTTAAACCTTATGTTTGTTTGTTTACTGTTGAGTGAGAAAACAATGTTGCACATTAACACATCGGCTGCCCAGGATTAATCAAGATTTAATCGGCAGGTGCAATGGAAACCTGCCATTTTAGCGGTTTTGGTAGCTCTGTGCCCGGGTAGCTCAGTCGGTAGAGCTCTCGCCTTTGGACCACAAGGTCATGGGTTCGATTCCGGGCACCGCCAACTCAGCGTATGAGTAGCACGGCTTAGCAAGCTGTGCGGCAAGTACTGGGAGCTGATGGTAGGTGTGGCGCTCCACCTCAGCAGTCCATCTCCCAGGGGTCTAGCGCATTGTAACAGGGACAGACTCCCGCGTGTTACCGGCTGATTCCAACAATAAGCCACTCCCGACATACTTGTTGGTAGCTCAATGGAAAATGTAATCCGAGTATGTCCTGTTTATTTTCACAATAGAACTGTGTTATACAAAATGTAATGCTCAACTCTTAGTGATCGTATTGTGGGGGTTCCCCACTTAAAATATGATTATTTTGGGGGTCGCAGCCTGAAAAGGTTGAGAACCACTGGCTTAAAACAGCCCCACACAGTGGAAAGAGTAACGAATCACAAATGATTCAAAGTTGGTGATACAAGTAGAAAATGTAAATGATCAAAATAACGTTGGGCATTCTTTTGTGTCCTGTGAGTTCCGTCTACGGTCAGCCACCCAGCATATCCAATTCAGCAAACACAGAGCATTAACTTCCTGTTTTTAAAATCTGGGATAACCTCTGAATGGGGCTGTGTGAGCCACTTATTTTAAAAGTAGAATATTTAGTAACAGAAAGTTTTGTTGTTGTTGTATCGGTAGGGCGATGCGGTGGAGAAGGAGCCCTGGCCAGATGACCACAGTAGTTCAAGGTAACACCACTACTGCTGCAGTAACACAACCTTAACACACACACACACACACACACACACACACACACACTTTAGACCTAAATGCAAATCTGTGTTACTTTAGATCTGAACCACTTTAACCATTATTTTATGCTTTAACTATTAAAAAATAGCAGATATACAAGCTTGCAGCGCTGCGAGCTATCTGCTATTTGACAGAACAGGTTTCCACTGGTCACTGAAGAAGTTGAACAAGGTTTAATTATGTTGAGGTCAATATTCAAGAACATTCAAGAACACTTAGGTCCTCACTTATGCTCATTATAGGACGGTACCACTGTCTACTCGCTCTGTGTCTCAGAGGTAGGCTGCGGGGCAGTATAGAAACCTGCCTACCAATGACATCATCAGTAGGCAGGTTAGGCCATTTCCTTACAAGATGGCTTCTATTTCACCATGCTAACTTCACTTTCCAGGAAGTTTGGAATATCATAATCGCCACAGTCCCCTCTGAGACACCCGTACGAGTAGACAGAAATGATGGCATCTCATAATGAGCATAACTCAAATTATAAAATAGGTGAAGTCTTCCTTTAAAGGTCTATGAAACTCCCCGAAAATGTAGGCTATCGAACAAAAGAAAAGATTTCTCTGATGATTTTGTTGTCACACACACACACACACACACACACACACACACACACACACACACACACACACACACACACACACACACACACACACACACACACTCTTTATGGCTTTCACAACTAGTGATATTTAGTGATTGACAAATTGTACCCACTGGTAGTCCATTACCTATTACTAGTCCTGTGTACAGGGGTGTGCACAGTATCTGAGGGATTGAATCTAGGAGTCTCAGAAGTAATGTTGGAGTGTCCGTTGGTCAGATCTTTATGCCCATACATGGTGTTCCGTGTCCTGTGATGTCAGTACTATGACGTTAGTTAGTTAGTTAGTTTCATTTATTTGTCCACAATGTGGAGATTTGTCTTTTGTCTCATATCTCATATACATTTACAACATTAAAACAGATAACAGCAACAAACAATTACACACAATGACACAAAGCATCTTTAAGGCAACCAGGAAGGACAACAATGGTATATGTTGGAAAAGAAAACAGGCAGATCAGCGAGACATGACTTCATTCATTGCCTTAATGGCATTAGGAATGAATGAATTTTTAAAAATATTACGGCTACGGTGTGCCCAAGCTGTTCTATAGCGTCTACCAGAGGGAAGTAAATTGAACTCCCTATGGAGTGGGTGAGAGGGATCATTTATTATCTTGACAGCTTTTTTACTAACCACTTCATTGTAGATACAACTTAATAGTTTTTGTTTTTTCCCTATGATTTTTGATGCCAGATTTACTATTCTCTGCAGCTTGCCTCTACCTTGTATGTTAAGATTACCGTACCACATTGCCAAGTTAAAGGTTAAGATTCCCTCTATGAGGTTCTTATAAACCGTTTCCATAATGTGCTTGCTCACCCTGAAAGAGTTGAGCTTGCGTAAAAGGTGGAGACGTTGGTTACAGGATTTAAAAATATAGTCAGTGTTGTCCTTGAAGTTAAGGTTGCTGTCAATTATAGTGCCTAGATATTTAAAGTTGTTTACTATCTCTACATTATGTCCCTTAATTATAAGGGGTTGCACAGGGTTCTTTTCATAAATGACCAGTTCCTTTGTTTTTGATATATTCATCTCTAAGAAGCTTACATCACACCAGTTATGGAGAGAAGATACTTGTTTTCTGTATGCTTCTTCTCCAGCTGTATCCTCCTCCTTTAGTAAGGCAACCAAGGCCATATCATCAGCATACTTAAAGAGACTAAACTTCTCCAGATCTAATTGGAATTCGTTAGTATACAAGGAGAAAAGTAAGGGTGATAAAATTGTCCCCTGAGGAGCACCCGTGTTAAGCACAGTGATGTCGGACCGAGTGTCGTTGACACGGACTTGTTGAGGGCGGTTAGAGAGAAAATCTCTGACCAAATGTATAATACCCCCATTTACCCCCAGATCAATGAGTCTCTGCAGGAGAGTGTGTATCTGCATGCTGTTAAAGGCCGAAGTGAAATCAATAAAGAGGACCCTGGCAAAGCAAGTGGGGACCTGGATATGCTTAGTCAAGGTGTTAACCAGGCTGACAGTTGCATCATCAGTTCCCCTCTGACTTTTATATGCAAATTGGAGATGATCTAAGCGGTTAGAAACAGATGCTGTAATTTGTCTACTTATAACTCTCTCAAAACATTTTCCCAAGATGGAGGTAAGGGCAATGGGCCTGAAGTCTTTTAATTCAGTGGCTCCAGGTTTTTTGGGAAGAGGTACAATGCAAGACATTTTCCATCCATTAGGCATAGTTAAAGAATCAAGCAGGTACTGAAAAAGCTCCAAGAGAATACCTTTAAGTTCATAAATATTTTCTTTCAAAACTCTACCTCTCAGGCCATCTGGCCCAGGGGCAGAGTTAGGCTTAATACAAGACAAGCTGGCTACGATTTCATGTTCATTGAGTGTAATAGGAACATACTCTGGAATGGACCTACACACACTATCACGCTCAGCACTGAAGTCATTCTTATCGAAACGACTAAAAAAGATGTTTAACTCATTTGCAAAAGATGGAGAGGGGTGTGACAGGGGGGTACGCTTTTGCTTAGTTTCCCTACCCATCATCACATTTAGACCTTCCCATGCCTTCTTGGCATTTCCTGAAAAATAGTGGTGCTCCACTTTGTTCTTGTATTCTATTTTTGCTTTTGTTAGTTTAGATCTTAGTTCACATCTCTTTTCTCTAACTAACTCAACATTACCATTTTTAAAAGCACGTTTTTGCTCACGAATGCATCCCTTCAGATCACTAGACATCCATAAGTTGTTATTAGGGAATATTTTAACAGTTTTAGTTTGCATGATTTTACTTTCATTAAACAACACATAGGATGTAAAGGTGTCAATTCGTTCATGAGGGGTGTCACATGAGTTCAGAAATAGCCAGTCAGTAGTTTCCAACTCACATCTCATTTCCTCCCTACAGTCATCTGTCCAGGTCACAATGTCCTTGGTCACTGTCTTTTCCCGTCTCAGCCTAGCCCTATAATGTGGAAGAAGATGTATGACCTTATGGTCGGACTTCCCCAAGGCAGGCCTGCTGATGGCTTTATAGGCGTCTGGTATGTTGCCATAGCACTTATCCAAAGTGCGTTCCAGGCGGGTCGGACAGTCCACGTACTGATGTAAGTTGGGCAGGTGATCGGACAGGTCACAAGAGTTGAAATCCCCGAGCAACAGGACGGGTTGGTTAGGTGCACGGGACAGAGCGGTGTTATAGCTCTCGGCTATCCTAGCTGCAGCTCCCACCCAGTCCGGACCGGGTACATAGACCAGTATGATTGTAATCTGGCCGAACTCTCTTGGTAGGTAGAAAGGGCGAAAGGAGACCACCAGGATTTCATAGTCATGTGTGCATTCGCGTTCCCGGACGGTGTACTGAGTAGCCCAGCGTTCATCCACATAGACACACATGCCACCGCCAGTAGATTTCCGCGACACGTTTAAGTCTCGGTCAGCCCTTATCGTTGTATATCCAGGCAGCTTCGGGTCTGGCGAATCTTCTTTCAACCAGGTTTCTGTGAAACAGATGAGATTGCTCAGTCTAAACTTGCTGTCTTATCGGACTTTAGCAAGTAGTTCATTCATCTTGTTGGTCAATGTGTTAACATTAGACAAAGTTATTACCGGCAAGGGGTGTCTGCTGTCACGTCTCCACAGCCGTTGTCTCACTCCACCTCTCGAGCCTCTTTTCTTTATTTTAGTCCCTTTTCGCATTCCGTTATTTTTGAGTTCTGGATACTTTATATCCAGCGAGTCAAAATCATAGTCTGCCGCTCTGACTGGGTGCCTGAGCAACAACAGCTGGTCCCGAGTGTAGATGAGGACGCCGACTTTTCCATTCAAGCTCCATACCTCAGCGATTAAACAACCGAGGAGGCACATAACCAGCCAAAGTATCATACCGACGTTGAACTTCATTTTGCCAAAAAGAGAATGTGGGCTCGATCACTTAAAACAACATAAAACAACAAAACAAAAAACGAGACAGAGAGATGAGACACGGGTCAGCAGCAGCGCTGCGCCCCTAGCGTCTTCGATAGCGTCTTCATTACTCAGAGTAGCATGCAGACAGACGGTTACCATGGGGGCGAAACTGTCAGTTTCGTCCCAGTTTCGATGTCATTATGCAGATGGTCAGACAGGCATTCGCTAAATTAATAGTTAGATGTTATAATAAAGACCCTCTGGGGCGTGGCATTTCGTAGCAGCATGACAACAGATATACAGTACACAACTAACCCTAACCCTAACCCTTTTTTAATAAATGTATCTCTGGAACGTGTAAGTGGCAGTGTGCGGGTGTGTTTCACACACACACACACACACACACACACACACACACACACACACACACACACACACACACACACACACACACACACACACACCTAACCCAATATACACACATTCCACTCATCTTTACGCTTTTATTTTCCCCTCTGTAAATACCCCCTCCTCTCTTTCTTTCTCTGACTGCAGCATCGTTCCCAGATGAGTTGGGTCTGAGTGTTCCGTTGACAGAAGAGGAGCAGAGGGAGTTGCTCTACGTCCCCATGGAAGGAGAGTGGGGTTCCTGCTCGAGCTCTGAAGAGTGCGAACGCATCATCAAAGCCATCGACCAGCTCTGCACGCTCGGTATGGTGTCTTCGGCCCTTAACTAAAACGTTCCCTGGCTGCATTCATTCATTCCGTAACTCATAAACCTATCCACCAGTTTTCAACGCCCCATAGTGCATTGCGCAGACGCTGTACCGAGCTTCCGTCGCTGCAGCCGAGTGTGATTTACAAGCTCACAACAGGCTGCATCTGCGACGCGACGTGAGCTTGTATGTCTGCTGTTAAGCCGGAAGTGTGGTGCAAACAGGTCCAAATAATCTCCAGTAAACTCCCGCGGAAACAGGTGGATAAGCAGAACTTTCACTGTTTATGTTATGTGACCAAACTTAACCCCAGAGAACGGAGGCGCGATGTCCTCATTTTACACAAAGTAATGACTTGTTGAGGACTATTTTTGGTCCTGGAAGCTGGATAGTGCATGCTCTCACACTCATACACATGCATGCACTCGAGCACGCAAACACACGCACGCACGCACGCACGCACGCACACACAAACACACAAACACACACACACACACATTATGAGATCATCAGCCTTTGCCACGTCATCTAAGCTAGGATGGAAACAGCCTGTGAAGACAAAACCCCTGGCAGTAAAAGTGTAACGGGGCAGGGATATCCAATCACAACCAGTGGGCCAGACCAAATCTGCAGAGTTTCAGGATGGGCGTTCACAGCGAAATACATTTTAATGTGGGGGTCCTCCTTGACAATGTTTGACAACCAGTGACCTAAAGGTCATAGGTCATTGCCTTTGTCCCTGTCATACAGTCTCATGTCTTGTCCGGCTTCTTCAAAGCTGTTCCTATACATGAATGTTGTCTTATACTACTGTTTTCACTTTAAAACTTTCATCAATTACAGCCTCTGTATTTATGCCTAAATTGAACCCTGTCTCACCCGCTTAGTTGTCCCATTTACTAACCTTTCCTTTTCTGTTCTATGCCCAATCCCCCCCCTCCTGCCACCCTCTCCTCAGATGTGGCGGCTCCATTTGCCTTCCCAGTTGACCTACAAGCCTACCTCACCTACTGCACTGTAGTGGCCTACGTCACTGACCTCAGCACCATACGCCAGAGGCTAGAGAAGTGATTCTACACCTACTGCACTGTAGTGGCCTACGTCACTGACCTCAGCACCATACGCCAGAGGCTAGAGAAGTGATTCTACACCTACTGCATCGTAGTGGCCTACGTCACTGACCTCAGCACCATATGCCAAAGGCTAGAGAAGTGATTCTTCAGGTACGCTATGCCTGCAAGCCTGTCTGTGAGCTCAAAACCCCTGTTCCAGCTTGTGGATCTGCTACGTTTGATGCTTTTGTGTGACGCCAGGGCACACGAGCGGAGTGGAGCGGTGACAGAATCCGCTCCGCGCTCCAGAGGGCTCTTGTCCAACTCGCTCGTCACTCTGGTCGGCCAACGCGCCGCTCCACTCCCCGCCACTCCGTCGCTCACATTCATTTTCGTATCACTCGCTCCACGCTCCGCTCAAGGTCGTCAATCAGAGTCAGCAGCCCAAATAAAAAAAGTAGTTTGCTACCATACCATGTCCGAAACACTTTCTCCTTTACCAGTGTGTTCCCAACACAAATGCCTGCGGTAACGTGAGCCTCGGCTTTGATGGAGAGCTGTCCAGCCTTCAATGTTACAAAAGACGCCAGGCATTTGTAACAGGCATTGTATGTTTTGATATGATGGGCAATATTAAATCCAGTTGGTTATTGATTAATCACTACAACGGAGAGAGGGAGGCGACTGTGGCGTGTGTTTTTCATTCTGTCAAATCAGTCTCACTTGCATTTCAAATCATATCCCTTGACTGGCTGGTGGTGCCTATAACTTAACTGACACTAGGTAGGCTATTTATTATAAACATAGCCTACTTGTGTGGATGATATAGATACGTTTGACATTCTCTGTCTCCCCCCCTCTCCGCGGTGCCGACATGAATGCACTGCCACGGACTGCACTCTGCACTGTTTTGTTGGAAACATGCGGCGCGCGGCCCAAACAGGGCGGCTCGGAGCGGAGGCAGGTCGGCGCTCAGACCCATTTCAAAAGTTGCGCGCTCACACTCAACTAAAAAACGGCTCGCTCTGCTGCCCGCGACGCTCGCACTCCACTCTGCTCGTATGCCCTGTGTGACACTGTACTTTGTACAAGTATAAGATAATAAAAATACGGAGATAAAAGATTTCTGCCTGACTACAGGCAAATCTTTCGGCTTGAAACCTTGTATTTGCAAATGTCCTACTTCATTGTACAAGTTTGTCACACAAAAGTAGCGAAAATAGACAATCTACAAGCTCGCAACCGCAAGCTCATGATGCATTGTGTGCTTGAAAATCTTTTTTGAATAAATGTTGAAAGTGAAAGTGGTTAATTCTGTCTGTGGTTTAAATAAATAACTATGCTAAAGTTCTCAGAATATGGACGGTAGTGTTCAAGTGGTTATTATAAAAAAGGTTTGTATCACTCAAAGATTTGGTGGACCCCCTGTAGTATCTCTGATGACCCCCTAGGGGTCCCGGACCCCCTATTGAAGACCAATGACTTAAACTTACATTTTTATTTGAATTAAATACAATCACTGAATATACCTTTAATGTAAAGTCCCTTCTCTCTAGCGATTTCTTTGGTCACCTTAACAATAAAACAGGTGCGTTGTTTGGAGGAGTCATGTGACCCCTCCGAAGGACTGACAAAACAGTATGTGTTCAAAGCCTTGTGAGTTTGTCCAACATACTGTAGCCTGGAACTAAAACATAACACCCTCTGTCTCTTCCAGGCTCCTCCCTCAACAAGTCTTCATCATTCAATCGTTCCAGTACCAAACTTAAGAAAGGCGCGTCCTTCCATGCTGCCGGGTAGGTCACATGACCAGAAACGGCTTTTACACATTTTCTCGGTGAACAGGATGCACACTGAT
Source organism: Nannobrachium achirus (assembly GCF_963921795.1). Taxonomy (NCBI): domain Eukaryota; kingdom Metazoa; phylum Chordata; class Actinopteri; order Myctophiformes; family Myctophidae; genus Nannobrachium; species Nannobrachium achirus. The sequence goes on from NC_137823.1 coordinate 64,389,095, forward strand.
ACACAGAAGAAATCATAATTTGATACAGTAGTGCTAGTCAGCCAATGTTGGCTTTTGGGTAACAAATGTCCAACTTTAGCACAAGTAAGCCAGCTAGAAATGTTGAAACATGTTATTCTCTTTGCCCTCCAGTGCTCAGACCCCTTCCCTTGCCGATTGGGCGGTTCCTCAGTCATCCAGGTTGAAGTTCAGACACCTCTTCAACTCCCATGACAAGATGATGAGTGGACATCTCACTGGTACACATGAACACACTCCCAGACGTACACAACTTACTGTTTCCCATACAGAGACTTAGCTATGGTGGTACACCACAGCTTACGTTTGCACCGCCACAACAAAGGATTATGAGCTTAACAATGTGTCCTCCCTATGCTATTGCTCTTGAAAGCGCTTAAAACCATAGCAAATTAAAAGCAGATGCTCTTTCTGTCTCGTCCCTCCCTTCTGGGCCTTGCCGTAGCATGCATAATTGTACTTTCCCCCCTTATAGTATTGCTTCCAAGATCATCGGACTTCCACACCCACACTTGTTGATATGAACAATAAGGCCATTACACGCTTAGCATTCTCAATAACAAGTGCATCGCCACTTCGACCTAATGCCATCAGGGCGAAGATACAGAACCTTGGCGTGGCACAAAGTTGGGTTTAGCAGGAGTTTTGTCCCCTCAGCCATTGCTGCACTTAACAATCTGCTAAACAATCGCCCCCGTCGCTAAGAGGGTTCTTCTGTGTATAGTGGGGTACTGATGATCTGTCTATGTAATATGTTTGTGTTGTTATATGGTTAGGTGTTGTTTCTTGTTTGAACAGACTGTGAAGACACATTTCCTTTCGGGGACAAAACAGATTATTATTATCATTGTCAACATAGCTTATGAAAATCCCAAGACCAGAAAATGCATTTGACCTAGTAAGTATGGTCAGTCTTGCCAGACACATGTAGCTCATATCCCGGGCCGGAAGTTATAGATCCATTGTTGTTCAAATCCTATAGCTGTAATGTAATTATATCCACCAGGCTTGTGTTTTTGAAGTGATTTAGCTTAAGATTTTGACTCACTGAAAAAGTATATTAAAGTATAGTGTAGCTAGTGTATCAATATGACAGAGATGCCACTTTAAAAGGCCAAATTAAACTCATGGGACACTTTATTAGAACAAAAGAAATAACAAAAAAAATAAGAAAACACTAAGGCCTTGGTAGTCAACCACTGAAATTATGTTATTTCACGATGCCTCTCATTGGGATTGCATTGGCAGCTGCAGTACACCGTTTATCACAATAGGGGGCGTGCATTTGTAGGAGCCTGTGTGTCTATAGGCTACATGTACACTGGCCCTTTAAGAGGGGAGTGCACATTTAAGGGGGCAGGTTCATGGCCTTTGGTTTGATAGAAGCCTAGCCAGAGTGTTTGGTGAGGAGCAGGTGGGCACTTGCAGAGCAGAGCAGCTTAGCTTTTGGTAAGGCTTTAAGTTAATATTGAGGCTCTGATAATTCATTACATGGGGATAGAGTTTAATTAGTTATACTTTATATCCCATTTACAGAGTTGGCTGTTTGCTGGTTGAAAGGGGGAGCTGAACATTGCCTGAGCCAACAAAGGGTAAGGAAGGGAATGGTTTTAAGAGGGTTTTTTATATGGGAAAAATGTTGGTCAACTATGGCCTAATTATTCTCTGTACTCCACAGAACCTCCAGGTCCTGGTTTAACTGTGGTTGTGTTTATCCAGCGAGAGCTGTACATATATTGACAGAATGTTTTGTAATTTGTATTTTATATAATGTATTGTAATGAATGTCTCTATTGAGGGTTAACCAGATGTATATATTATCTATCGTAGCAGAACACCAACCATTCACTGTGTTCCCCTTTGCCATATACATATACAGCATTGTTAGTTGTGACTGGGTTTTATAATGAGTTTTATAATAACTGTGTGCCATATAGTAGAGTAGAGGACAAGTGCACCCATTCCTCTTGGGCTTAGTCCAATTTTTTAAGGTATCAGGAAATAACCCCTATTCCTTTCTGTATTTTAACATAGCTAGTTGGCAGGCTGCAGTGAACTACTGAACATGCATTAGTTTGTGTGCTCAGCTGTTTCCAGACCCCCATGGGATTAACACACAAACATAAACAGCACATGGATGGCAGCCATTCTTCAAAATGGCTGCCATTTCTTCAAAATGGCTGCCATCCATGTGCTGTTTATGTTTGTGTGTTAATCTTCAAATGGGGTTGATTGTGTTTTTCAGCCAAAGGCAAGGGTAGCATGAGACATCCTCTAAGTCATTTTTAATAGATTTTTTAGCTTTCAGAAAAAAGGTAATTTAATCAATTTAAGAAAATATTTAAGACATTTTAAGTGTGCCTGCAGCTCGCTAAGTGTGTGCAACCTTTTGTAGTGGTTGGTGTTAGCATTAGCATTAGAATTTTTAACAACAACATTTTTAGCATTAGCTTTAACATTAGCATTTTAGAATTGGCTTTAGCGCTTTTTAACATTATCGTTATTTGTTTTGCATTAGCATTTTTAGAATTAGCTAGCATTAGCATTTCTAACATAGGCATTTTTAACATTAGCTTTTTTAGCATTAACTGTTTAGCATTAGTATTACCATGTGTTTTAATTAGCATTGATTAACATTAGCATTTGTTAGCATCCAGCCAAAGCTTATTAGCAAATAAACTCATAAAACATAATTTTGAAAACAGACAAGATGATTTATTACAGGATTATAGAATCATTTCAGCCTAAATTGTAAATGAGGATACAGATATGGAAAAGTTTGAGATCCCATGAAATTAATTTAGGAACATTTTGGGGGAGGGTAAAATAATGGATGTGTGGAGTGCTGTGCAACCTTAAACAACGTTAAAGGAGTATTTCACCCCCACAATGAAGCAATAGGAACAAATGTATTTAGCTTAACACAATGCTCTCTCTCCCTCTCCCTCTCTCTCCCTCCCTCTCCCTCTCTCTCTCTCTCTCTCTCTCTCTCTCTCTCTCTCTCTCTCTCTCTCGTCCTCAGATGAGCCCTCCATCGTCGCTTCCAGTCATCCCGGTTCTCCATACTCGTTGAACTCAAGCCTTGAAGGGGTGAGTAATGGATAGGAAAACGTAATGTTGGGTGTTAATTGAGGTTATGTTAGTATTGTATCATAGTTGTTCTGAAAGAATGAGGTTATGTTAGTATTGTATCATAGTCGTTCTGAAAGAATGAGCTGGTTAGCTGTGTGTTGCAAATTGCTATATTACTATGGGATCTTGAAGTTTGAAGATTTCACAGCAGCAGATTAATTGTTTCCCTTAGGCTATACCAGAGGTCCCCAAACTTTTTAGCTGTGACCCAAAAGAGAAATGAGACATTCGACCCAAACTAGTTTAAATATCAGATCTACAAGCTCATATGGCGTTGCTTCAAGCTGTGTTGTGAGCTTATAGATCTAGTAATTCATAAAATGTCAATCATGAAAACGTAGGAAACTAATTAAGAACCCATAAAAAATAATTTGGTGTCCACAAATGGGTCCCGACCCTGTTTGGGAACCAGTGTTTAAGACCATGTATGCCTCAAATACATAGTCTTACTTATTGCATGCTATGCCATAGATATCTTACTGGTGTATGGTTGAAGCATAGGGGTTTGGGGATTGGTAGTGGCGGTATAGACAAATGCTTTTAAACATTATCTGTTTATGGAATCATTGGGTGGTTAATTATGGGTGTGGGAATTCCCGTAGACCTTTTTCATATGGCGTCATAAGAACTGTGTTCCAATTATAAACAAATTATCTCAGCGGTTTGACTCATATGGATATGAAGAATCAACTGATGGCGTTAAAACGCTAATGTTACAGTCGCCAAATTACATAATGACTTTGCTGTTCTATAGTGGGTACTAACCAAGTACTGTAGAACATAGGGGTGTTTGTCCTAGGGTTAGGGTTAAAGGAGTCATCCAGACCAAAACACATATAGGGTTAAATCTGCCTTTTATCATACCCCTTCATACCTGCTCTAGTCGATTTTTTTTTCATAGCTGCCCCTGTTGCTAGATTTCGGCTGCCCCTGTTGCTAGATTTCGGCTGCCCCTGTTGCTAGATTTCGCAGGTTCTCTCATAACTAACACAGTGGATTGTCCTTAGGCTAGTGCGGTCATTTCTTTAGCTTCAAAGTTAGTATTTTTTTTATTGGATTGTGTTTACACAACGTCCTGAGATCAACCAAACCGCTGTTTTGACCTCACAGGCACCCTTACTTGTCAAACGGCTTCTGCTCTGCACCAGAGCAGGGAGAGGAGAGCCTAGAAAGGGAGGGAGGGAGGGGTCTGTGCTGTTTATGTTTGTGTGTTAATCTTACAAGTTGTCATTACAAACACATTCATGTCATTGTTGTCCCACACAAGCCATCACACTCTGCTAAACAGTTGTTAGGCTTTTGTGTTTGCCAAGTCCCAGAAAAGATGCCCTGTGATTGGCCAGTACAGTTACTTTGATTGGCACTTGCTCACCTCAACATTATTTATGAGATTGTAATGGCTTGTGTTGGATAACCAAGGCACGGATGCTGCTGGGGAAACTGGACAACAGGGGCAGTTCTACCTACCTAATAGACCCCATGGTCTTTTGGGGTCAATATAATTAAGAAAATGAGCCTAGACATGATTTATGGGGGAGTTTGTGAGCTTGTAGATCTACTATTTTCAAATTATATTTAAACATTTGAATACATGAAGTGGGACAATCTCTTTTTTTTGTACTTTTAATCAAGTACATTTTGAATTCCAGACTTTTACTTGTAACAGATTATTTCTATATTGCAGTATTGATACTTTTACTTAAGTAACATGTTTGCATACTTTTTTCCACCACTGGCAATACAGTACCTCCCATAGGCAGCCTATGCATCTAAACAGTATTTTTGCTATCTGATTGTATTAAACAACATCAAATTCACCAATATTGTGGCTGTATGGAAAGCTTGAATTATGCTCTTTTTATCTGCAAAGTGTTTGTTGTTATGAGTTACTTTCAGTCAGGAAACTCTGTCTAGGCGATTATTGTTTCTAAGGGTTGGGGTTTGGAAGCGCTTGTTGTAAATCACTCTGCGGTCCTGTGTACCACCTGTATGAATGTCACATAATGCAGCTGGACGCTGTGTTATTGAAGACGAGCACTTCCAAAGTCCAACACTTAGGAAAAATAATCACCTGCACGGAACAAACAAGACAGAAAGTAGCTCATATGTCTACAGTGGATTTGGAACATACACTTTGCAATAACATATCTTACATAAAAAACGATGGCAAATTTACACATTCCTTCTAAATGTAGTAATTCTACAATATAAAAAAATGTGAATCACTGGAGTGAAAGATGAATCTAATGTTGGTGTTATGTGTCTCTGTTGCAGGTGACCTGCAGAGTAGACTGGACTTCAGGGAGGAGTCATCAGAAGATAGCTGGTAATAGAGTGTCTGTGACTCAGGAAGGGGAAAACCAAGAACCTTCCCTGAGAGCTGAAACGCATAACGGTGCCAACGCACGCTCTCACCCTGAGTAACGAGGCGTATGGTGCCAGGGACTTATAGGGGGCCCTACAACCTACGTGGCCCTACTTACCAGCTATCTTCAACCGAGAGGCGCAAGGCTCGGAAAGGTACGTACCTGGATTACACGCGGCGACTAATACTGTAAACTATATTTTGTATATCTTTTTTTTTTATGTTTAGTCTAGCAACACCAACCATTGACCGTTTAGTCTGGTTGGAAGGTATGAATTTTTCTAACCTACCTTTTTAGAATCCTTAAGGTGTCAAGTTAATGAATTTTGATGTTCCCAGATTATAATTGTCCCATGTGTTTTTTATAACCATATGTTGTGTCCGTCTTGGATTTTCGGCTGTGAAAACTAAAAACTTTAAATCAACATAGCTCCTGATCTATACATCCGACAGAAACCATTCACCCCATTTTATGTACGTCTTTGCAAGAATGATTGATATGAAGATTTGCCATGTTTAGTGCATTAAAACCCAAATAAACACAAAAAGTTAAAATTTACCTAAACTGGATCACAACTCCTCCCCCATGCACCCTATTGATAAACTTTTTCTAACATTTGCATTTTTACAATCTTTAAGATGTGTAGTAAACAAATGTTGATGTTTCCCACTTGAAATATTGACACATGTATGTTTATTCTGGCATAGTGTTTGCTATAGTGAATTTTTGCAAATGCAAAAAAACAGTAAAATCTACATAAGGTCTTAACTATACATTATTCTGAGACAAATGTCCAATTTGTCTGTTTCATGCTAAAATGCAGACAATTCAATAGGCAGAATTGGGCCAGGGGACATTTACCAATACAAATGGAGTTTATTTCATTTAATTGTTTTGTTAATATGAATGCTTTAGGTGCTTTATACACACATCCCTTCCCCAATTCAAAATATAGTGCCAGGTTTTAATTTGGCCTACAATCTTGGATATCTGCAAACAATATAAAATATACGTGACGTCTTAATTAAATGATATGCATAGTCAAATTACCCTATCTTGTTTTATTTTGGCATGGGTTAGGGTTAGGGTCATGCCAAAATACCATTTCATGCCAATATTTGATTCTAGTCAAAGGTTGGAACCAATGGAACCACCTTGTCATGCTACCTTGTCTGGCAGGGGGGGGGGGGGATGCCTAATGATTCAAAGATAGATAACATTTTGGCAAGGGATAAAAGGCCATCACCAATTTCCAAATGGACCATTGAGCTTTCACCTCGATTTATGTGAATGGAAATGTGTGAAAGCCTCCCCTGTACAGACATACCACATTTAGGACAATCTCATGCAATGTTGGGTAAGAACCATGTTGTTTTTTGTATCCAGTACAAATATGTAAAAATGTTACATACATTAACTACCTTTCTGTCTGTATAGGGCTGAATGGGTAGGGAAGCCTGCCTGGGGAACCAGAGCCCCTGGTTGTCCCAGGTTTGATTCCAGGCAAGGGTAGCAATGCTGATGTGTGTGGAGGAAAATAGGTATCTATCTATATAGACCACTACACTCTCTCAACTCGACACCATTAAAAGCACATTTCTAAAGCACATTTAACATCACCAGTTCACCCATGTGCTGTACAGTAAAAAAAAAAGAAAAATATAAATAAAACATAACAATGCAATATAAATGGCATAGAATATCAACATAAGCAAAACATTAGCATCAGTAAAGGAAGATCATGGACTGCCAGGCTCAGCTAAAGACCAGGCAGGTCTTTAATAAAGACTGAAAATGAAATATCAGTCGACTGGGCAGCTCTGATGTGTAGGGGCAAGCTGTTGCAGTGCCCCAAGCTGTCCTGCATAGACCACATTAGTGCATCTTTTGAGCCTGGGGCTCCCCAGGCTCTGTAACGGCATCAGAGCTGCCCAGTCGACTGACATTTCATTTTCAGTCTTTATTAAAGACCTGCCTGGTCTTTAGCTGAGACTGGCAGTCCATGATCTTCCTTTACTGATGCTAATGTTTAGCTTTTGTTTATTTTGGTATATTATACATTTGGTATTTTATGCTAATGTCTATTTATATTGCATTGTTATATTGTTTTTAACTGTACAGCACATGGGTGACCTGGTCATGTTAAATGTGCTTTAGAATGTGCTTTTAATTGTGTTGATTTGAGATGCAGTGCAGTGGTCTATATAGATGGATAGATATCTATTTTCCTCCACACACATCAGCATTGCTACCCTTTCCTGGAATCAAACCTGGGACAACCAGGGGCTCTGGTTCCCCAGGCGGGCTTCCCTACCCATTCAGCCCTATACAGACAGAAAGGTAGTTGATGTACGTAACATTTGTACATATTTGTACTGGATACAAGAAAAGACATGGTTCTTACCCAACACTGCATGAGATTGTCCTAAATTTGGCATGTCTGTACAGGGGAGGCTTTCACACATTTCCATTCACATAAATCGAGGTGAAAGCTCAATGGTCCATTTGGAAATTGGTGATGGCCTTTTATTCCTTGCCAAAATGTTATCTATCTTTGAATCATTAGGCATTTACCCCCCCCCCCCCCCCCCCCTGCCAGACAAGGTAGCATGACGAGGTTGGTTCCATTGGAAACCTGAGTTTGTCTAGAATCAAATCTTGGCATGAAATGGTATTTTGGCATGACATGTCAAAATAAAACAAGATAGGGTAATTTTTCTATGCATATCATTTAATGAAGATGTCACGTATATTTGATATTGTTTGCAGATATCCAAGACTGTATCCACCTCTTTCCGCGGGAGTTTACTGGAGATTATTTGGGCCACACTTCTGGTTTAACAGCAGACATACAAGCTCACGTCGCGTCGCAGATGCAACCCGTTGTGAGCTTGTAAATCACACTCGGCTGCGGCGCCGGAAGCTCGGTACAACGTCTGCGCAATGCACTATGGGGCGTTGGAAAGCAGTGGATAGTTCAGGAGCTATGCTGATTTAAAGTTTTTAGTTTTCACAGCCGAAAATCCAGGATGGACACAACATATGGTTAAAAAAAACATATGGGACAATATTTGGATCTGGGAACATCAAAATTCATTAACTAGACACTCTAAGGATTCTAAAAATGTAGGTTAGAAAAATATATCTTTTGGGTGCATGGGAGACATACCTTCCTACCAGACTAATTGCCCATACATTGATTGACTGATTGAATACTTTACTAGAAGTTTGCATAGAAAAGGTAGTTTACAGTTCGCTGGTACAAGGTCAACTAAAAGGAGATCCTAGGAAAGCGCTTGGTTTATTTACACTGGAAACCATTGAAGTATCTCATTTAACATTGAATGACAGATGGATAGAACACAGTACTATGCAGTACATATATTTATATATTCGATTTGTTCGCAAACGTCACATCTCTACCTGTCAGTAATGATGGTTTTATTTGTGTCTTCACAGAACAACTACACTACGTGGATTGGTCTGCAAGCATCATGGCCCGGGGCTTTGGTGGTCTCCGCCTAGAGTAGTTTTCTGTTTTCAGGTTGGATTGTCGACCAAGTTGGTAGTGTAGTAGTGTTAGTTTCTGTTTTCAGGTTTATATAGGACCAAGTCGGTAGTGTAGTTTCTGTTTTCAGGTGGACTCTACGACTGTTGGCAGTGTAGTCTTTTATTTTCAGTAGGGATGTCCGATATTGACTTTTTTACCGATAACGATAATATCCAACTCTTAATTCCGAAATTAACCGATACCGATATATGCTAATATAATATCTAGCAGTGATTCTCAACCATTTGAGTTTCAAGGACTCCCAGTTTGAAATGCATTGGGCTACTGACCCACATTTATATATTGCTGGGACCCCAATTTATATTATAAAATCATATTAAGATTGTACAAATGGAATGGGTCCATTTGGTTCCATTTGTACACTAAAAGTTACAGACCCCTAAGGGTCCATTTGGTTGCTAACTAACATTAGCTGGGGACCCCCTGAGAGTCCCCAAACCCCACTTTAGGGTTTTGAAAAAAAAAAAACTAACCGATATTTTCAGATTAATTTTTATGCTAATATCTGCCGATAATATCGGCCCACCGAAAATATCGGACATCCCTAATTTTCAGGTTTATCTAGGCCTAGGACTATGTTGGTAGTGTAGTAGCGTTGTCTTCCGTTTTCGGGTTTATCTAGGGCTTAGTAGTGTAGTAGCGTCGTCTTTTGTTTTCAGGTTGACTACGACAGTTGGCAGTGCAGTTTTTGTTTTCAGGTGGACTCTACGACTGTTGGCAGTGTAGTTTTGGTTTTAAGGTTGAATCTAGGACTAAGTTGGTAGTTTAGCAGCGCAGTCTTCTGTTTTCAGGTGAACTCTATGACTAGTTGCTAGTGTAGTGCTGGTAGTCTCTCCACCGGCGGTCTGCCAAAGTCCTCGGGCCCAACTGGGAGTTTCTGGCAAGGTAAAAAGGGAGGTAGGGAAATCATGTGACAACAGGGGATGCGCCGTGTCCAGCCATGGACTCACCATGGGTGCCAGTATCGCGAGACTATCCGTTTCCTGTCTGGGAACCAAATATCGCGATACTTTGGAGACAAACTATTATTATTTAGTTATTATTATTATTTCATTATGCACTGTGCACATCAAAATGCAAGTGATTGTAAAAATACTTTTTATATATTTTCTATATTCCTGAACAGATTATATGACAAAGATCTCAGTCGTTCATAAATAGTGTTTCTTCCACGTTTGTTCATGAGCTGATCTAGCCGGCTCCATCATTCTGGCACCCATGGGAGCGTCATGGCAGCTCCCGGCGGTCACGTGGTTTCCATTCCTTATGTTTTAACTTCCTTGGTTTCTGTTAGGAAACAGCCTTTAGAGCTGTCACAATCACCATGTTCAACTTGAAGATTAATTGTCGCTCAGATAATTTGATTGCGTCATACTAACTGTGCTTGGGATGCTGACTGCAGGGCGTGATTGGCTAACCTTAACCCTAACCCTAACCATGTGTGTGTGGTAGAGAGAATGTGCATCCACCAGTGTAGGGCCTGTGTAGTTCCGAAAATGTCCAGGTCCATAAGACCTGGACATTTTTGGTACCTACCAAAAGGTGACATTTTGGTTATTTAGCTGTGCAGCGTAAGATGGTGTGCAGGTCATATGTACACTGCATGTTTTTAAAGATGTACAGTAGATATGAATATGATTCAATTTGTTTGCTGTGTTTACTCTAATTATCTTATTTACTTAAGTACTTTCTATGTTTTTTGGCATATTTATAGGATTTGATTTGACTTATTCGTTTGCTGTGTCTATTTAGTTTGGAGGCCATAGAAGGCCCTTAAAGGACCAGTTCACCTCTGGGACAACCAGATCTTATTTTATTGTGATGCATTTTGCATCACACATCACTGATGCAAAATGCATCACTAGTACATGCTGAAATACTAAAATATCTCCAAACACAAAAAATAACTCTGGATTGTTTTGGTTGTGTCCCAAACAACAATAAAATAAGATCTGGTTGTCCCAGAGGTGAACTGGGCCTTAAAGCCTCACCCCACAAGGGTTAATATTTGCCTAGAACCTGTGGTACATGTACTTGAGCCCCATCTGGTGGTTGGATTGATTGATTGATGAATTTAATAGAGGTTTGCATAGGAAAAGGTACAGTTTGTTGGTACAAGGTCAAGGGAATCACTGCACTAGACAGTTTTGGAAGTGCCCATTTTGTTTTATTCCTTCACTTGTTCAACAACTTGGTATTAAAGAGCATAAAATATTGTGTATATGTCTTCCTTATTAGGAGTATAAGGATTTGTTGAGTGTCAAATTACATGACAACGCATTTCAGGTGTGTTTAGGGAGTAAAGCAAAAGTGTGACTAGTAGTGTAACTAGTTTCTTTCTACAGGGAGTAATTAAGTAATCTAAGGAATTATTTATTTTTCAAAAGTAACGTGTGTTGTGTAGTGTATTACTTTTTTTTAGTAACTTACCCCAACTCTGATAACTACTGTTGGGATATGCATTTAGGAAGGCCCGTTTTGAAGACGAGAGGCTTTGCAGCACGGTAGTTCTGTGTTCCCATGATTTAAGTGGTTCAGTGCATGTCAGGGACTGGTGCTTTTAAGTTTCCTGGTTTTGGTCGGCTCTCTGTGGTCAGTCGTTTGTACTTCCTGTCGACATGGTTCATTGTGCAGAGAAGAACATGTGTTCTTTGTCCAGAAATGTTTAGCCTCATTAAGCTTTCTGTGCAAAATGTGAATGTGCTTCCATTGCTTCTCCCTTGTGGCTCTTCACCTGAACTGGCACGGTGGAAAAGAGGAGGTTTTACCACCTGCCTCAATATGACCACAAGTATGTATTGAGATGACTGCATTGTTTCCAAGTGATTTCTGTTGTCTGTTCTGTTTGTTGAATATTGGAGTTACCGGGATGATTCTGTTTGCATACATCACATGTTCAATGTATTTTGCAGTCTAAGCTTAAGTGCAGAACCCCCTTTCCTTTAAAGAGGTGGTGCCATAGTTTTGTAATTGTTCTGGTTTTCATGTGTCTAGTAGGTTGACAGTATTTCATTAGACACCCTGGTGTGGTTGTTATGAGCAATTATGTATTCTCTTGCATTTTGGATTTCTTCCTTGAGGCTGCCACCTTGTGGGTCATAAGTCCAGGTCCATAAAACCTGGACATTTGATAGGTGACATTTTTGGTACCTACCAAAAGGTGACATTTTGGTTATTTAGCTGTGCAGCGTAAGATGGTGTGCAGGTCATATGTACACTGCATGTTTTTAAAGATGTAAAGTAGATATGAATATGATTTATGATGATTATCTTATTTTCTTAAAGGGGGCGTGACACCGGCCGAAATTTAACATTATGATACAGTAAGTCACGTGGTGTTTCTTCAAACGGTCTGAAAAGGAGGCGGGGCCGTATCAGTTAGTAGTGAATGTATACTTTGTCCGTCGTGCGGTGCCGCGCAATGTATACTTCGTCCGTTGTGCGGTGCCTCGCAATGTATACTTCGTCTAGGGTTGCCAACTCCCAGAGTTTCAAATACGGGACACTTTCTAAGGAGACATGCGCCGCCAAAGGCGGCGCCGAAAAATCGGATGTCTTTGGTTATAAAGTTGGCTAAAACGGGTATTTTCCTATATTAAATCATATTTTTCCTTTCACAATATTAATTCGGGTGTCTTTGGGGCGAAAAATCGGATATTTTTGGTTATAAATTGGCTAAAACGGGTATTTTCCTCTATTAAATCATATTTTTCCTTTCACAATATTAATTCGGGTGTCTTTGGGCCAGCTAACCTATTACCTTAAAATCATGTAGTGTAGTCCTATATTGTATTTCTCTCAATTTTCCAAAACATATCACCTAGGTCTACCTGGTCCTAATGTGCCCACTCTCTGGTTACCCAACACTAGTTTAATCATATTGGCATACAGCAATAACCATTAGGTTTTAAAAACAAAATCAACGCATGCTTATTTCACATACCAGCCTGTCTGGGGTCGCTTTAGTTGGCAGACAAGATTACTGTAGTGTTCCCAGGAATACCAATATCCATGGCTTATTTTCTGTTGCTTGCCTGCTTTTTCACCTTTTTGTTTAGCCTATCACCTATCATAGATTCATGTCTAATATGTTTGTACACAATCTTCTGGCACACGTTTTTTTTTTAAGACATTAAACAATGTTCTGAGCCGAGCACTGTCGTATGGTCGCTCGCACGCACTCGTATCGTCTCTCGCAGGCAACTTGTGGAGTGAACCTACAGCCCATGCTTGGGAAGGGAGTGTGTAGGGGGCGGAGACTGTGTCTTAGCAACACTGTGTTAATAAGCCAATCAGCTGCTTACAAACAGCGCAGCGCCTCTCACAGCAATGGGATGCAGCACTTGTCGTCTCAGAGGAGAGCAGAGTGGAAGTGGAAGCTCTCTGACAGGCAGAATCGCTGTCATTTCTCAATTAAATCATCCCGTCATTCATATTTATCCCCCAACCTTAAAATACGGGACAAAGAGCGTCCCGTTTCAGTTCAATACGGGACACGTCTTTTAGTTTCCAAAAAAGGGACGATCCCGTATTTTACGGGACGGTTGGTAACCCTAACTTCGTCCGTCCTGCCGTGCCGCGCACAACGTGATGTTGTTGTTAGCGTGTAGCAGCGCCACACCGCAAGGCTATTTTGGAGAGCTATTGTGTGTGTGTGTGTGTGTGTGTGTACACACACACAGGCTACACACACAGAGTGTATGAGCCACGGACCTCAGTCCTCCGAGACAGCAGGACATATGTCTGCTAAAAGGGCTCAAAGCTGCCGAGGAGAAGGAGATCGCTGGACGCTCGTTCTAAGCTGTCCCGGCCAGGTCCTCCAGTCAGGTTTAGCGGAAGACACAGCAGGGTATGGCCGACAAAACCGTCCCTTAGACGGGGAGAACTGAGAAGCGTGTTGACCCTCGTAACGAATCTCTGACACCTTTTTTGAAGAAGACATGTACTTTTTTACCATTCTATAGCGAATGGTGTGTAATTTTTACCCCTAGAACTGATAGTTTTAAAGTTGGTTTAGAAAGTCGGAAACATGCCTCGGACAGCTTTTTTTGGGGCAGTTTCAAAAGATAATGATATGGATACTCGACTCCGCGAGTCTCCGCCCCTCCCCCCCATATTGGCCCAATCAAATTAATGTATTGCCGTTACTGTACAGAAAGTACTACTTTCAGTACAGTAACTACAATAAATTAATTTGATTGGGTAATTTAACATGTGGGTACATGACATCATTAAAAAAATTGGCTAATTTGATAGCCATAATTAGCTGTTTTGGCCATGTCATGCCCACTTTAAGTACTTTCTATGTTTTTTGGTCTTGCATATTTATAGGATTTGATTTGACTTATTCGTTTGTTGTGTCTATTTAGTTTGGAGGCCCTAGTAGGCCCTTAAAGGACCAGTTCACCTCTGGGACAACCAGATGTTATTTTATTGTTTGGGACACAATCAACACAATCCTGAGTTATTTTTTTGTGTTCAATCTGTGTTTTGAGATATTTTAGTATTTCAGCATATATTAGTGATGCATTTTGAATAATATGATGCAAAACACATCACTGATGATTTAAAATGCATCACTAGTACATGCTGAAATACTAAAATATCTCAAAACAAAGATTGAACACAAAAGAATAACTTAGGATTGTGTTGATTGTGTCCCAAACAACAATAACATAACATCTGGTTGTCCCAGAGGTGAACTGGGCCTTTAAGTTTCACCCATAAGCGTTAATATTTGCCTTGCCCCACAAGCTTTAATATTTGCCTAGAACCTTTGGTACATGTACTTGAGCCCCATCTGGTGGTTGGATTGATTGATGAATTTAATAGAAGTTTGCATAGGAAAAGGTACAGTTTCATGACGGTACAGTTTGTAGGTACACGGTCAAGGGAATCACTGCACTAGAAAGATTTGGAAGGGCCAATTTTGTTGTGCATCCACCAGTTTGTAGGGCCTGTGTAGTTCCGAAAATGTCCAGGTCCATAAGACCTAGACGTTTGAAAGGTGACATTTTTGGTACCTACCAAAAGGTGACATTTTGGTTATTTAGCTGTGCAGCGTAAGATGGTGTGCAGGTCATATGTACACTGCATGTTTTTAAAGATGTACAGTAGATATGAATATGATTTAATTTGTTTGCTGTGTTTACTCTAATTATCTTATTTACTTAAGTCATTTCTGTTTTTTGGTCTTGCATATTTATAGGATTTGATTTGACTTATTCGTTTGCTGTGTCTAATTAGTTTGGAGGCCCTTAAAGGACCAGTTCACCTCTGGGACAACCAGATCTTATTTTATTATTGTTTGGGACATGGTCAACACAACCCTGAGTTATTTTTTGTGTTCAATCTTTGTTTTGACTTATTTTAGTATTTCAGCATGTACTAGTGATGCATTTTGCATCATATGATGCAAAACACATCACTGATGATGCTAAATGCATCACTAGGTACATGCTGAAATACTAAAATATCTCCAAACACAGATTAACCACCAAAAATAACCCAGTATTGTGTTGATTGTGTCCCAAACAACAATAAAATAAAATCTGATTGTCCCAGAGGTGAACTGGGCCTTTAAGCCTCACCCCACAAGGGGTAATATTTGCCTAGAACCTGTGGTACATGTACTTGAGCCCCATGTGGTGGTTGGATTGATGAATTTAATAGAAGTTTGCATAGGAAAAGGTATTTTAGGGAGTAACGCAAAAGTAATGTGACTAGTCGTGTAACTGGTTTCTTTCTACAGGGAGTAATCATGTAATCTAAGGCATTATTTATTTTTCAAAAGTAATTTGTGTTGTGTAGTGTGTTACTTATTTTTTTAGTAACTTACCCCAACTCTCATAACCACTGTTGGGATATGCATGTAGTAAGGTCAGTTTTGAAGTCGAGAGGCATTGCAGTACGGTAGTTCTGTGTTCCCATGATTTAAGTGGTTCAGTGCATGTCAGGGACTGGTGCTTTTAAAAGGATCCCTGGCTAATACGACAAATATGCCTTAATACATTATAATTGTCATCTATAACGACAATGTGAAAAATTAAAAACACCTTAAATATTCTAATTATCTTAGAAATAGCTAATCTTTCATTCAATAGGGGAAATACCTGTCGCAAGTTGTGATCTATCCCTATGGAATGTATGGCATGCATGTGCAAAAAACATATTTGAAATATTGATTTGATGCTCATATTAACCATAGGAAGTATTATGTTTGTTTTTTTATTTGCACATGCATGCCTTAAATTCCATGGGGATAGATCACACATGACATTTATGACATCATCAACTTGCGACGGGCATTTCCCGTGTTGAGTGAAAGATTAGCTATTTCTAGCAGAAATAACATATTTAAGGTGTTTTTAATTTTACATTGTAGTTATAGAGGACAATTATAATGTATTAAGGCGTATGTGTCGTATTAGCCAGGGATCCCTTTAAGTTTCCTGGTTTTGGTCGGCTCTCTGTGTTCAGTCGTTTGTACTTCCTGTCGACATGGTTCATTGTGCGGAGAAGAACATGTGTTCTTTGTCCAGAAATGTTTAGCCTCATTAAGCTTTCTGTGCAAAATGTGAATGTGCTTCCATTGCTTCTCCCTTGTGGCTCTTCACCTGATCTGGCACGGTGGAAAAGAGGAGGTTTTATCACCTGCCTCAATATGACCACAAGTATGTGGTGAGATGACAGCATTGTTTCCAAGTGATTTCTGTTGTCTGTTCTGTTTGTTCAATATTGGAGTATACCGGGATGATTCTGTTTGCATACATCACATGTTAAATGTATTTTGCAGTCTAAGCTTAAGTGCAGACCCCCCTTTCCTTTAAAGAGGTGGTGCCATAGTTTTGTAATCTTTCTGGTTTTCATGTGTCTAGTAGGTTGACAGTATTTCATTAGACACCCTGGTGTGGTTGTTATGAACAATTATGTATTCTCTTGCATTTTGGATTTCTTTCTTGAGGCTGCCACCTTGTGGGTCATAAGTCCAGGTCCATAAGACATGGACATTTGAAAGGTGACATTTTTGGTACCTACCAAAAGGTGACATTTTGGTTATTTAGCTGTGCAGCGTAAGATGGTGTGCAGTTCATATGTACACTGCATGTTTTTAAAGATGTACAGTAGATATGAATATGATTTAATTTGTTTGCTGTGTTTACTCTAATTATCTTATTTACTTAAGTACTTTCTATGTTTTTTGGTCTTGCATATTTATAGGATTTGATTTGACTAATTTGTTTAAATGTGTCTATTTAGTTTGGAGGCCCTAGTAGGCCCTTAAAGGACCAGTTCACCTCTGGGACAACCAGATGTTATTTTATTGTTTGGGAAACTATTAACACAATCCTGAGTTATTTTTTGTGTTCAATCTGTGTTTTGACTTATTTTAGTATTTCAGCATGTACTAATGATGCATTTTGCATTATATGATGCAAAAAGAAAACATCACTGATGTTCACTAGTACATGCTGAAATACTAAATGTTCACTAGTACATGCTGAAATACTAAAATATCTCCAAACACAGATTAAACACAAAAATAACTCAGGATTGTGTTGATCGTGTCCCAAACAACAATAAAATAACATCTAGTTGTCCCAGAGAAGAACCGGGCCTTTAAGCCTCACCCCACAAGGGTTAATATTTGCCTAGAACCTGTGGTACATTTACTTGAGCCCCATCTGGTGGTTGGATTGCTTGATTGATTGATTGATACATTTAATAGAAGTTTGCATATGAAAAGGTTTTGTAGGGAGTAACGCAAAAGTAATGTGACTAGTAGTGTAACTAGTTTCTTTCTACAGGGAGTAATCAAGTAATCCAAGGCATTATTTATTTTTCAAAAGTAATGTGTGTTGTGTAGTTTATTACTTTTTTTGAGTAACTTAACCCAACTCTGATAACCACTGTTGGGATATGCATGTAGGAAGGCCAGTTTTGAAGTCAAGAGGCATTGCAGTACGGTAGTTCTGTGTTCCCATGATTTAAGTGGTTCAGTGCATGTCAGGGACTGGTGCTTTTCTAAGCATCCCTGGCTAATACGACAAATATGCCTTAATACATTATAATTGTCATCTATAACTACAATGTGAAAAATTAAAAACATCTTAAATATTTTATTTATCCTAGAAATAGCTAATCTTTCACTCAATAGGAGAAATACCTGTCGCAACCCCTAACCCTAACCCTAACCCTACAGGGAGTAATTAAGTAATCTAAGGAATTTATTTTTCAAAAGTAACGTGTGTTGTGTAGTGTATTCCTTTTTTTTGTTGAGTAACTTACCCCAACTCTGATAACCACTGTTGGGATATGCATTTAGGAAGGCCCGTTTTGAAGACGAGAGGCATTGCAGCACTGTAGTTCTGTGTTCCCATGATTTAAGTGGTTCAGTGCATGTCAGGGACTGGTGCTTTTAAGTTTCCTGGTTTTGGTCGGCTCTCTGTGGTCAGTCGTTTGTACTTCCTGTCGACATGGTTCATTGTGCGGAGAAGAACATGTGTTCTTTGTCCAGAAATGTTTAGCCTCATTAAGCTTTCTGTGCAAAATGTGAATGTGCTTCCATTGCTTCTCCCTTGTGGCTCTTCACCTGAACTGGCACGGTGGAAAAGAGGAGGTTTTATCACCTGCCTCAATATGACCACAAGTATGTGTTGAGATGACGGCATTGTTTCCAAGTGATTTCTGTTGTCTGTTCTTTTTGTTGAATATTGGAGTTACCGGGATGATTCTGTTTGCATACATCACATGTTCAATGTAGTTTGCAGTCTAAGCTTAAGTGCATAACCCCCTTTCCTTTAAAGAGGTGGTGCCATAGTTTTGTAATTTTTCTGTTTTTCATGTGTCTAGTAGGTTGACAGTATTTCATTAGACACCCTGGTGTGGTTGTTATGAGCAATTATGTATTCTCTTGCATTTTGGATTGCATAGGAAAAGGTACAGTTTCATGACAGTACAGTTTGTTGGTACAAGGTCAAGGGAATCACTGCACTAGACAGATTTGGAAGGGCCCATTTTGTTGTGCATCCACCAGTTTGTAGGGCCTGTGTAGTTCCGAAAATGTCCTGGTCCATAAGACATGGACATTTGAAAGGTGACATTTTTGGTACCTACCAAAAGGTGACATTTTGGTTATTTAGCTGTGCAGCGTAAGATGGTGTGCAGGTCTTATGTACACTGCATGTTTTTAAAGATGTACAGTAGATATGAATATGATTTAATTTGTTTGCCGTGTTTACTCTAATTATCTTATTTACTTAAGTACTTAGTTTTTTGGTCTTGCATATTTATAGGATTTGATTTGACTCATTCGTTTGCTCTGTCTATTTAGTTTGGAGGCCCTTAAAGGACCAGTTCACCTCTGGGACAACCGGATCTTATTTTATTATTGTTTGGGACACGATCAACACAATCCTGAGTACTTTTTTTGTGTTCAATCTTTGTTTTGACTTATTTTAGTATTTCAGCATGTACTAGTGATGCATTTTGCATCATATGATGCAAAAGACAACACTGATGATGCAAAATGCATCACTAGTACTTGCTGAAAAACTTAAATATCTCCAAACACAAATTGAACACAAAAAATAACTCTGGATTGTGTTGATCGTGTCCCAAACAACAATAAAATAACATCTAGTTGTCCCAGAGAAGAACCGGGCCTTTAAGCCTCACCCCACAAGGGTTAATATTTGCCTAGAACCTGTGGTACATTTACTTGATCCCCATCTGGTGGTTGGATTGCTTGATTGATAAATTTAATAGAAGTTTGCATATGAAAAGGTATTTTAGGGAGTAACGCAAAAGTAATGTGACTAGTAGTGTAACTAGTTTCTTTCTACAGGGAGTAATCAAGTAATCCAAGGCATTATTTATTTTTCAAAAGTAATGTGTGTTGTGTAGTGTATTACTTTTTTTGAGTAACTTAACCCAACTCTGATAACCACTGTTGGGATATGCATGTAGGAAGGCCAGTTTTGAAGTCAAGAGGCATTACAGTACGGTAGTTCTGTGTTCCCATGATTTAAGTGGTTCAGTGCATGTCAGGGACTGGTGCTTTTCTAAGCATCCCTGGCTAATACGACAAATATGCCTTAATACATTATAATTGTCATCTATAACTACAATGTGAAAAATTAAAAACACCTTAAATATTGTATTTATCCTAGAAATAGCTAATCTTTCACTCAATAGGAGAAATACCTGTCGCAAGTTGATGTCATGTGTGATCTATCCCTATGGAATGTATGGCATGCATGTACAAAAAACATATTTGAAATATTGATTTGATGCTCATATTAACCATAGGAAGTATTATGTTTGTTTTTATTTGCACATGCATGCCATACATTCCATAGGGATAGATCACACATGACATTTATGACATCATCAACTTGCGACGGGCATTTCCCCTGAGTGAAAGATTAGCTATTTCTAGCAGAAATAACATATTTAAGGTGTTTTTAATTTTACATTGTAGTTATAGAGGACAATTATAATGTATTAAGGCGTATGTGTCGTATTAGCCAGGGATCCCTTTAAGTTTCCTGGTTTTGGTCGGCTCTCTGTGTTCAGTCGTTTGTACTTCCTTTCGACATGGTTCATTGTGCAGAGAAGAACATGTGTTCTTTGTCCAGAAATGTTTAGCCTCATTAAGCTTTCTGTGCAAAATGTGAATGTGCTTCCATTGCTTCTCCCTTGTGGCTCTTCACCTGAACTGGCACGGTGGAAAAGAGGAGGTTTTATCACCTGCCTCAATATGACCACAAGTATGTGGTGAGATGACAGCATTGTTTCCAAGTGATTTCTGTTGTCTGTTCTGTTTGTTCAATATTGGAGTATACCGGGATGATTCTGTTTGCATACATCACATGTTAAATGTATTTTGCAGTCTAAGCTTAAGTGCAGACCCCCCTTTCCTTTAAAGAGGTGGTGCCATAGTTTTGTAATCTTTCTGGTTTTCATGTGTTTAGTAGGTTGACAGTATTTCATTAGACACCCTGGTGTGGTTGTTATGAACAATTATGTATTCTCTTGCATTTTGGATTTCTTTCTTGAGGCTGCCACCTTGTGGGTCATAAGTCCAGGTCCATAAAACCTGGACATTTGATAGGTGACATTTTTGGTACCTACCAAAAGTTGACATTTTGGTTATTTAGCTGTGCAGCGTAAGATGGTGTGCAGGTCATATGTACACTGCATGTTTTTAAAGATGTAAAGTAGATATGAATATGATTTAATTTGTTTTGCGGCGTTTACTCTAATGATCTTATTTACTTAAGTACTTTCTATGTTTTTTGGTCTTGCATATTTATAGGAATTGATTTGACTTATTTGTTTGTTGTGTCTATTTAGTTTGGAGGCCCTAGTAGGCCCTTAAAGACCAGTTAACCTCTGGGACAACCAGATGTTATTTTATTGTTGTTTGGGACACAATCAACACAATCCTGAGTTATTTTTTTGTGTTCAATCTGTGTTTTGAGATATTTTAGTATTTCAGCATATATTATTGATGCATTTTGAATCATATGATGCAAAACACATCACTGATGATTTAAAATGCATCACTAGTACATGCTGAAATATTAAAATATCTCAAAACACAGATTGAACACAAAAAAATAACTTAGGATTGTGTTGATTGTGTCCCAAACAACAATAAAATAACATCTGGTTGTCCCAGAGGTGAACTGGTCCTTTAAGTTTCACCCATAAGCGTTAATATATGCCTTGCCCCACAAGCTTTAATATTTGCCTAGAATCTGTGGTACATGTACTTGAGCCCCATCTGGTGGTTGGATGGATTGATTGATTGATTGATGAATTTAATAGAAGTTTGCATAGGAAAAGGTACAGTTTCATGACAGTACAGTTTGTTGGTACAAGGTCAAGGGAATCACTGCACTAGACAGATTTGGAAGGGCCCATTTTGTTGTGCATCCACCAGTTTGTAGGGCCTGTGTAGTTCCGAAAATGTCCAGGTCCATAAGACCTGGACGTTTGAAAGGTGACATTTTTGGTACCTACCAAAAGGTGACATTTTGGTTATTTAGCTGTGCAGCGTAAGATGGTGTGCAGGTCATATGTACACTGCATGTTTTTAAAGATGTACAGTAGATATGAATATGATTTAATTTGTTTGCTGTGTTTACTCTAATTATCTTATTTACTTAAGTCATTTCTATGTTTTTTTGGTCTTGCATATTTATAGGATTTGATTTGACTTATTCGTTTGCTGTGTGTATTTAGTTTGGAGGCCCTAGTAGGCCCTTAAAGGACCAGTTCACCTCTGTGACAACCAGATCTTATTTTATTGTTTTGGACATGATCATCACAATCCTGAGTTATTTTTTGTGTTCAATCTGTGTTTGGAGATATTTTAGTATTTCAGCATGTACTAGTGATGCATTTTGCATCATAAGCATATGATGAAAAATGCATCACTAGTACATGCTGAAATACAAAAATATCTCCAAACAGAGATTGAACACAAAAAATAACTCAGGATTGTGTTGATCGTGTCCCAAACAACAATAAAATAACATCTGGTTGTCCCAGAAGTGAACTGGGCCTTTAAGCCTCACCCCACAAGGGTTAATATTTGCCTAGAACCTGTGGTACATGTACTTGAGCCCCATCTGGTGGTTGGATTGATTGATTGATTGTTGAATTCAATAGAAGTTTAAATAGGAAAAGGTACAGTTTCATGACAGTACAGTTTGTAGGTACAAGGTCAAGGGAATCACTGCACTAGACAGATTTGGAAGGGCCCATTTTGTTGTGCATCCACCAGTTTGTAGGGCCTGTGTAGTTCAGAAAATGAAAGGTGACATTTTGGTACCTACCAAAAGATGACATTTTGGTTATTTAGCTGTGCAGCGTAAGATGGTGTGCAGTTCATATGTACACTGCATGTTTTTAAAGGTGTACAGTAGATATGAATATGATTTAATTTGTTTGCTGTGTTTACTCTAATTATCTTATTTACTTAAGTACTTTCTATGTTTTTTGGTCTTGCATATTTATAGGATTTGACTCATTTGTTTAACTGTGTCTATTTAGTTTGGAGGCCCTAGTAGGCCCTTAAAGGACCAGTTCACCTCTGGGACAACCAGATGTTATTTTATTGTTGTTTGGGAAACTATTAACACAATCCTGAGTTATTTTTTGTGTTCAATCTGTGTTTTGACTTATTTTAGTATTTCAGCATGTACTAATGATGCATTTTGCATTATATGATGCAAAAAAAAACATCACTGTTCACTAGTACATGCTGAAATAGTAAATGTTCACTAGTACATGCTGAAATACTAAAATATCTCCAAACACAGATTAAACACAAAAATAACTCAGGATTGTGTTGATCGTGTCCCAAACAACAATAAAATAACATCTAGTTGTCCCAGAGAAGAACCGGGCCTTTAAGCCTCACCCCACAAGGGTTAATATTTGCCTAGAACCTGTGGTACATTTACTTGAGCCCCATCTGGTGGTTGGATTGCTTGATTGATTGATACATTTAATAGAAGTTTGCATATGAAAAGGTATTTTAGGGAGTAACGCAAAAGTAATGTGACTAGTAGTGTAACCAGTTTCTTTCTACAGGGAGTAATCAAGTAATCCAAGGCATTATTTATTTTTCAAAAGTAATGTGTGTTGTGTAGTTTATTCCTTTTTTTGAGTAACTTAACCCAACTCTGATAACCACTGTTGAGATATGCATGTAGGAAGGCCAGTTTTGAAGTCAAGAGGCATTGCAGTACGGTAGTTCTGTGTTCCCATGATTTAAGTGGTTCAGTGCATGTCAGGGACTGGTGCTTTTCTAAGCATCCCTGGCTAATACGACAAATATGCCTTAATACATTATAATTGTCATCTATAACTACAATGTGAAAAATTAAAAACATCTTAAATATTTTATTTATCCTAGAAATAGCTAATCTTTCACTCAATAGGAGAAATACCTGTCGCAAGTTGATGTCATGTGTGATCTATCCCTATGGAATGTATGGCATGCAAGTGCAAAAAACATATTTGAAATATTGATTTGATGCTCATATTAACCATAGGAAGTATTATGTTTGTTTTTATTTGCCCATGCATGCCATAAATTCCATAGGGATAGATCACACATGACATTTATGACATCATGAACTTGCGACGGGCATTTCCCCTGTTGAGTGAAAGATTAGCTATTTCTAGCAGAAATAACATATTTAATGTGTTTTTAATTTTACATTGTAGTTATAGAGGACAATTATAATGTATTAAGGCGTATGTGTCGTATTAGCCAGGGATCCCTTTAAGTTTCCTGGTTTTGGTCGGCTCTCTGTGTTCAGTCGTTTGTACTTCCTTTCGACATGGTTCATTGTGCGGAGAAGAACATGTGTTCTTTGTCCAGAAATGTTTAGCCTCATTAAGCTTTCTGTGCAAAATGTGAATGTGCTTCCATTGCTTCTCCCTTGTGGCTCTTCACCTGAACTGGCACGGTGGAAAAGAGGAGGTTTTATCACCTGCCTCAATATGACCACAAGTATGTGGTGAGATGACAGCATTGTTTCCAAGTGATTTCTGTTGTCTGTTCTGTTTGTTCAATATTGGAGTATACCGGGATGATTCTGTTTGCATACATCACATGTTAAATGTATTTTGCAGTCTAAGCTTAAGTGCAGACCCCCCTTTCCTTTAAAGAGGTGGTGCCATAGTTTTGTAATCTTTCTGGTTTTCATGTGTCTAGTAGGTTGACAGTATTTCATTAGACACCCTGGTGTGGTTGTTATGAACAATTATGTATTCTCTTGCATTTTTGATTTCTTTCTTGAGGCTGCCACCTTGTGGGTCATAAGTCCAGGTCCATAAGACCTGGACATTTGATAGGTGACATTTTTGGTACCTACCAAAAGGTGACATTTTGGTTATTTAGCTGTGCAGCGTAAGATGGTGTGCAGGTCATATGAACACTGCATGTTTTTAAAGATGTACAGTAGAATATGATTTAATTTGTTTGCTGTGTTTACTCTAATTATCTTATTTACTTAAGTACTTTCTATGTTTTTTGGTCTTGCATATTTATAGGATTTGACTTATTCGTTTGCTGTGTGTATTTAGTTTGGAGGCCCCAGTAGGCCCATAAAGGACCAGTTCACCTCTGGGACAACCAGATCTTATTTTATTGTTGTTTGGTACACAGATCAACACAATCCTGAGTTATTTTTTGTGTTCAATCTGTGTTTGGAGATATTTTAGTATTTCAACATGTACTAGTGATGCATTTTGCATCAGATGCATATGATGCAAAATGCATCACTAGTACATGCTGAAATACTAAAATATCTCCAAACAGAGATTGAACACAAAAAATAACTCAGGATTGTGTTGATCGTGTCCCAAACAACAATAAAATAACATCTGGTTGTCCCAGAAGTGAACTGGGCCTTTAAGCCTCACCCCACAAGGGTTAATATTTGCCTAGAACCTGTGGTACATGTACTTGAGCCCCATCTGGTGGTTGGATTGATTGATTGATTGATTGTTGAATTTAATAGAAGTTTGCATAGGAAAAGATACAGTTTCATGACAGTACAGTTTGTAGGTACAAGGTCAAGGGAATCACTGCACTAGACAGATTTGGAAGGGCCCATTTTGTTGTGCATCCTCCAGTTCGTAGCGCCTGTGTAGTTCCGAAAATGTCCAGGTCCATAAGACATGGACATTTGAAAGGTGACATTTGTGGTACCTACCAAAAGGTGACATTTTGGTTATTTAGCTGTGCAGCGTAAGATGGTGTGCAGTTCATATGTACACTGCATGTTTTTAAAGATGTACAGTAGATATGAATATGATTTAATTTATTTGCTGTTTACTCTAATTATCTTATTTACTTAAGTACTTTCTATGTTTTTTGGTCTTGCATATTTATAGGATTTGATTTGACTCATTTGTTTAAATGTGTATTTAGTTTGGAGGCCCTAGTAGGCCCTTAAAGGACCAGTTCACCTCTGGGACAACCAGATGTTATTTTATTGTTGTTTGGGAAACTATTAACACAATCCTGAGTTATTTTTTGTGTTCAATCTGTGTTTTGACTTATTTTAGTATTTCAGCATGTACTAATGATGCATTTTTCATTATATGATGCAAAAAAAAAAACATCACTGATGTTCACTAGTACATGCTGAAATACTAAATGTTCACTAGTACATGCTGAAATACTAAAATATCTCCAAACACAGATTAAACACAAAAATAACTCAGGATTGTGTTGATCGTGTCCCAAACAACAATAAAAAAACATCTAGTTGTCCCAGAGAAGAACCGGGCCTTTAAGCCTCACCCCACAAGGGTTAATATTTGCCTAGAACCTGTGGTACATTTACTTGAGCCCCATCTGGTGGTTGGATTGCTTGATTGATACATTTAATAGAAGTTTGCATATGAAAAGGTATTTTAGGGAGTAACGCAAAAGTAATGTGACTAGTAGTGTAACTAGTTTCTTTCTACAGGGAGTAATCAAGTAATCCAAGGCATTATTTATTTTTCAAAAGTAATGTGTGTTGTGTAGTTTATTACTTTTTTTTGAGTAACTTAACCCAACTCTGATAACCACTGTTGGGATATGCATGTAGGAAGGCCAGTTTTGAAGTCAAGAGGCATTACAGTACGGTAGTTCTGTGTTCCCATGATTTAAGTGGTTCAGTGCATGTCAGGGACTGGTGCTTTTCTAAGCATCCCTGGCTAATACGACAAATATGCCTTAATACATTATAATTGTCATCTATAACTACAATGTGAAAAATTAAAAACATCTTAAATATTTTATTTATCCTAGAAATAGCTAATCTTTCACTCAATAGGAGAAATACCTGTCGCAAGTTGATGTCATGTGTGATCTATCCCTATGGAATGTATGGCATGCATGTGCAAAAAACATATTTGAAATATTGATTTGATGCTCATATTAACCATAGGAAGTATTATGTTTGTTTTTATTTGCACATGCATGCCATAAATTCCATAGGGATAGGATCACACATGACATTTATGACATCATCAACTTGCGACGGGCATTTCCCCTGTTGAGTGAAAGATTAGCTATGTCTAGCAGAAATAACATATTTAAGGTGTTTTTAATTTTACATTGTAGTTATAGAGGACAATTATAATGTATTAAGGCGTATGTGTCGTATAAGCCAGGGATCCCTTTAAGTTTCCTGGTTTTGGTCGGCTCTTTGTGTTCAGTCGTTTGTACTTCCTTTCGACATGGTTCATTGTGCGGAGAAGAACATGTGTTCTTTGTCCAGAAATGTTTAGCCTCATTAAGCTTTCTGTGCAAAATGTGAACGTGCTTCCATTGCTTCTCCCTTGTGGCTCTTCACCTGAACTGGCACGGTGGAAAAGAGGAGGTTTTATCACCTGCCTCAATATGACCACAAGTATGTGGTGAGATGACAGCATTGTTTCCAAGTGATTTCTGTTGTCTGTTCTGTTTGTTCAATATTGGAGTATACCGGGATGATTCTGCTTGCATACATCACATGTTAAATGTATTTTGCAGTCTAAGCTTAAGTGCAGACCCCCCTTTCCTTTAAAGAGGTGGTGCCATAGTTTTGTAATCTTTCTGGTTTTCATGTGTCTAGTAGGTTGACAATATTTCATTAGACACCCTGGTGTGGTTGTTATGAACAATTATGTATTCTCTTGCATTTTGGATTTCTTTCTTGAGGCTGCCACCTTGTGGGTCATAAGTCCAGGTCCATAAGACCTGGACATTTGATAGGTGACATTTTGGTTCCTACCAAAAGGTGACATTTTGGTTATTTAGCTGTGCAGCGTAAAAGATGGTGTGCAGGTCATATGAACACTGCATGTTTTTAAAAATGTACAGTAGATATGAATATGATTTAAATTGTTTGCTGTGTTTACTTTAATTATCTTATTTACTTAAGTACTTTCTATGTTTTTTGGTCTTGCATATTTATAGGATTTGACTTATTCGTTTGCTGTGTGTATTTAGTTTGGAGGCCCCAGTAGGCCCTTAAAGGACCAGTTCACCTCTGGGACAACCAGATCTTATTTTATTGTTGTTTGGGACACAGATCAACACAATCCTGAGTTATTTTTTGTGTTCAATCTGTGTTTGGAGATATTTTAGTATTTCAACATGTACTAGTGATGCATTTTACATCAGATGCATATGATGCAAAATGCATCACTAGTACATGCTGAAATACTAAAATATCTCCAAACAGAGATTGAACACAAAAAATAACTCAGGATTGTGTTGATCGTGTCCCAAACAACAATAAAATAACATCTGGTTGTCCCAGAAGTGAACTGGGCCTTTAAGCCTCACCCCACAAGGGTTAATATTTGCCTAGAACCTGTGGTACATGTACTTGAGCCCCATCTGGTGGTTGGATTGATTGATTGATTGTTGAATTTAATAGAAGTTTGCATAGGAAAAGGTACAGTTTCATGACAGTACAGTTTTTAGGTACAAGGTCAAGGGAATCACTGCACTAGACAGATTTGGAAGGGCCCATTTTGTTGTGCATCCACCAGTTTGTAGGGCCTGTGTAGTTCCGAAAATGTCCAGGTCCATAAGACATGGACATTTGAAAGGTGACATTTTTGGTACCTACCAAAAGGTGACATTTTGGTTATTTAGCTGTGCAGCGTAAGATTGTGTGCAGGTCATATGAACACTGCATGTTTTTAAAGATGTACAGTAGATATGAATATGATTTAATTTGTTTGCTCTGTTTACTCTTATTATCTTATTTACTTAAGTACTTTCTATGTTTTTTGGTCTTGCATATTTATAGGATTTGATTTGACTCATTTGTTTAACTGTGTCTATTTAGTTTGGAGGCCCTAGTAGGCCCTTAAAGGACCAGTTCACCTCTGGGACAACCAGATCTTATTTTATTGTTGTTTGGGACACAGATCAACACAATCCTGAGTTATTTTTTGTGTTCAATCTGTGTTTGGAGATATTTTAGTATTTCAACATGTACTAGTGATGCATTTTGCATCAGATGCATATGACGCAAAATGCATCACTAGTACATGCTGAAATACTAAAATATCTCCAAACAGAGATTGAACACAAAAAATAACACATGATTGTGTTGATCGTGTGCCAAACAACAATAAAATAACATCTGGTTGTCCCAGAAGTGAACTGGGCCTTTAAGCCTCACCCCACAAGGGTTAATATTTGCCTAGAACCTGTGGTACATGTACTTGAGCCCCATCTGGTGGTTGGATTGATTGATTGATTGTTGAATTTAATAGTAGTTTTCATAGGAAAAGGTACAGTTTCATGACGGTACAGTTTGTAGGTACAAGGTCAAGGGAATCACTGCACTAGACAGATTTGGAAGGGCCCATTTTGTTGTGCATCCTCCAGTTCGTAGCGCCTGTGTAGTTCCGAAAATGTCCAGGTCCATAAGACATGGACATTTGAAAGGTGACATTTGTGGTACCTACCAGAAGGTGACATTTTGGTTATTTAGCTGTGCAGCGTAAGATGGTGTGCAGTTCATATGTACACTGCATGTTTTTAAAGATGTACAGTAGATATGAATACGATTTAATTTATTTGCTGTGTTTACTCTAATTATCTCATTTACTTAAGTATTTTCTATGTTTTTTGGTCTTGCATATTTATAGGATTTGATTTGACTCATTTGTTTAACTGTCTATTTAGTTTGGAGGCCCTAGTAGGCCCTTAAAGGACCAGTTCACCTCTGGGACAACCAGATGTTATTTTATTGTTGTTTGGGAAACTATTAACACAATCCTGAGTTATTTTTTGTGTTCAATCTGTGTTTTGACTTATTTTAGTATTTCAGCATGTACTAATGATGCATTTTGCGTTATATGATGCAAAAAAAAACATCACTGATGTTCACTAGTACATGCTGAAATACTAAATGTTCACTAGTACATGCTGAAATACTAAAATATCTCCAAACACAGATTAAACACAAAAATTACTCAGGATTGTGTTGATCGTGTCCCAAACAACAATACAATAACATCTAGTTGTCCCAGAGAAGAACCGGGCCTTTAAGCCTCACCCCACAAGGGTTAATATTTGCCTAGAACCTGTGGTACATTTACTTGAGCCCCATCTGGTGGTTGGATTGCTTGATTGATACATTTAATAGAAGTTTGCATATGAAAAGGTATTTTAGGGAGTAACGCAAAAGTAATGTGACTAGTAGTGTAACTAGTTTCTTTCTACAGGGAGTAATCAAGTAATCCAAGGCATTATTTATTTTTCAAAAGTAATGTGTGTTGTGTAGTTTATTACTTTTTTTTGAGTAACTTAACCCAACTCTGATAACCACTGTTGGGATATGCATGTAGGAAGGACAGTTTTGAAGTCAAGAGGCATTACAGTACGGTAGTTCTGTGTTCCCATGATTTAAGTGGTTCAGTGCATGTCAGGGACTGGTGCTTTTCTAAGCATCCCTGGCTAATACGACAAATATGCCTTAATACATTATAATTGTCATCTATAACTACAATGTGAAAAATTAAAAACATCTTAAATATTTTATTTATCCTAGAAATAGCTAATCTTTCACTCAATAGGAGAAATACCTGTCGCAAGTTGATGTCATGTGTGATCTATCCCTATGGAATGTATGGCATGCATGTGCAAAAAACATATTTGAAATATTGATTTTATGCTCATATTAACCATAGGAAGTATTATGTTTGTTTTTATTTGCACATGCATGCCATAAATTCCATAGGGATAGGATCACACATGACATTTATGACATCATCAACTTGCGACGGGCATTTCCCCTGTTGAGTGAAAGATTAGCTATGTCTAGCAGAAATAACATATTTAAGGTGTTTTTAATTTTACATTGTAGTTATAGAGGACAATTATAATGTATTAAGGCGTATGTGTCGTATAAGCCAGGGATCCCTTTAAGTTTCCTGGTTTTGGTCGGCTCTTTGTGTTCAGTCGTTTGTACTTCCTTTCGACATGGTTCATTGTGCGGAGAAGAACATGTGTTCTTTGTCCAGAAATGTTTAGCCTCATTAAGCTTTCTGTGCAAAATGTGAACGTGCTTCCATTGCTTCTCCCTTGTGGCTCTTCACCTGAACTGGCACGGTGGAAAAGAGGAGGTTTTATCACCTGCCTCAATATGACCACAAGTATGTGGTGAGATGACAGCATTGTTTCCAAGTGATTTCTGTTGTCTGTTCTGTTTGTTCAATATTGGAGTATACCGGGATGATTCTGCTTGCATACATCACATGTTAAATGTATTTTGCAGTCTAAGCTTAAGTGCAGACCCCCCTTTCCTTTAAAGAGGTGGTGCCATAGTTTTGTAATCTTTCTGGTTTTCATGTGTCTAGTAGGTTGACAATATTTCATTAGACACCCTGGTGTGGTTGTTATGAACAATTATGTATTCTCTTGCATTTTGGATTTCTTTCTTGAGGCTGCCACCTTGTGGGTCATAAGTCCAGGTCCATAAGACCTGGACATTTG
This sequence comes from Nannobrachium achirus, assembly GCF_963921795.1. Lineage (NCBI taxonomy): Eukaryota > Metazoa > Chordata > Actinopteri > Myctophiformes > Myctophidae > Nannobrachium > Nannobrachium achirus. The sequence continues at coordinate 64,420,707 of NC_137823.1, forward strand.
ATAGGTGACATTTTGGTTCCTACCAAAAGGTGACATTTTGGTTATTTAGCTGTGCAGCGTAAAAGATGGTGTGCAGGTCATATGAACACTGCATGTTTTTAAAAATGTACAGTAGATATGAATATGATTTAAATTGTTTGCTGTGTTTACTTTAATTATCTTATTTACTTAAGTACTTTCTATGTTTTTTGGTCTTGCATATTTATAGGATTTGACTTATTCGTTTGCTGTGTGTATTTAGTTTGGAGGCCCCAGTAGGCCCTTAAAGGACCAGTTCACCTCTGGGACAACCAGATCTTATTTTATTGTTTGGGACACAGATCAACACAATCCTGAGTTATTTTTTGTGTTCAATCTGTGTTTGGAGATATTTTAGTATTTCAACATGTACTAGTGATGCATTTTACATCAGATGCATATGATGCAAAATGCATCACTAGTACATGCTGAAATACTAAAATATCTCCAAACAGAGATTGAACACAAAAAATAACTCAGGATTGTGTTGATCGTGTCCCAAACAACAATAAAATAACATCTGGTTGTCCCAGAAGTGAACTGGGCCTTTAAGCCTCACCCCACAAGGGTTAATATTTGCCTAGAACCTGTGGTACATGTACTTGAGCCCCATCTGGTGGTTGGATTGATTGATTGATTGTTGAATTTAATAGAAGTTTGCATAGGAAAAGGTACAGTTTCATGACAGTACAGTTTTTAGGTACAAGGTCAAGGGAATCACTGCACTAGACAGATTTGGAAGGGCCCATTTTGTTGTGCATCCACCAGTTTGTAGGGCCTGTGTAGTTCCGAAAATGTCCAGGTCCATAAGACATGGACATTTGAAAGGTGACATTTTTGGTACCTACCAAAAGGTGACATTTTGGTTATTTAGCTGTGCAGCGTAAGATTGTGTGCAGGTCATATGAACACTGCATGTTTTTAAAGATGTACAGTAGATATGAATATGATTTAATTTGTTTGCTCTGTTTACTCTTATTATCTTATTTACTTAAGTACTTTCTATGTTTTTTGGTCTTGCATATTTATAGGATTTGATTTGACTCATTTGTTTAACTGTGTCTATTTAGTTTGGAGGCCCTAGTAGGCCCTTAAAGGACCAGTTCACCTCTGGGACAACCAGATCTTATTTTATTGTTGTTTGGGACACAGATCAACACAATCCTGAGTTATTTTTTGTGTTCAATCTGTGTTTGGAGATATTTTAGTATTTCAACATGTACTAGTGATGCATTTTGCATCAGATGCATATGACGCAAAATGCATCACTAGTACATGCTGAAATACTAAAATATCTCCAAACAGAGATTGAACACAAAAAATAACACATGATTGTGTTGATCGTGTGCCAAACAACAATAAAATAACATCTGGTTGTCCCAGAAGTGAACTGGGCCTTTAAGCCTCACCCCACAAGGGTTAATATTTGCCTAGAACCTGTGGTACATGTACTTGAGCCCCATCTGGTGGTTGGATTGATTGATTGATTGTTGAATTTAATGGTAGTTTTCATAGGAAAAGGTACAGTTTCATGACGGTACAGTTTGTAGGTACAAGGTCAAGGGAATCACTGCACTAGACAGATTTGGAAGGGCCCATTTTGTTGTGCATCCTCCAGTTCGTAGCGCCTGTGTAGTTCCGAAAATGTCCAGGTCCATAAGACATGGACATTTGAAAGGTGACATTTGTGGTACCTACCAGAAGGTGACATTTTGGTTATTTAGCTGTGCAGCGTAAGATGGTGTGCAGTTCATATGTACACTGCATGTTTTTAAAGATGTACAGTAGATATGAATACGATTTAATTTATTTGCTGTGTTTACTCTAATTATCTCATTTACTTAAGTATTTTCTATGTTTTTTGGTCTTGCATATTTATAGGATTTGATTTGACTCATTTGTTTAACTGTGTCTATTTAGTTTGGAGGCCCTAGTAGGCCCTTAAAGGACCAGTTCACCTCTGGGACAACCAGATGTTATTTTATTGTTGTTTGGGAAACTATTAACACAATCCTGAGTTATTTTTTGTGTTCAATCTGTGTTTTGACTTATTTTAGTATTTCAGCATGTACTAATGATGCATTTTGCATTATATGATGCAAAAAAAAAACATCACTGATGTTCACTAGTACATGCTGAAATACTAAATGTTCACTAGTACATGCTGAAATACTAAAATATCTCCAAACACAGATTAAACACAAAAATTACTCAGGATTGTGTTGATCGTGTCCCAAACAACAATACAATAACATCTAGTTGTCCCAGAGAAGAACCGGGCCTTTAAGCCTCACCCCACAAGGGTTAATATTAGCCTAGAACCTGTGGTACATTTACTTGAGCCCCATCTGGTGGTTGGATTGCTTGATTGATTGATACATTTAATAGAAGTTTGCATATGAAAAGGTATTTTAGGGAGTAACGCAAAAGTAATGTGACTAGTAGTGTAACTAGTTTCTTTCTACAGGGAGTAATCAAGTAATCCAAGGCATTATTTATTTTTCAAAAGTAATGTGTGTTGTGTAGTTTATTACTTTTTTTGAGTAACTTAACCCAACTCTGATAACCACTGTTGGGATATGCATGTAGGTAGGCCAGTTTTGAAGTCAAGAGGCATTACAGTACGGTAGTTCTGTTCCCATGATTTAAGTCGTTCAGTGCATGTCAGGGACTGGTGCTTTTCTAAGCATCCCTGGCTAATACGACAAATATGCCTTAATACATGATAATTGTCATGTATAACTACAATGTGAAAAATTTAAAACATCTTAAATATTTTATTTATCCTAGAAATAGCTAATCTTTCACTCAATAGGAGAAATACCTGTCGCAAGTTGATGTCATGTGTGATCTATCCCTATGGAATGTATGGCATGCATGTGCAAAAAACATATTTGAAATATTGATTTGATGCTCATATTAACCATAGGAAGTATTATGTTTGTTTTTATTTGCACATGCATGCCATAAATTCCATAGGGATAGATCACACATGACATTTATGACATCATCAACTTGCGACGGGCATTTCCCCTGTTGAGTGAAAGATTAGCTATTTCTAGCAGAAATAACATATTTAATGTGTTTTTAATTTTACATTGTAGTTATAGAGGACAATTATAATGTATTAAGGCGTATGTGTCGTATTAGCCAGGGATCCCTTTAAGTTTCCTGGTTTTGGTCGGCTCTCTGTGTTCAGTCGTTTGTACTTCCTTTCGACATGGTTCATTGTGCGGAGAAGAACATGTGTTCTTTGTCCAGAAATGTTTAGCCTCATTAAGCTTTCTGTGCAAAATGTGAACGTGCTTCCATTGCTTCTCCCTTGTGGCTCTTCACCTGAACTGGCACGGTGGAAAAGAGGAGGTTTTATCACCTGCCTCAATATGACCACAAGTATGTGGTGAGATGACAGCATTGTTTCCAAGTGATTTCTGTTGTCTGTTCTGTTTGTTCAATATTGGAGTATACCGGGATGATTCTGCTTGCATACATCACATGTTAAATGTATTTTGCAGTCTAAGCTTAAGTGCAGACCCCCCTTTCCTTTAAAGAGGTGGTTTTGTAATCTTTCTGGTTTTCATGTGTCTAGTAGGTTGACAGCATTTCATTAGACACCCTGGTGTGGTTGTTATGAACAATTATGTATTCTCTTGCATTTTGGATTTCTTTCTTGAGGCTGCCACCTTGTGGGTCATAAGTCCAGGTCCATAAGACCTGGACATTTGATAGGTGACATTTTTGGTTCCTACCAAAAGGTGACATTTTGGTTATTTAGCTGTGCAGCGTAAGATGGTGTGCAGGTCATATGAACACTGCATGTTTTTAAAGATGTACAGTAGATATGAATATGATTTAATTTGTTTGCTGTGTTTACTTTAATTATCTTATTTACTTAAGTACTTTCTATGTTTTTTGGTCTTGCATATTCATAGGATTTGACTTATTCGTTTGCTGTGTGTATTTAGTTTGGAGGCCCCAGTAGGCCCTTAAAGGACCAGTTCACCTCTGGGACAACCAGATCTTATTTTATTGTTGTTTGGGACACAGATCAACACAATCCTGAGTTATTTTTTGTGTTCAATCTGTGTTTGGAGATATTTTAGTATTTCAACATGTACTAGTGATGCATTTTACATCAGATGCATATGATGCAAAATGCATCACTAGTACATGCTGAAATACTAAAATATCTCCAAACAGAGATTGAACACAAAAAATAACTCAGGATTGTGTTGATCGTGTCCCAAACAACAATAAAATAACTTCTGGTTGTCCCAGAAGTGAACTGGGCCTTTAAGCCTCACCCCACAAGGGTTAATATTTGCCTAGAACCTGTGGTACATGTACTTGAGCCCCATCTGGTGGTTGGATTGATTGATTGATTGTTGAATTTAATAGAAGTTTGCATAGGAAAAGGTACAGTTTTCATGACAGTACAGTTTGTCAAGGGAATCACTGCACTAGACAGGTTTGGAAGGGCCCATTTTGTTGTGCATCCACCAGTTTGTAGGGCCTGTGTAGTTCCGAAAATGTCCAGGTCCATAAGACATGGACATTTGAAAGGTGACATTTTTGGTACCTACCAAAAGGTGACATTTTGGTTATTTAGCTGTGCAGCGTAAGATGGTGTGCAGGTCATATGAACACTGCATGTTTTTAAAGATGTACAGTAGATATGAATATGATTTAATTTGTTTGCTGTGTTTACTCTAATTATCTTATTTACTTAAGTACTTTCTATGTTTTTTGGTCTTGCATATTTATAGGATTTGACTTATTCGTTTGCTGTGTGTATTTAGTTTGGAGGCCCTTAAAGGACCAGTTCACCTCTGGGACAACCAGATCTTATTTTATTGTTGTTTGGGACACAGATCAACACAATCCTGAGTTATTTTTTGTGTTCAATCTGTGTTTGGAGATATTTTAGTATTTCAACATGTAATAGTGATGCATTTTGCATCAGATGCATATGACGCAAAATAGGGTTAGGGTTAGGGTTAACCCTTTAACTTAATTTAATTGACTCTAAAATACAAACCTCTCACACTGGTGCCACCATCTGGCCGATTTTTTAAAAACACATTTTTGGACACTGCTCTATAACCCTAAAATCACGCCAAGCAGTACACCGTATCTTTACAGTCATTTCATCAACATGGATCTTTCCCATTTCCTATATTAGCTCCTGATTGCCTACTTTTGCCTTCCAAAGTTTGCGTATGGTCGCTTATCCTCCGATTCAGGGAGTCTTACTTGTTCTATAGTTTACTGAGACGCTACGCTGTCTATGCATTCTATAGTCCTATAATTTACTGAGGCGCTACACTGTTTCTCTGCATTTTATGATACTATTTTATACTGAGACGCTATGCTGTCTCTCTGCGTTCTATGATCCTATAGTTTACTGAGACACTATGCTAACATAGGGTTAGGGTAACTAACACTAAACCCTGAGACACTAACTAACTAACCCTAACCCCAAACCCCCCCTACCAGCCACAACCCCACCTGCAGGAGGTCTACCATAACCCCAGCCCTAAACCTAACCCTAGCCCCTAGCCCTAAACCTTAAGCCCATAGAACTATACCCAACCCTAACCCCAACCCTAAACCTTAGGCCCATGGAACCATGCCTAATCTTAACCCTAAACCCTAGGGAAATGGAGTTACACCGTGGTATCGTATATGCAAGTATATTTTCGAGATACTGACTTGTGGTTGCATTATGTATACAAAGTGTTCTCTCATTCCCTATCTCTCCCCAAACAAAGATGGACAAACCCAGCCCCTTAGGAAAATGGAGTTGCACCATGGTATCGTATATGCAAGTGCATCTTCGAGGTGCTGATTTGTACTTGCATTATGTATACAAAGTCTTCTCTGGCTCCCTTTCTCCCCCCAGGCAACATTCACCTCACCATTCCTCCCATCAGGAACCTAGCCACAACTCCAAACCTAAACCTTAGGCCCATGGAACCATGCCTAATCTTAACCCTAAACCCTAGGGAAATGGAGTTACACCGTGGTATCGTATATGCAAGTATATTTTCGAGATACTGACTTGTGGTTGCATTATGTATACAAAGTGTTCTCTCATTCCCTATCTCTCCCCAAACAAAGATGGACAAACCCAGCCCCTTAGGAAAATGGAGTTGCACCATGGTATCGTATATGCAAGTGCATCTTCGAGGTGCTGATTTGTACTTGCATTATGTATACAAAGTCTTCTCTGGCTCCCTTTCTCCCCCCAGGCAACATTCACCTCACCATTCCTCCCATCAGGAACCTAGCCACAACTCCAACCCCAAACCTAACCCCAGCCCCTGACCCTAGAACACCATTTAGTTGCACGAAAACCACTTCTGGAAGAAAGAAAATGCAGCCCCAGTGGTGAAGGAAGTGCAAATGGGAGTGCTATTACATCCTCCATCCTAGGGCCTGGCCAGACTTATAATGAGATCTGAGCCTATTCCGTTCGATATGGAAAAACTGGGGGATATACTTAACTTTAACCTAACCCTAACCCTGAGACACTAATTGTCTCTGCATTCTATGATCCTTTGTCATCAGACATGTCAGACTGTCTCTCTCACAAAATATTCATAGGTTAAGGCTATGTAACCCCAAACAGTCCATGTTTTCACTTAGGAACGTGTGTGACCCCAAATAATCTAAAACGGAAAGCAGATGGTGGTATTAACTACAGGGTTTATTACAAACTTGTGGGTGGTGTTATTTGACTTGTTTCAGAGTTCTTCACCTTAATTGGTTTACCTTAGCCCCACACCCTCTTCTGATTGGCCGAAACTTTATTTGGCTATAACTCGCCAATCGTTTGTTGTACAAACTTGTGGGTGGTGTCATTTGAGTTTTTTCAGAGTCGTTCAGCTTAATTGGTTTACCTTAGCCCCGTCCCCTCTTATGATTTCCCGTAACCCTTTTTGGCTATAAGACTTCAACAGGTGGTGTCATTTGCCTTGTTTCGGAGTCCTTCAGCTTAATTGGTTTAACTTAGCACTGTCCCCTCTTCTGATTAGCCGAAGCTTTACTTGACTATCGTCAATTGTTTGTCGTACAAACTTGTGGGTGGCGTCATTCGTGTTGTTTCAGAGTTCTTCACCTTAATTGGTTTACCTTAGCCCTGCCCCCTCTTATGATTTGCCGTAACCCTATTGGCAATAATTTTTCAACTTTTTGTCGTACAGACGTGTGGGTGGTGTCATTTGACTTGTTTGAGTCGTTCAGCTTAACTCATTTCCTGCCATTTTGAATGTGTCGTCTTTGGGATTTCCCTAGCAAATTCTCCATAGATTTTAAAGTAAATTATAGTGCACGGATCATGCATGCCCATGCGTGTAAACGTTTTTCAGCTTTCAAACTAAAAAATCTGATTGGAAATCCGTTCAGGCATTCATGAGATAGCAGCCATTATGTTTTACATGTTATGTAACCAAAGAGGGCTGCCATGATTGGAAGATGGAGTTGTATGGGGGTGAAACAAGCAAAATCGCGATTGCAATCATGTTTACTAGATGGGGTCAAAAATGCTTTTGGGTGGTGTCATTTGACTTGTTTCAGAGTCCTTCACTTTAATTGGTTTACCTTTGATCGCCCCCTCTTCAAATTGGGCGAATTGTTTTTGGCTATAACTCATCAACTGTTTGTCGTACAGACTTGGTGGTGGTGTCATTTGACTTGTTTCAGAGTCCTTCAGCTTAATTGGTTTAACTTAGTCCCGACCCCTCTTCTGATTGGCCGAAACTTTTTTTGGCCTTATCTCGTCAGTTTGTCGTACAGACTTGTGGGTGGTGTCATTTGACTTGTTTCAGAGTTCTTCAGCTCAATTGGTTTAACTAACCCCACCCCCTCTTCTGATTGTCCGAAACTTTATTTGGCCTTCTCGTCAGTTTGTCGTTCATACTTTTGGGTGGTGTCATTTGATTTGTTTCAGAGTCCTTCAGCCTAATTGGTTTACCTTAGCCCTGCCCCCTCTTCTGATTGGGTTAGGGTTAGGGTTAGGGTAACCCTAACTCCAATTGTCTGAAACTATATTTGGCTATAACTCATCTTTTGTCGTACAAACTTGTGGGTGGTGTCATTTGACTTGTTTCAGAGTTCCTCAGCTTAATTGGTGTAACTTAGCCTCAGCATATTTGCAGAAACTTTATTTGTCTTTAACTCGTCAAAAGTTTGTTGTACAGACTTGTGGGTGGTGTCACATTTGACTTATCTCGGAGTCCTCCAGCTTAATTGGTTTAACTTAGCCTTGTCCCCTATTCTGATTTGCCGAAACTTTACTTACTTACACTAACTCATCAACCGTTTGTCGTACAAACTTGTGGGTGGTGTCATTTGAGTCCTTCAGCTTAATTGGTTTATCTTAGCCCCGCCCCCTCTCCTGATTGGCCGAAACATTATTTGGCTATAACTCGTCAACTGCTTGTCGTACAGACTTGTGGGTGGTGTCATTTGACTTGTTTCAGAGTCGCTCATCTTATTTGGTTTACCTTAGCCCCGCCACATCTTCTGATTGGCTGAACCTTTATTTGGCCAAAACCCTTCAAACGTTTGTCGTACAGACTTGTAAGTGGTTTCATTTGACTGTGTTCAGAGTCCTTCAGCTTAATTGGTTTTACTTAGCGCCGCCCATCTTCTGATAACTCTTCAACCGTTGGGTTGTGTCCTCTGCTGATTGGCCGAAACTTTATTTGGCTTGATCTTGTCAACCGTTTGTCTTACAGACTCGTGGGTGGTGTCATTTGACTTGTTTCAGAGTGCTTAAGCCTAATTGGTTTAACTTAGCCCTGCCCCCTCTTCTGATTGTCCGAAACTTTATTTGGTTATAACTCATCTTTTGTTGTACAAACTTGTGGGTGGAGTCATTTGACTTGTTTCAGAGTTCTTCAGCTTAATTGGTGTAACTTGGCCCCTCCCCCTCAGCTGATTTGCCGAAACTTAATTTGGCTTTATCTCGTCAAACGTTTGTCGTAAAGACTTGTGGGTGGTGTCATTTGACTTATTTCGGAGTCGTCCAGCTTAATTGGTATAACTTAGCCCTGTCCCCTATTCTGTTTTGAGTCCTTCAGCTTAATGGGGTATCTTAGCCCCGACCTCTCTTCTGAATCACCGAGCCCCGACCCCTGTTCTGATAGGCCAAAACTTAATTTGGCTTTATGTGGTCAACCGTTTGTCTTACACTTATGGGTGGTGTCATTTGACTTGTTTCAGAGTCCTTCGTTGTAATTGGTTTACCTTAGCCCCGTCCCCTTTTCTGATTGGCCGAAACTTTCTTTGGCTTTATCTCGTCAAACGTTTGTCGTACAGACTTGTGGGTGGTGTCATTTGATTTTTTCAGAGTCCTTCAGCTTAACTGGTTTAACTTAGCCCTGTCGCCTCTTCTGATAAGCCGGAACTTGACTAACTCGTCAACCGTTTGTCGTACAAATGTGTGGGTGTTGTCTTGACTTGTTTCAGAGTTTTTCACCTTAATTCGTTTAAAAAATCCCCGCCCCCTCTTCTGAGTGGCCGACATTGGCTATAACTCGTCAACCGTTTGTCGTACAAACTTGTGGGTGGTGTCATTTGACTTGTTTCAGAGTTCTTCACCTTAATTGCTATACCTTGGCCCTGCCCCTCTTCTGATTGGCCAAAACTTATTTGGTTTTATCTCGTCAACTGTTTGTCGTACATGGGTGGTGTCATATGACTTGTTTCAGAGTCCTTCGCTGTAATTGGTTTACCTTAGCCCTGTCCCCTCAACCGTTTTTCGTACACATTTGTGGGTAGTTTAATTACATTTCTTCAGCTTAATTCAGCTCCGCCCCCTCTTCGGAATCAGCAAAACTTTTTTGGCTTTATCTCGTCAACCGTTCGTCGTATAGACTTGTGGGTGATGTCATTTGACTTGTTTCAGAGTCTTTCACTATAATTAGTTTACCTTAGCCCCGCCCCTTCTTCAAATTGGCAACCTTTATTTGGGTATAACTCGTCAACTGTTTGTCGTACAGACTAGTGCTTGTTTCAGAGTTCTTGTTCTTTCTATCGGCTAGGGTTTCTATCGGCTAGGGTTTCTATCGGCTAGGGTTTCTATCGGCTAGGGTTTCTATCGGCTAGGGTTTCTATCGGCTAGGGTTTCTATCGGCTAGGGTTTCTATCGGCTAGGGTTTCTATCGGCTAGGGTTTCTATCGGCTAGGGTTTCTATCGGCTAGGGTTTCTATCGGCTAGGGTTTCTATCGGCTAGGGTTTCTATCGGCTAGGGTTTCTATCGGCTAGGGTTTCTATCGGCTAGGGTTTCTATCGGCTAGGGTTTCTATCGGCTAGGGTTTCTATCGGCTAGGGTTTCTATCGGCTAGGGTTTCTATCGGCTAGGGTTTCTATCGGCTAGGGTTTCTATCGGCTAGGGTTTCTATCGGCTAGGGTTTCTATCGGCTAGGGTTTCTATCGGCTAGGGTTTCTATCGGCTAGGGTTTCTATCGGCTAGGGTTTCTATCGGCTAGGGTTTCTATCGGCTAGGGTTTCTATCGGCTAGGGTTTCTATCGGCTAGGGTTTCTATCGGCTAGGGTTTCTATCGGCTAGGGTTTCTATCGGCTAGGGTTTCTATCGGCTAGGGTTTCTATCGGCTAGGGTTTCTATCGGCTAGGGTTTCTATCGGCTAGGGTTTCTATCGGCTAGGGTTTCTATCGGCTAGGGTTTCTATCGGCTAGGGTTTCTATCGGCTAGGGTTTCTATCGGCTAGGGTTTCTATCGGCTAGGGTTTCTATCGGCTAGGGTTTCTATCGGCTAGGGTTTCTATCGGCTAGGGTTTCTATCGGCTAGGGTTTCTATCGGCTAGGGTTTCTATCGGCTAGGGTTTCTATCGGCTAGGGTTTCTATCGGCTAGGGTTTCTATCGGCTAGGGTTTCTATCGGCTAGGGTTTCTATCGGCTAGGGTTTCTATCGGCTAGGGTTTCTATCGGCTAGGGTTTCTATCGGCTAGGGTTTCTATCGGCTAGGGTTTCTATCGGCTAGGGTTTCTATCGGCTAGGGTTTCTATCGGCTAGGGTTTCTATCGGCTAGGGTTTCTATCGGCTAGGGTTTCTATCGGCTAGGGTTTCTATCGGCTAGGGTTTCTATCGGCTAGGGTTTCTATCGGCTAGGGTTTCTATCGGCTAGGGTTTCTATCGGCTAGGGTTTCTATCGGCTAGGGTTTCTATCGGCTAGGGTTTCTATCGGCTAGGGTTTCTATCGGCTAGGGTTTCTATCGGCTAGGGTTTCTATCGGCTAGGGTTTCTATCGGCTAGGGTTTCTATCGGCTAGGGTTTCTATCGGCTAGGGTTTCTATCGGCTAGGGTTTCTATCGGCTAGGGTTTCTATCGGCTAGGGTTTCTATCGGCTAGGGTTTCTATCGGCTAGGGTTTCTATCGGCTAGGGTTTCTATCGGCTAGGGTTTCTATCGGCTAGGGTTTCTATCGGCTAGGGTTTCTATCGGCTAGGGTTTCTATCGGCTAGGGTTTCTATCGGCTAGGGTTTCTATCGGCTAGGGTTTCTATCGGCTAGGGTTTCTATCGGCTAGGGTTTCTATCGGCTAGGGTTTCTATCGGCTAGGGTTTCTATCGGCTAGGGTTTCTATCGGCTAGGGTTTCTATCGGCTAGGGTTTCTATCGGCTAGGGTTTCTATCGGCTAGGGTTTCTATCGGCTAGGGTTTCTATCGGCTAGGGTTTCTATCGGCTAGGGTTTCTATCGGCTAGGGTTTCTATCGGCTAGGGTTTCTATCGGCTAGGGTTTCTATCGGCTAGGGTTTCTATCGGCTAGGGTTTCTATCGGCTAGGGTTTCTATCGGCTAGGGTTTCTATCGGCTAGGGTTTCTATCGGCTAGGGTTTCTATCGGCTAGGGTTTCTATCGGCTAGGGTTTCTATCGGCTAGGGTTTCTATCGGCTAGGGTTTCTATCGGCTAGGGTTTCTATCGGCTAGGGTTTCTATCGGCTAGGGTTTCTATCGGCTAGGGTTTCTATCGGCTAGGGTTTCTATCGGCTAGGGTTTCTATCGGCTAGGGTTTCTATCGGCTAGGGTTTCTATCGGCTAGGGTTTCTATCGGCTAGGGTTTCTATCGGCTAGGGTTTCTATCGGCTAGGGTTTCTATCGGCTAGGGTTTCTATCGGCTAGGGTTTCTATCGGCTAGGGTTTCTATCGGCTAGGGTTTCTATCGGCTAGGGTTTCTATCGGCTAGGGTTTCTATCGGCTAGGGTTTCTATCGGCTAGGGTTTCTATCGGCTAGGGTTTCTATCGGCTAGGGTTTCTATCGGCTAGGGTTTCTATCGGCTAGGGTTTCTATCGGCTAGGGTTTCTATCGGCTAGGGTTTCTATCGGCTAGGGTTTCTATCGGCTAGGGTTTCTATCGGCTAGGGTTTCTATCGGCTAGGGTTTCTATCGGCTAGGGTTTCTATCGGCTAGGGTTTCTATCGGCTAGGGTTTCTATCGGCTAGGGTTTCTATCGGCTAGGGTTTCTATCGGCTAGGGTTTCTATCGGCTAGGGTTTCTATCGGCTAGGGTTTCTATCGGCTAGGGTTTCTATCGGCTAGGGTTTCTATCGGCTAGGGTTTCTATCGGCTAGGGTTTCTATCGGCTAGGGTTTCTATCGGCTAGGGTTTCTATCGGCTAGGGTTTCTATCGGCTAGGGTTTCTATCGGCTAGGGTTTCTATCGGCTAGGGTTTCTATCGGCTAGGGTTTCTATCGGCTAGGGTTTCTATCGGCTAGGGTTTCTATCGGCTAGGGTTTCTATCGGCTAGGGTTTCTATCGGCTAGGGTTTCTATCGGCTAGGGTTTCTATCGGCTAGGGTTTCTATCGGCTAGGGTTTCTATCGGCTAGGGTTTCTATCGGCTAGGGTTTCTATCGGCTAGGGTTTCTATCGGCTAGGGTTTCTATCGGCTAGGGTTTCTATCGGCTAGGGTTTCTATCGGCTAGGGTTTCTATCGGCTAGGGTTTCTATCGGCTAGGGTTTCTATCGGCTAGGGTTTCTATCGGCTAGGGTTTCTATCGGCTAGGGTTTCTATCGGCTAGGGTTTCTATCGGCTAGGGTTTCTATCGGCTAGGGTTTCTATCGGCTAGGGTTTCTATCGGCTAGGGTTTCTATCGGCTAGGGTTTCTATCGGCTAGGGTTTCTATCGGCTAGGGTTTCTATCGGCTAGGGTTTCTATCGGCTAGGGTTTCTATCGGCTAGGGTTTCTATCGGCTAGGGTTTCTATCGGCTAGGGTTTCTATCGGCTAGGGTTTCTATCGGCTAGGGTTTCTATCGGCTAGGGTTTCTATCGGCTAGGGTTTCTATCGGCTAGGGTTTCTATCGGCTAGGGTTTCTATCGGCTAGGGTTTCTATCGGCTAGGGTTTCTATCGGCTAGGGTTTCTATCGGCTAGGGTTTCTATCGGCTAGGGTTTCTATCGGCTAGGGTTTCTATCGGCTAGGGTTTCTATCGGCTAGGGTTTCTATCGGCTAGGGTTTCTATCGGCTAGGGTTTCTATCGGCTAGGGTTTCTATCGGCTAGGGTTTCTATCGGCTAGGGTTTCTATCGGCTAGGGTTTCTATCGGCTAGGGTTTCTATCGGCTAGGGTTTCTATCGGCTAGGGTTTCTATCGGCTAGGGTTTCTATCGGCTAGGGTTTCTATCGGCTAGGGTTTCTATCGGCTAGGGTTTCTATCGGCTAGGGTTTCTATCGGCTAGGGTTTCTATCGGCTAGGGTTTCTATCGGCTAGGGTTTCTATCGGCTAGGGTTTCTATCGGCTAGGGTTTCTATCGGCTAGGGTTTCTATCGGCTAGGGTTTCTATCGGCTAGGGTTTCTATCGGCTAGGGTTTCTATCGGCTAGGGTTTCTATCGGCTAGGGTTTCTATCGGCTAGGGTTTCTATCGGCTAGGGTTTCTATCGGCTAGGGTTTCTATCGGCTAGGGTTTCTATCGGCTAGGGTTTCTATCGGCTAGGGTTTCTATCGGCTAGGGTTTCTATCGGCTAGGGTTTCTATCGGCTAGGGTTTCTATCGGCTAGGGTTTCTATCGGCTAGGGTTTCTATCGGCTAGGGTTTCTATCGGCTAGGGTTTCTATCGGCTAGGGTTTCTATCGGCTAGGGTTTCTATCGGCTAGGGTTTCTATCGGCTAGGGTTTCTATCGGCTAGGGTTTCTATCGGCTAGGGTTTCTATCGGCTAGGGTTTCTATCGGCTAGGGTTTCTATCGGCTAGGGTTTCTATCGGCTAGGGTTTCTATCGGCTAGGGTTTCTATCGGCTAGGGTTTCTATCGGCTAGGGTTTCTATCGGCTAGGGTTTCTATCGGCTAGGGTTTCTATCGGCTAGGGTTTCTATCGGCTAGGGTTTCTATCGGCTAGGGTTTCTATCGGCTAGGGTTTCTATCGGCTAGGGTTTCTATCGGCTAGGGTTTCTATCGGCTAGGGTTTCTATCGGCTAGGGTTTCTATCGGCTAGGGTTTCTATCGGCTAGGGTTTCTATCGGCTAGGGTTTCTATCGGCTAGGGTTTCTATCGGCTAGGGTTTCTATCGGCTAGGGTTTCTATCGGCTAGGGTTTCTATCGGCTAGGGTTTCTATCGGCTAGGGTTTCTATCGGCTAGGGTTTCTATCGGCTAGGGTTTCTATCGGCTAGGGTTTCTATCGGCTAGGGTTTCTATCGGCTAGGGTTTCTATCGGCTAGGGTTTCTATCGGCTAGGGTTTCTATCGGCTAGGGTTTCTATCGGCTAGGGTTTCTATCGGCTAGGGTTTCTATCGGCTAGGGTTTCTTCTATCGGCTAGGGTTTCTATCGGCTAGGGTTTCTATCGGCTAGGGTTTCTATCGGCTAGGGTTTCTATCGGCTAGGGTTTCTATCGGCTAGGGTTTCTATCGGCTAGGGTTTCTATCGGCTAGGGTTTCTATCGGCTAGGGTTTCTATCGGCTAGGGTTTCTATCGGCTAGGGTTTCTATCGGCTAGGGTTTCTATCGGCTAGGGTTTCTATCGGCTAGGGTTTCTATCGGCTAGGGTTTCTATCGGCTAGGGTTTCTATCGGCTAGGGTTTCTATCGGCTAGGGTTTCTATCGGCTAGGGTTTCTATCGGCTAGGGTTTCTATCGGCTAGGGTTTCTATCGGCTAGGGTTTCTATCGGCTAGGGTTTCTATCGGCTAGGGTTTCTATCGGCTAGGGTTTCTATCGGCTAGGGTTTCTATCGGCTAGGGTTTCTATCGGCTAGGGTTTCTATCGGCTAGGGTTTCTATCGGCTAGGGTTTCTATCGGCTAGGGTTTCTATCGGCTAGGGTTTCTATCGGCTAGGGTTTCTATCGGCTAGGGTTTCTATCGGCTAGGGTTTCTATCGGCTAGGGTTTCTATCGGCTAGGGTTTCTATCGGCTAGGGTTTCTATCGGCTAGGGTTTCTATCGGCTAGGGTTTCTATCGGCTAGGGTTTCTATCGGCTAGGGTTTCTATCGGCTAGGGTTTCTATCGGCTAGGGTTTCTATCGGCTAGGGTTTCTATCGGCTAGGGTTTCTATCGGCTAGGGTTTCTATCGGCTAGGGTTTCTATCGGCTAGGGTTTCTATCGGCTAGGGTTTCTATCGGCTAGGGTTTCTATCGGCTAGGGTTTCTATCGGCTAGGGTTTCTATCGGCTAGGGTTTCTATCGGCTAGGGTTTCTATCGGCTAGGGTTTCTATCGGCTAGGGTTTCTATCGGCTAGGGTTTCTATCGGCTAGGGTTTCTATCGGCTAGGGTTTCTATCGGCTAGGGTTTCTATCGGCTAGGGTTTCTATCGGCTAGGGTTTCTATCGGCTAGGGTTTCTATCGGCTAGGGTTTCTATCGGCTAGGGTTTCTATCGGCTAGGGTTTCTATCGGCTAGGGTTTCTATCGGCTAGGGTTTCTATCGGCTAGGGTTTCTATCGGCTAGGGTTTCTATCGGCTAGGGTTTCTATCGGCTAGGGTTTCTATCGGCTAGGGTTTCTATCGGCTAGGGTTTCTATCGGCTAGGGTTTCTATCGGCTAGGGTTTCTATCGGCTAGGGTTTCTATCGGCTAGGGTTTCTATCGGCTAGGGTTTCTATCGGCTAGGGTTTCTATCGGCTAGGGTTTCTATCGGCTAGGGTTTCTATCGGCTAGGGTTTCTATCGGCTAGGGTTTCTATCGGCTAGGGTTTCTATCGGCTAGGGTTTCTATCGGCTAGGGTTTCTATCGGCTAGGGTTTCTATCGGCTAGGGTTTCTATCGGCTAGGGTTTCTATCGGCTAGGGTTTCTATCGGCTAGGGTTTCTATCGGCTAGGGTTTCTATCGGCTAGGGTTTCTATCGGCTAGGGTTTCTATCGGCTAGGGTTTCTATCGGCTAGGGTTTCTATCGGCTAGGGTTTCTATCGGCTAGGGTTTCTATCGGCTAGGGTTTCTATCGGCTAGGGTTTCTATCGGCTAGGGTTTCTATCGGCTAGGGTTTCTATCGGCTAGGGTTTCTATCGGCTAGGGTTTCTATCGGCTAGGGTTTCTATCGGCTAGGGTTTCTATCGGCTAGGGTTTCTATCGGCTAGGGTTTCTATCGGCTAGGGTTTCTATCGGCTAGGGTTTCTATCGGCTAGGGTTTCTATCGGCTAGGGTTTCTATCGGCTAGGGTTTCTATCGGCTAGGGTTTCTATCGGCTAGGGTTTCTATCGGCTAGGGTTTCTATCGGCTAGGGTTTCTATCGGCTAGGGTTTCTATCGGCTAGGGTTTCTATCGGCTAGGGTTTCTATCGGCTAGGGTTTCTATCGGCTAGGGTTTCTATCGGCTAGGGTTTCTATCGGCTAGGGTTTCTATCGGCTAGGGTTTCTATCGGCTAGGGTTTCTATCGGCTAGGGTTTCTATCGGCTAGGGTTTCTATCGGCTAGGGTTTCTATCGGCTAGGGTTTCTATCGGCTAGGGTTTCTATCGGCTAGGGTTTCTATCGGCTAGGGTTTCTATCGGCTAGGGTTTCTATCGGCTAGGGTTTCTATCGGCTAGGGTTTCTATCGGCTAGGGTTTCTATCGGCTAGGGTTTCTATCGGCTAGGGTTTCTATCGGCTAGGGTTTCTATCGGCTAGGGTTTCTATCGGCTAGGGTTTCTATCGGCTAGGGTTTCTATCGGCTAGGGTTTCTATCGGCTAGGGTTTCTATCGGCTAGGGTTTCTATCGGCTAGGGTTTCTATCGGCTAGGGTTTCTATCGGCTAGGGTTTCTATCGGCTAGGGTTTCTATCGGCTAGGGTTTCTATCGGCTAGGGTTTCTATCGGCTAGGGTTTCTATCGGCTAGGGTTTCTATCGGCTAGGGTTTCTATCGGCTAGGGTTTCTATCGGCTAGGGTTTCTATCGGCTAGGGTTTCTATCGGCTAGGGTTTCTATCGGCTAGGGTTTCTATCGGCTAGGGTTTCTATCGGCTAGGGTTTCTATCGGCTAGGGTTTCTATCGGCTAGGGTTTCTATCGGCTAGGGTTTCTATCGGCTAGGGTTTCTATCGGCTAGGGTTTCTATCGGCTAGGGTTTCTATCGGCTAGGGTTTCTATCGGCTAGGGTTTCTATCGGCTAGGGTTTCTATCGGCTAGGGTTTCTATCGGCTAGGGTTTCTATCGGCTAGGGTTTCTATCGGCTAGGGTTTCTATCGGCTAGGGTTTCTATCGGCTAGGGTTTCTATCGGCTAGGGTTTCTATCGGCTAGGGTTTCTATCGGCTAGGGTTTCTATCGGCTAGGGTTTCTATCGGCTAGGGTTTCTATCGGCTAGGGTTTCTATCGGCTAGGGTTTCTATCGGCTAGGGTTTCTATCGGCTAGGGTTTCTATCGGCTAGGGTTTCTATCGGCTAGGGTTTCTATCGGCTAGGGTTTCTATCGGCTAGGGTTTCTATCGGCTAGGGTTTCTATCGGCTAGGGTTTCTATCGGCTAGGGTTTCTATCGGCTAGGGTTTCTATCGGCTAGGGTTTCTATCGGCTAGGGTTTCTATCGGCTAGGGTTTCTATCGGCTAGGGTTTCTATCGGCTAGGGTTTCTATCGGCTAGGGTTTCTATCGGCTAGGGTTTCTATCGGCTAGGGTTTCTATCGGCTAGGGTTTCTATCGGCTAGGGTTTCTATCGGCTAGGGTTTCTATCGGCTAGGGTTTCTATCGGCTAGGGTTTCTATCGGCTAGGGTTTCTATCGGCTAGGGTTTCTATCGGCTAGGGTTTCTATCGGCTAGGGTTTCTATCGGCTAGGGTTTCTATCGGCTAGGGTTTCTATCGGCTAGGGTTTCTATCGGCTAGGGTTTCTATCGGCTAGGGTTTCTATCGGCTAGGGTTTCTATCGGCTAGGGTTTCTATCGGCTAGGGTTTCTATCGGCTAGGGTTTCTATCGGCTAGGGTTTCTATCGGCTAGGGTTTCTATCGGCTAGGGTTTCTATCGGCTAGGGTTTCTATCGGCTAGGGTTTCTATCGGCTAGGGTTTCTATCGGCTAGGGTTTCTATCGGCTAGGGTTTCTATCGGCTAGGGTTTCTATCGGCTAGGGTTTCTATCGGCTAGGGTTTCTATCGGCTAGGGTTTCTATCGGCTAGGGTTTCTATCGGCTAGGGTTTCTATCGGCTAGGGTTTCTATCGGCTAGGGTTTCTATCGGCTAGGGTTTCTATCGGCTAGGGTTTCTATCGGCTAGGGTTTCTATCGGCTAGGGTTTCTATCGGCTAGGGTTTCTATCGGCTAGGGTTTCTATCGGCTAGGGTTTCTATCGGCTAGGGTTTCTATCGGCTAGGGTTTCTATCGGCTAGGGTTTCTATCGGCTAGGGTTTCTATCGGCTAGGGTTTCTATCGGCTAGGGTTTCTATCGGCTAGGGTTTCTATCGGCTAGGGTTTCTATCGGCTAGGGTTTCTATCGGCTAGGGTTTCTATCGGCTAGGGTTTCTATCGGCTAGGGTTTCTATCGGCTAGGGTTTCTATCGGCTAGGGTTTCTATCGGCTAGGGTTTCTATCGGCTAGGGTTTCTATCGGCTAGGGTTTCTATCGGCTAGGGTTTCTATCGGCTAGGGTTTCTATCGGCTAGGGTTTCTATCGGCTAGGGTTTCTATCGGCTAGGGTTTCTATCGGCTAGGGTTTCTATCGGCTAGGGTTTCTATCGGCTAGGGTTTCTATCGGCTAGGGTTTCTATCGGCTAGGGTTTCTATCGGCTAGGGTTTCTATCGGCTAGGGTTTCTATCGGCTAGGGTTTCTATCGGCTAGGGTTTCTATCGGCTAGGGTTTCTATCGGCTAGGGTTTCTATCGGCTAGGGTTTCTATCGGCTAGGGTTTCTATCGGCTAGGGTTTCTATCGGCTAGGGTTTCTATCGGCTAGGGTTTCTATCGGCTAGGGTTTCTATCGGCTAGGGTTTCTATCGGCTAGGGTTTCTATCGGCTAGGGTTTCTATCGGCTAGGGTTTCTATCGGCTAGGGTTTCTATCGGCTAGGGTTTCTATCGGCTAGGGTTTCTATCGGCTAGGGTTTCTATCGGCTAGGGTTTCTATCGGCTAGGGTTTCTATCGGCTAGGGTTTCTATCGGCTAGGGTTTCTATCGGCTAGGGTTTCTATCGGCTAGGGTTTCTATCGGCTAGGGTTTCTATCGGCTAGGGTTTCTATCGGCTAGGGTTTCTATCGGCTAGGGTTTCTATCGGCTAGGGTTTCTATCGGCTAGGGTTTCTATCGGCTAGGGTTTCTATCGGCTAGGGTTTCTATCGGCTAGGGTTTCTATCGGCTAGGGTTTCTATCGGCTAGGGTTTCTATCGGCTAGGGTTTCTATCGGCTAGGGTTTCTATCGGCTAGGGTTTCTATCGGCTAGGGTTTCTATCGGCTAGGGTTTCTATCGGCTAGGGTTTCTATCGGCTAGGGTTTCTATCGGCTAGGGTTTCTATCGGCTAGGGTTTCTATCGGCTAGGGTTTCTATCGGCTAGGGTTTCTATCGGCTAGGGTTTCTATCGGCTAGGGTTTCTATCGGCTAGGGTTTCTATCGGCTAGGGTTTCTATCGGCTAGGGTTTCTATCGGCTAGGGTTTCTATCGGCTAGGGTTTCTATCGGCTAGGGTTTCTATCGGCTAGGGTTTCTATCGGCTAGGGTTTCTATCGGCTAGGGTTTCTATCGGCTAGGGTTTCTATCGGCTAGGGTTTCTATCGGCTAGGGTTTCTATCGGCTAGGGTTTCTATCGGCTAGGGTTTCTATCGGCTAGGGTTTCTATCGGCTAGGGTTTCTATCGGCTAGGGTTTCTATCGGCTAGGGTTTCTATCGGCTAGGGTTTCTATCGGCTAGGGTTTCTATCGGCTAGGGTTTCTATCGGCTAGGGTTTCTATCGGCTAGGGTTTCTATCGGCTAGGGTTTCTATCGGCTAGGGTTTCTATCGGCTAGGGTTTCTATCGGCTAGGGTTTCTATCGGCTAGGGTTTCTATCGGCTAGGGTTTCTATCGGCTAGGGTTTCTATCGGCTAGGGTTTCTATCGGCTAGGGTTTCTATCGGCTAGGGTTTCTATCGGCTAGGGTTTCTATCGGCTAGGGTT